>NC_059102.1:195267758-195574673 GCF_020740685.1 Jaculus jaculus | reverse complement strand
TTGTTCTATCTTTTCCTGGTTTTGGTATCAGGGTGATGCTGGCCTCATAGAAGGTGTTTGGTAGAATTCCTTCTTTTTCTATTTCCTGGAAAAGCTTAAGAAGCAATGGTGTTAGCTCTTCCTTAAAAGTCTGGTAAAATTCAGCAGTGAATCCATCCGGGCCTGGGCTTTTTTTAGTTGGGAGATTATTGATAACTGTTCAGCTCTCCATGTTTGTTATAGGTCTATTTAATTGATTAATCTCATTTTGATTTAATTTAGGTAGGTCATATAGATCAAGGAAATCATCCATTTCTTTCAGATTTTCATACTTTGTGGAGTATATGGTTTTATAGTATGTCCCTATAATTTTTTGAATTTCTCTGGAATCTGTTGTGATGTTACCTTGTTCATCTCTGATTTTATTAATTTGTGTCTCTTCTCTCTTTCTTTTGGTCAGATTTGCTAAGGGTTTATCAATCTTGTTTATCCTTTCAAAGAACCAACTCTTTGTTTCATTAATTCTTTGGATTGTTCTTTTTGTTTCTATTTCATTAATTTCTGCCTTAATCTTTATTATTTCTTCCCGTCTACTAATTTTTGGTTTGCCTTGTTCTTCTTTTTCCAAGGCTTTAAGGCGAAGCATTAGGTCGTTTACTTGCGACCTTTCTAATTTCTTAATATAGGCACTTAAGGCTATAAATTTACCTCTTAGAACTGCCTTCATTGTGTCCCAGAGATTTTGGAATGTTGTGTTCTCATTATCATTTGACTCTATACATGTTTTGATTTCCTTTTTGATTTCTTCATTGATCCACTCATCATTTAGTAGTGTATTGTTTAGTTTCCATGATTTTGTGTATGCTCTATAGCCTTTCTTGCTACTGATTTGTAGTTTAATTCCATTGTGGTCAGATAGAATGCAAGGAATTATTTCAATTTTCCTGAATTTGTTAAGATTTGCTTTGTGTCCTAATATATGGTCTATTTTAGAGAATGTTCCATGTGCTGCTGACAAGAATGTATATTCTGCAGCCTTTGGATGAAATGTCCTGTATATATCTGTTAGGTCCATTCCTTCTATGACCTCATTTAGTCCAGATTCCTCTCTGTTTATTCTTTCCCTGGATGACCTGTCAATTGATGAGAGTGGGATGTTAAAGTCACCCACCACCACTGTGTTTGGTGTTATCTGTGACCTTTGTTCTAATAGTGTTTGTTTGACGAATTTGGGAGCCCCCATGTTAGGTGCATATATGTTTAGGATTGTAATGTCCTCCTGTTGGAGTGTGCCCTTAATCAATATAAAGTGACCTTCCTTATCTTTCTTGACTAACGTCGGACTAAAGTCTACCCTGTCTGATATTAGGATAGCAAGCCCTGCTTGTTTTCTAGGCCCATTTGCTTGAAACACCGTCTTCCAACCTTTCACCCTAAGATAATGTCTATCTTTTGTAGAAAGGTGAGTTTCTTGGAGACAACAAATTGTAGGATCCTGCTTTTTAACCCAGTCTGCAAATCTATGTCTTTTCGTTGGGGCATTGAGACCGTTGATATTAAGAGATATTATTGAAAGGTGTGTATTTATGTTTGCCATTTGTGTGTGTGTGTGTGTGTGTGTGTGTGTTACTGGTTCTACCTGTGCTCTCTTCTGTTAACTGGTATTTGAGTATAGCTTGTTTTTTCTAGGTTCCTTATATGTGTGCTTTTCCTTTTGTTCAGCATGGAGGGTTCTATCAAGTATTTTCTGTAGAGCTGGTTTTGTCTTCAAATACTCCTTTAACCTGCTTTTGTCATGGAATGTCTTTATTTCTCCATCTATTTGAATGGATAACTTTGCAGGATAAAGTAACCTTGGTTGACAGTTGTTATCTTTCAGAACTTGGAATATATCACTCCAAGCCCTTCTGGCTTTAAAAGTTTGTGTTGAATAATCTGCTGTAATCCTGATGGGCTTGCTTTTGTAGGTAACTTGATTTTTCTCTCTAACTGCTTTCAATATTTTTTCTTTGGTTTGTGTGTTTGGAAGTTTGATTATAATGTGGCGAGGAGAGGTTCTTTCTGGGTTTTGTCTGGCTGGGGTTCTAAAGGCTTCCTGTATCTGTATTGGTACCTCTTTCCCAATTTGGGGGAAATTTTACTCTATGATTTTGTTGAAGATGCCTACTATGCCTCTGGAGTGGAGTTCTTCTCCTTCTACTATGCCCTGAATTCTTATATTGGATCTTTTCATAATGTCCCAAATATCTTGAAATTCCCACTCATACTTTTCTATAAGTTTGTCTTTCTCTTTGTTGGACTGCATTAGATCTGCCACCTGGTCTTCTAGCTTAGATATTCTGTCCTCTCCCTCATCCATCCTACTGGTGAGATTTTCTACAGAGTTTTTTATTTCATTAACTGTGTTCTTCATTGCTAGTAATTCTGACTGGTTTTTCTTTATTATTTCTATTTCCCTATTTATGTCTTTTATTGCCTTCTTTATTTCATTAAATTGGTGTCCTGCCTCTTCTTTGATTCCTTTGATTTCCTCTTTGATTTCTTCTTTGATTGTTTTCATGTGTTCTTTGACCTCTTTGAGCATATTTATAATTATTCTTTTGAACTCTTTCTCAGGCATTTCCTCTAACTCTTTCTCACTGGAGGACATTTCTGATGCATTAATACTTTTAGGTGGATTTATATCGTCTTGCTTTTTAGTGTTTCTTGTGTTATAATGTATAAATTTTTGCATCTTGGATTAAGTTAATGCTTGGATTTTCTAGCTAGCTGTGTATTCTTAGCTGTATCAATTGATTTGATGTAATATATTTTCAGGGTAGGACCTTAAGGTATTAGGTGTGGCTCTTAAGACTCTCAGAGTATCTACAAAGATGTTCTTAGGGGTTGAGTTTCCCTGCTATAGGAGTATTCAAGCAGGCTGAGTGGAATAAAATACTGGTAGATTCTAAAATTTAACTAAACACTGTACACATTCAATCAAAAACAGCCCCGAGTATGTATGCAAGAGTAGTTATTATAATGGCCAGATCCTCTATCAACAAAGAGGTTAAGATTTCTGGTCTGTTGAGGTATCCAAGTCAGCTTGTGACCAAGTGAGACCCTTCCCTGGTGCAATCCCAGTTACCTTGGGTGATTTTGGTCTCAGTCAAGTTGCTGCCTGGGTCGTCGGGCTGCTGTTCTGATTTCTGGAGCTGGGCACTTGCTTTTCCTACGGGGCAAACCAAGCCGCTGCTGCTGCCTCTGCTGATGTCGTAGCTGCCACCACCGGAGCCACCACCGCTGGTGAAGGTGCTGCTGCCGTGTCCACCGCCGCTGCTCCTCCCGAAGCTGCTGCTGCGGGATCTGCCGCTGCTGCTGCTCCTGGGTCCGCTGCTGCTGGGGCCGCTGGTACCGGTGCTGGAGCCGCTGAAGTTGCTGCCGAACTCTTCTCCTGCTTGGGTCCCGCCGTCAACCCAAGTTGGCGTGGCCGGTCCCGGGCCGCTGCTGTGTTCGCTGGAGCTGGGTTCAGGCGTTGGGGTAGGGGAGGGGAGGGAGCCGCGGCTGCTCTGGTTGTCTCGCTGCTCCACGTGTGCTTCTACCTCGCGGTCTTCTCCTCCGCTGCTCGCTGCCGCTCTCCCCTCACGTTTCCCGAGTTGCGGAGAGCGCGGTGCGAGGGGGAAATCCCGCACCTGGCTTCTCCTGCGGCTCGAGCCGAGAGTCTGGCGGTTTTCTTTTGCGCCGTGGTTGCGGCGATTGGCCAAGCTGCCGGAGCCGCCCTTCCTGCCTGTGCAGGCTCTGGATGCTCTATAACTCTTCCACTTCTCCGCTGCCGCCTCAATTTCCTATACACCTCACTTTTTAGTAAAAGTGTGTATTCTGGTGAGTTTTTTTGGTTTTTTCCCCCCTAGGCTGCTTTGGCGTGGTACCTACACCGCCATCTTAACCCGTTCTTGTATATTTTAACCAAATAAGTTAATCATAAAATAAAATGAATTCCTAAGATATGTGCATTCTGCTTTTACTACTGCCACACTTACACGAAAATATTTCTGTATTATTAGTCACTAATGATAAGATTTAAAAATATAAAATTGTCTTAGGAAAGTCAAATGTTACCTTCAATATAATTGTCAGCTACCTAAGTAATTATTCTCAAAACTGCTTTTTATTTGGAGAAAAACAATGTTTCTCTACAAGCCTCTCATGTTTCTAAACATTGTCCTTCCAAGGTAACACTTTCCTTTGTTCCAGACTATCTTCTCAAAGATATCTGTAAGGGTACACACGTTCTTGAAAACACATCTCCATTTGGAGCAACAGGCAAACTTGTTTACCATTCAGTGCAATGAAGATAATTTACTTCTTTAGAATAAGGTTGGGTTTGTTTTGGACCATTTGAAAAGATTCATATTTTATGGAGTTTCTCTCAGTGTGATGCAAAACTATGGCATATGTAGCATATGTATGGATTACTAGTCCTTCTATGCAACTTGCAAAGTGACGGCAACATGCTAAGCTTCGCTCTTGCTGCTTTCAGTGTTGTGAATAATATCTGCATTCCAAAGTCTTGTGTGTTCTGTGTACATCAATGAAAATATGGCAGAAGTACTGCTCACCTGAAATCAATTTAAAATCTTGTAATATTCTAATTTTCTGACACTAATTAACTTGTAAATATAATGCATGATACATCTTAGAATTTCCTAGTTTATGAGAAAATTTTGGCAAATATAATGAACATATTTTCCTGCATTGACTTTTATAAAATGTTATGAGATTAATTTGCTATGTAGACTTGATTGAATAAACATATATGTGTAATATATAAATATATATATTCTTCAAAATCTTATCAAATAATTATATTCTTGCATCATGTAAGGAAGGTAACTTTAATCACTTCTCCTATCTTAAATTTTGTAGTCCATCTTAAATTAGCAATCTGTTTGACCAACACATTGGCATCAAGTGTCTTCAGATGATAAGAACTATCCTAAGAGTCTCAAAATTTTTCCCAATATAATCATTAGATTAACTGTACTAGCCACAAGAAAAATAAGAAGAGTAATAATAAAGGAATGTTCTCTGTTGTTTTATTTATAGCTTGCAAAATTGGAGGAGGGATAGAAAAAGCAAATCACTTTGAAGAAATTACCTTTGTGGTTAATAATAAAATGTTTTCATTAATTCTTTCTAAATTATCCCTCAAGTTATTTGTTTAAATACTATTAAGTTTGCTTAATACATACTGAATGGATGACTATTTCAGAACAGGTAGAAAACAAACTGACTATAAGTATTTCATTTAGTACTTCAATTCATTCAGGAGTATCTTTATGTGATCTTTTTAAGTGTCTTCACTTAGCAAAGAGAATGCTATGCCAGGATTACAGTATGGTAAAATCGAAGACACTGTAGACATAATCATTTTGCATTGTTACTGAACAGAGTAGATAATAGCATAGTCAGTTGGTTGTGTATATTCATAGTCAGCCTTCCTTTGGAGCCAATCAATGCCATTAAACCAAAGAAATGTACTTGAACTGCCTCTGCAGTTATTAAGGCACTCCAAAAATTTGGTTTTGTTTTGCTTTCTAGATTGGTGAGCACATACTCCTCTAAAATCTACTGGTTTAGGGGCATTTTAAAAGACAATAAAATTTTGAAACATCTTAAACATTTCAGCTAGTTTGGACAACATCCTAAACATTTCAGCTAATTTGGACAGCATCCTAATTTCCCAGTATATGTTATAACTCATCCACAGCCTGTGAAGTTAGCAAGGACTTTTGTTTTGTCTTTTTGTTTTGTTTTGTTTTGTCTTGTTTGATTGGATAATTCTTTTAAAAATTTTTGTTGTTTATTTTTATTTATTTGAAAGCAACGGACACAGAGAGAGAAAAAGGCAGATAGAGAGAATGGGTGACCCAGGGCCTCTGACCACTACAAATGAACTCCAGATGCATGCACCCCCTTGTGCAGCTGGCTAACATGGGTCCTGGAGAATCAAGCGTCTAACCAGGGTCCTTAGGCTTCACAGGCAAGCGCTTAGCTGCTAAGCCATCTCTCCAGCCCTAATTAGATAATTTTTAAAGATGATATAGAGATAAAAGAGAGAGACAGAAAGAAAAAGACACAGAGAAGGGCAAAAGGAGTTTACTTTCTGGAATGCATACATTATCACCACCTGTAGTCATTACAAGGAGTCGTTACTCCATAGCAGATACTTACTGAAATAGATGCTTTCTTGAGAATATTGATTGCATTCAGTGAAATGCAGGGTTTTGCCCTGACCCCACCTTTGCAGATATGTATTCTCTCACCAATGCTATTTCATTCATCAGTCTTGAAATAAATTGTTGCCCACTAGGAGCTATGTGATTCAATTGGACCTTCTTTTACATTTTTTGATAAACCCTAGAAAACTTTGAGTTATGGAGAAGTGTTCAAATACTGGATGAAATATTGACTTGGCTTTAAATTCTCTAGAATATTATAAATAGCCCATTCTTCCAAAGCCTTAAGAGAATACGGATAATAAATCATAAATCTACAAGGAAATTCATGCTCTTACTGAGATAAGTTGAAGGAGGAGAGGTTTTTCAGTTGTACAGACTGAATCCTTTTCTTTTACTTCTGCTTCCAGAGGTGATGATTTAAAGGAACTGTCAACATACATATCTTATCAGTATGTCTACTGTAGTTGGGAAAAGTTTTACCCTTCATCACTTTGATTATCTCACTCTTGTATTACTCCTACAGCAAAGATGAGAAGGGAGGTTTTGTAGCTAAGCTACTAGAGTATTTTTTCATGGCCTTAAAACTAGGACTGCCAGGGCTGGAGAGATGACTTAGTGGTTAAGGCCTTTGCCTACAAAGCCAAAGGATCCCAGTTTGATTGTCCACGACCCACTTAAGCAGATGCACAAAGGGCACATGCATCTGGAGTTTGTTTTCAATGGCTGGATACCCTAGCATGCCCATTCTCTCTCTTTCTCTCTCTCTCTCTCTCTCTCTCTCTCTCTCTCTCTCTCCCTCTTTCTCTATCTCTCAAATAAAAATAAATAAATGAATGAATAAATAAAACTAGGACTGTCAATCACCTGTGTCATGCTCTGAAATCAAGGTTACAAATTTGAATCTACCTGAGTCAGCTATTTGAGAGCATATCACCTCACTACCATTTGTCAGAAACTTGGTAAAATGCCCCACAATTCTTTGAAGAGTATATTTGTAATATATGTGCATGTCTGAATACAGGAAATAAACCATACAAACTTCATACTCTTTTCATATATGTACTGTTCAAGGTCCAATGGTTAATGGATGGTATAAACACCATTAATATAACCATCTAATCATAATGAAAGATTTGAATTCAAATCCTACCAAAATCCCAAAGGCATTCTTGAAAATAAATTTCATTAAAGATTAAAAGAGTAATTCTAATCTTATTATGCAACCAAAGTTAAATGAAAATGACCAAAACCAATCTTACATAAAAAGCCAAGCTGCAGCATCATGGTTCCTGTTGAAGTTTGAGTGTCAATGCATGTATACCATAGCCTGAGATTTTTTTGATTAACCTTGGAACTTGACTTTCCATCAGGCAAAGCCCTGAAGGAGGAGGAATAACTGGGGGAAAATCTTGTAGTCCAGCCCTAATATGTGTTCAGGGCAGTTTGAGCTCTTGCTATTCTTAGCAGCGGGCTGTTTGATAGTATATCTCAGTATGGATCTGTGGAAGTGACCCAGCTTCTTCTGCCATTGGTGGTATTTCTCCTGGCTTCTCTAATCCTGAAATACACTTTTTACTCCCATAAACTGTTTCTGATTGAATGTTTGTCCAGCAATGTTAAGGTAATTGCAATAGTAAATTTGGTATCAGAAGAGTGGTCATTGCTGTGATGAATCTGATCATGTGGGATTTAATCTTTTGGAACTTGCATGCTAGAGGAATGTGGAAGGATTTGGAACTTTGGAATGGAGAAGACTTGCAATGTTGTAAGGAGAGATTGATGGACTATTCTGGTGAGATTTTGAAAATACTAAATGTAGAGAAAATTATGAAATGTGAAAGCTTGGCTTCAGAATTTTTAAAGGGTAAAGATAGAATGTTGTTGGAACTAGGTTGCTAGTATAAAGACTGACTACATTTTTCTGTCTATACCCTCAGTGTCTAATGAAGTTTGAATTTAAAAGAATGAACTGGTGTTCTTGGTGGAAGGTATAGAACAGAAAGGAATATGATTTATCAAGAAAAATATCAAGCTAATTTAAAGTTCCTGTCACAGAGACTGATTTTAGGTTACTAAAGCTTCAATTGTTAAACAGATTACCACTATTAAGGATGAGCTAACTGCTTTGCATTGAAACAATGGAAATGATGCCCTGAGGGTGAACTGTGCATGCCTGAAATGAGTAAGAATACCAATTCTTTTGAAAGGGGGTAGCTTGAAGGAAGACTGGTGAAGTAGCATGCTGTTCTTCAAGGTCAAGATTTATTTCCTCCCTGAATTAAGACATTTTTTACCTGATCTGGTACTATAGAGTATATGACAAATGCTGGAAAGAAAGGGTCATTGGATGTACAGCAGATTTTTTTTAATGAGTCCCTGGACAAAATGAAACATGATTGAAATCCCTGTGTGAAGTCCCAGAAAACCATTGTATGATGGTGACTCAGATCCCTTGCTGAGAGTTAGTATGGAAAATAAGGTTGCAATTCCTTTACTGGAGGCCAGGTAAGGTCACCATATGGGGCTATGAAGATGAACTATAGTTTACAGTATAGAAACAAACATGTTTTGGTTGTATCAGTGTAGGACCCCCAAAACGGGGACCCCACACTCTGCCCGGATATGGCAACACCCCAAATCACTCACAAGAAGTGGTCTTGATGCAAACTGCAAGAGGATTTTATTACAAGCGCGCTGGGGCCCACAGTCATACACCACACAGGGGTAGAGGACTGCAGAGCCCCAAATGTAGGAACGGGACAGTTTTTATAGGATTTCTAACAAAGCCTGTGCATTAGACCAATCATTTTTTAACATCAGGAGCCTGCGTGGTGCGAGCCAGTCAGTTTGTGCCACTCCATAGTTTCTAAGCCAATTAGTTTAAATTACTCAAGCCCCCCGTGGACCAATCAGTTTCCTATGACCTCAGTGGTCATCATTTGTGCGGGTCCTTGGGTGGGGGTAGCAAAGTGTGGTCTAAGGCAGGCTGCTACGACTTACAGTGCAGGCTACTAAGGCTTACGGTGTGGACTATTAAGGCTTATGGTGCAGGCTATTTACAGAAACCAAATAAGCGGTTTACTTCATTACTCATTTCCCATCCTTGAGGGCTATCTCACGCCCTTTTTATTAGGAGCGGGCTCTGATATAATGAGAAGAGGGATTCTTTACTTACTTCCAACAGATAGTAAAACCTGGAATTTGAGGTATTCAGGGGCCCGCTTAAGCTCTCTTTGGAGCATGATAGTATTTCTGGGCTTCTGGATTCTTGGGCCTTTCACCAGGACTGTGGGATGGCTGCCATGGGGAGCTACTCACTAAGCCCAGCTAGAGGGGCAGAATTGGAATCCAGAGACATTTTTCACTAGTCATGGGTGTTGAACTTGAACTATATATGTCAAATGTTTGCCTGCTGGTTATTGTTTCCATTGGTTCAGTCTCTCAATACTATGCCTTTTAATAATGGAAAAGTTTACTCTGTGGCATTATGTATGGAAGTAATAACTTGTATTTTGATATTACAGGACTCATAGTTAAGAGACAGTCTTGAATCTCAGATATGACTTGGGACTTTTGAACAATGTTAAAAGTGATAAAGATTATAGAGACCTTTGAAGTTGGCCTGAGTGCAATTTTCATTGTCAGATATGGTCATGAATCTATGAGCATCAGGATTGGAATGTGATAGTTTGAATGTGAATATATGACACCCATAGTCTGAGATATTTCTGATTAATCTTGCAATCACTGGGGGCAGATCATATAGTTCAGCACTAAGGTATGTTCAGGGCAGTTGGAGCACTGGGTGTTCATGCTTGCTGGATGTCTGATGGTATATTTCTGTATGGATCTATGGAAGTGAGACAGCTTCTTCTGCCATTAATGGCATTTCCTTTGGAGTCTGTAAACCTGAAATAAAGCCGTTCTTCCCATAAGCTGCTTCTAGTTGGATGTTTGTACAGCAATGTGAAGGTAACTGAAACAGTTCCCGATTTCATATTAAGGGTATAGCAACTAATTAAAAATCATATGTTCCCATCATAAGAACAAATATATAGACCAATGGAACAAAATTGAGAACTAAGAAATAAACTCACATATTTACTGTAAAACTGATCCTCAGCAAGGATCCTCTAAACACAAAATGAGGAATTAATGCACTCATAAATAAATGATGTTAAAAATACATGCATTTATGCATGCAGAAGAAAATTTGATATCTGTTTCACATAGACTAAGAAACTCAAAAAAAGAGCACAAAGAAAGAGGTTCTAACTTTTATGATATTCAAATGTCTGAAACTATACTGAATTATGAAGGCACCACATCAACCAAATTGCTAAATGGATGGGGGGGGGAGACAAATTGCATGTGTTTTGTCATGGATATTATTTCTTCCCCATTATTTTGTCATTAGTAAGATATTTCTTATAATCAAGGACTTAAGCAACACACTTATTAGTAAACTATTTTCATAAAGCTCTAGAAACAAAATTCTTAACTGAGATTAACTTTATACTAATTAAAATACACCATGCCATCCTTTTCTGAAGAGCCTTATAATTTACACAAGATTTTACTCTAGAAGAGTTTCTATTTAATTCTTAGTCATATATTGGCAAAATAGAGATGCTCACATGGTTACCATATTCATTCCAGATGGAAAAGTTGATTTTACATTATGGCAACTCAAGTATCTTCATTGCCAAGTGATTCACTATTCTTCTTCATGTTAATTGCATGGAAGTCACATTAGATTGTGGAGGCTTCTGCACCAAGGGCCTCTTACACTTGTAAGGCATGACTCCCACATATCAAAGGTGCTTTGTTCCTGAAGGTACTCAAAGAAAAATTATTGAGAAGCAGGAAACATTAAACACAAACATATGTTCACTATTTAGACTAGATGAGATAAAGAAATGCTAGAAGCATGTTTTAGCCTCATTTTTATCTTTACATTGATACCAGTTTGTCCTATGTCAGAAATAATCCAATTATAAAGTTTGAACAATTTTGTGTCCTCAAGATGAATTCCCTTGGCTTTATAATGAATTTTAATACCAATAAACAGTGAGAGGAAGAAAAACATCTTACTACTACCACTAAATCACATGAACATAGCTTTGGGATTTTGTCAAAACTCCTTAGAAATGAATCAAATAGTACATATTACTGATTTTAGTAAGACAAACTTTATGAAAGATCATTTTCCATGAACAAAAAATTTCCTTCCTTCTGAATTCTTGCAAAGTTTTATAAAGTGATTGTTCCCAGGTACATTTTAAAGACACATATTTAAGAATCTGTTTTTCTAGATGATTCCCAATAAACTGTGTTTACTTCACTGATTTTTTTGAGTGAGTTCTTGCTTTGAAAGACATGTCATTGTAGAAGGAATACATTTTAAAACTACAAAGAAGCTTTGAATCTTAGGGTAAACTTATTTTATAGTTTCTTTTTAACTTTTTTGGCTAAGAGGCATGCTTTCACTGTTTTCTTTTTCATTGTGGTTGTTAGTAACAAAGCAATCCCATGGCCAAGATCCTTTCCCCCTCATCACAGCATGAAGATTTCATTAAAAACTGTCCCCACTCCACATTTATTTGTTGTTACTTGATGAGCAAAGTATTTAAGGTAAAGCCAAGTATTTTGTAAGGTAGATTTTCTTTTTTCTAATCTTGGACTCCTTTTTAGTTAGCCTGAGTAGAATAAGAGTATTTTTGACGTTAATTTACAAAAAATGGAGTGTATTCAGGGCCAGTCAAAATAATGCTGTACTTTTCTCATTGCTCTATTCTCTACCTTAAGTGAGTAAAGAAAAAACTTGGCAGAGTGGCCAGATTAGTGGTGAATACCAGGAATTTCAGTACTCAGGAAGCTAAGCAGGAAAACAGCAAGTCTGAGGCTAGCCTGGACTATAAAACAAGTATTTAATATTTTTAATAGCTTGTTCTTAGGTTTAGGAAAAGATGGCTTTTGAGGAGTTCTTTGTTCTTGTCTTCAACTATTCCTTCCATGCATGTTTTTTGAAACCAGTTAAAATCATAAATCCATCAGAGAATAGGATGTATGAGATAATATATAAGACAGAAAGACATTCTACATTTGGCCTTAGCACAAAAACCTGTTAAATTTTCTCAAAAATAAAGCATAGCAAATATCATGCTAAGCATTTCACCCATAATATGCCAGGGAAATTTATAAGGAATAGAACTTTTGAGGATTAAAGATTAAATAATGAATAAGATGCTTATAAAAGCATATATTAAATATTTAAACTGATCAAAGTAAGGTTATGGATATAGTTCAGTAGTATAGTGCTTGTCTTCCACACATGAGGCTCTATGTCTAAATGCCACGTACAAAAATGAATAAATAAAATTTTAAAAAATCAAAGCATATGTAGGACTTGCCTAAATGAATCATAACATGAAATATTTTGCATCTTATTAAAGCTGTAATCATTGTGGATTGAAAATACTGTAAATATATGAATCATTTTATAAGAAAACATAATAATTTCTCTTTGCTTGATTTGTGATATCAACCTCCACTTACAGTATTTGTTATCTCACCTTATCAAATCCATGGGTTAGCTCATTTTGTTTTCAGAGTTACTTGACTAATGTATTTTCCCACCCAAGTACTAACCCGGTCCAGCCCTGCTTAGCTTATAAGATTGGGTTCCTTCAGGGTGGTATGGCCATAGACAACTAATCCATCCTACAAAAGTTTTATTTTCTTCTCTATAACCCAGTAGAAAATATAACTACTTCTGCTCAACCATAGATATAATGCATTGCCATATTTTGATAAACTATTATAATTTCTGAAAGGCTGAAATATGTATGTAATGGTCACCACATAGTATTACAATTATTGTAAGCACAAATTTAATCATCACTAAATGAACATGTTTAAATATACTTTAATTTCTTTTTCTGAAATTGATGGAAATATTTTCCATTGTGAGAAAGAATAGCTTTATTGTGAGGAAAACATCCCAACAAGTATTTGGAGATTAAAAATAAATTAAAATAAAACTGCAAGTTTTTCTCTGTGTATCCATATTCACATCACTTTAGTTAATGAGAAAAAGATGATTAAGGAAAAATTAAAATTGTATGAATAATTTAGAATCATACAGTTTTAGCAAGCTCAGGGAATGAATAGACATGTAAATAGAAAGTGCTCTTAAAAAGCTCAGGGTCCCAGGTTCAATTCCCAGAAACCATGGAAGGCAGATACACAGGGTAGCACATGTGTCTGGAGTTCATTTGCAGTGGCCAGATACCCTTGTGTGCATATTATTTCTCTTTCCACCTCTTTCGTTCTCAAATAAATAAATAAATACAATATTTATAAAAAGCAAGCTCCATCTCTGGGGAGATGGTTCAGACATTAAGGGCTCTTGGGCGCCAAGTTTACTGGTCCTGAGTCAATTTTTCTGTACCCATGTAAACCAGACAAACAGAGTGGCACATCAGTCTGCAATTCATTTACAATGGCAAAAGATCCTCACACTACAACACCCACCCCACTCTGTCTGTCTCCTCTCTTCCTCTCTCTGCTCAAACTTTAACAAATAAAAAGACTTTTTAAAGAAAGCAAACTCAGCCTGGAAACTCTAGACAGATGTTTCTGTGTGTGCTTGAATCCAGTAATAAATCATTTCTTCCTCTTTGTCTTTGTTATTCAGGCTATTCTTACCAACTGCCTTGAACTGAGCAACTTTGAACTCTCACACACTTAATTGCTTACGGTTCTTGAGGATGGAAAGTCCAAGAAGAAAGTGCTTACAAATTCTGTGTCTGGGGTCTGGTTTCTTGTTCCTAAAGGAGACTGTTTGAATCTCTGGAATGTATTATAATGCAGGCATTGAATCCCATCATATTTTGAAGACCTCAAATCTTAACCCCATCATCTTGGTCATTAGATTATAAGAATTTGGGATAACACAATAATTCAGATCATGACATTCTATCCCTGTCCTCAAGAATTTAAGAGTATGTTTGGATGGCTGACTAATCTCCTCACCACCTTGATGAATTATCACATGGCTTTCACTAAAATGGTCAAATCTATACTATCAGTATTTTAAAAGGTTGTATAACCACATCTTTCTTCTTTTCCCAGTAGGCCTGGTAACATTTTTCCAATACCAATAAGCTCAGAATATTTCTAAGTTTTCAGTTCTATTTCTCCTTTCTTAAAAGAAAAAAAAAGCTGTCTTTAAATGGTTTCATTCCTGTGATATTTTAAACTAAGTGATAATCAGGAATTGTCGCTTGTACCTGTAATCCTTGTATATGGGAGCCTAAAGCAAGAGGATCATGAGTTTGAGACTAGCTTGCTAGATAATGAGCCCCCACCACAAAACAAATGCAGTGAAATGGTACCAAATCACTACATCAACATTTTGTTTAGAAATTTCTCAGCAAATTTCATTTCTAACAAATTCTACTTTCCACGAAATACGAAGATATAAAAAATTCAGCCAAGCTCTCACCCACTTTGTGACAAAAATGGCAAGGATGGCCTTTTCTGCACTTTCCAATCACTCATTGCTTACCTCTGGCTGGAACAACAAAATGTCCATATTTTTATTAAGATTCAGTTCATGATCAAATAGGTATTTGCTAAGAAGATGCAGCCTTCTCCTTCTGCTGTCTTACCTTTCTGTACTCAGCAGAATCATCCTTATGATTCTTTTACAACAATAAAACAGTTTTCTGGAGGGTACCTCATTTACAATCTCTGCCTGTTAGTAGATGCTAAAGCCACTTTTATGATTTTAGGTACTTGTTGGAGTAACGACCATTTACAGTATAAATAAATTTCTACGTTATTTCAATTGAGCTAATAAGGCAAATATATAGGTTCCTGTAATTAGCATATTTCTCATCAAATCTATTACTGTGCAAGGCATATTTTCTTCATGGAGCAGGAAGCACTGGAAAATTAGCATTACCTGCAAATCCACCACTGTGCTAATATGATACCAGGTGAGAGGAAGCTAGTCTTATAATGTGATGAGTTAAAAAAAATAATCACTGGTTGGTCCTGGTGGCTCATGTCTTTAATCCCAGCACCTGGGAGAAAGAAGAAGGAGGATCACCGTGATTTTGAGGCCACCCTGAGATGATATAATGAATTCCAGGTCAGCCTGAACTAGAATGAAACCCTACCTAGAACTCCCCCCCAAAAAAAATCACTGTTTTTCAGAACAGATAGAGTGAATGACACCCAATTATCAACTTAATTTCCCCTAAGCCCTAGCTGGGATTTTTATACTTTAGAGTCATGTGCTCAGTAAAAAACATGTTTGAAAATATTATTCACTCAAGTTTATGCAGTTTTTATAACAATTAATTTAAATTTAGTCTATTTCCAGAAGATATTTAAGATGACTTTCTCAAGATGTCTTTTCAACTCATTGTAATTTATCAGGATTCTATAGAATCCATACAATTAATTATATCTATTAGTGCATGCATTTATTCCAAAGAGTTTTTCTTTTTAAGGAAATAGTATTTGATGATTATTCTGGTTAGTAAGGTTAGAAAATCGTCTTGCTCTTAAATCTACCATGGGTATCAAGAATATTTTTAATTTTATTTACTTTTATTTTTACTTAGCTTTTTATTATATACTGAAAATTACTCACAAAGGAATAAAAGATGTTGTTCTAGTCTTGTTGTAACTTCTTGCCAGGAGATTTACAAACAAGAAAGAACAAATTCTTGCCTTTAGGAATATTACATTCTTTGGCAACAAGACAGCTACAGAAAACAACTAAAAAGCAATGTTTCTCAGATTTTATTATGTATAAAATCATATGGGATCATGTTAAAAATGTAAATTTAAGTTCAGTAGACCTGGGGAGGAGGGAGGTAAACATCTTTATTTTTGATAAGTCCCATACAGATGCTGCTGTTTCCTGCAGTAGAATTTAAGGAACAAGAAGAGCACAAGGTCTGAAGGTTAGTCTTTGGACTTGAAAGTTGAACACATGACTATATCTCCATTAGTTTTATTCACTGTATATGGAAAGTGGCAAAACAAACAAACATGCAATGCTCTTCAAAACACCAATACCGATCTCTGTGAGCACATATTCATATGTTTTTCTCTCTTAACATTTATTTTGTAAGTCATTCCTAATTGAATTTTGTTATAGAAAAGATAAATTGAGATGGTTAGCCATTCTGATTTCTGATTTAGAGGCTCTGGGGCTGGGGAGATGGATCAGCAATTAAAGGTACTGGGTTACATAGTCTGCCAAACCTGGGTTCAATTCTGCAATGCCCATGTAAAGCTGGAAGCAAAATTGTACATACCTCTGTGATCCCAAAAGTGTCTAAAAATCATGGGAAGCAGACCCAGGAGAGTCCAAAGCTTGTGGGCATCTAGTCTAACTTTCTGAATGGACGTTCATTTGTAATAGCAAAAAAAAAATCTTGTCTCAAAAGAAGGTGGAGTATAGATACCTCAAGTGTTGTCTTGTGACCTCCACACATGCACTGTGAAACACGTGCTTATACATGAACATGCAAATGAATAAGTTAAAGTTATTAAAAATTAGTGGCTCCCCTAATTGCCTAATATACCACTTCATATAAACAATTTTAGACTATTTAATAAAATAATGCTCCTCAAATAATTTGTGTACTTTTTTTTTTTTTTTTTTTTTTTTTTTGTTTTTCGAGGTAGGGTCTCACTCTGGCTCAGGGTGACCTGGAATTCACTATGTAGTTTCAGGGTGGCCTTGAACTCTCGGTGATCCTCCTACCTCTGCCTCCCGAGTGCTGGGAATTTGTGTACATTTTAATTTTTAAAATATTTTATATAATTATTTGGGAGAGAGCAAGATAGAAAGAGGCAGAAAGAAAGAGAGAAAGAGAGATACAATGGATGCACCAGGACTTCGAGCCACTGCAAACAAACTCCAGATGCATGTAACACTTTGTGTATCTGGCTTACATGGTACTGGGGAATTAAGCCTGAGTCCTTTGGCTTTACAGGCAAGTTCCTTGACATCTAAACCATATCCCCAGCCCAATTTGTGCATATTTTTAGTTTTACACTAGAAATAGTTGTTCATGTCATATAACCTTGCATAATGAACTCTTGTCCATGAAGGTAGAAATATATCATTCTTTTGACAGATTTTAACTACTGGTTAGACACATCTAAGAAGTTCTGATGTGCTGTTGCACAAGATGACTATAGATAACAACAGTGTATATTCAAACAGCTGGAAGAAAGTAGTTTGAATGCTTTCAACAAACACAATGAAATGATAAATATTTGAAGTAATATCTATGTTTAAATTAATTTAAATATACACAGTTTATATGTATGGAAATATAGCATGGTATCATAAATATATGCATAACTTGTATGTATTTGTGTATCAATAAGTTTTAAGAGAGAAATACATGAAGATTTTTTTCTTTATCATCTGCTTCCCCAGTCTTGCAGTCAGGTTTGCATTGCTGGTAGAAATCACCCAAACAAGAGCAGCTTGTGGAGAAAAGAGATTTATTTTGGCTTACAAGGTCTAGGGGAAGCTCCCTGATGGCAGGGGAAAGCGATGGCATGAGCAGAGGATGGACATCACCCCCTGGCCCACATAAGGTGGACAAAAGCAACAGGAGAGTGTGCCAAACACTGGTTTGGGGAAACTGGCTATAACACCCTTAAGCCTTCCCCCAATAATACACTCCCTCCAGGAGGCAATAATTACCAAATCTCTAGGAACCTAAGACTCAGAACACCTAAGTTAATGAGGGACACCTGAATCAAACCACCATACCTGGTGTGACTCATATTCTTCCTTTCTTCTTTTTTACTTCCAAATTTTATTAACAACTTCCATGATTATAAAAAATACCTCATGGTAATACCCTCCACCCCCCCCCCACACTTTCCCCTTTGAAACTCCATTCTCCATTATACCCCTCCTCATCTCAATCAGTCTCTCTTTTAATTTTGATGTCATGATCTTTTCCTCCTCTTATGATAGTCTTGTGCAAGTAGTGTCAGGCACTATGTAGTCATGGATATCCAGGCCATTTTGTGTCTGGAGGGAGCATGTTGTATGGAGTCCTGCCCTTCCTTTGGCTCTTACATTCTTTCTGCCGCCTCTTCCACATTAGACCCTGAGCCTTGAAAGGTGTGATAGAGATCTTGTAGTACTGAGCACTGTGGTCATTTCTTTCCATCACCATGATACCTTCTGAGTCGTCCCAAGGTCACTGCCATCTGAAAAGAGAAGATTCTCTACCAAAAGTGAGAGTAGCATTAATATAAGGGTATAAATATTAAGAGAAGTGCTTACTGGGCAGTTTGGTAAGCATAGTATATACATTTAGCCAGACAACAGCAGACTTTACATACTTAGGGCTCATGAGTACCCCTATTTTAAGTTTCCAATATCAGGGATGTATTCCCTCCCATGGAGCAGGGCCCCAGTCCAATTAGAGGGTAATTGGTTTCCCCCATAACAGATGTGCCACTATTGTACCCATTGGCTCATTTGGCCTGGCTGGCTAAATATAAGGCTTGCAGTATCCACTGTTGAGTATCTTCACTGGTGATTTCTCTTTCTCCCATTGAAGTGCATGCAGAATGGCTTCTTCCAGCTTTCTGTCAGCTGGTCTACATGGAGAAGGTTCTCAGCTCAGTTCCAGCAGGATTTCTCAGTGGCCTTGCAGCCAAAGTATATGGAGTCTTTGCTCTCTTGTGTTTCTTTTTTACAACACTGCTACATGCAGGTTTTTTTTTTTTTTAAAGGAGTGCACCACCACTCCCAGCTCCTTCAAATTTTTTTTTATTTTTATTTTTATTTTTTTTATTTTTATTATTTATTTGAGAGCGACAGACACAGAGAGAAAGACAGATAGAGGGAGAGAGAGAGAATGGGCGTGCCAGGGCTTCCAGCCTCTGCAAACGAACTCCAGACGCATGCGCCCCCTTGTGCATCTGACTAACGTGGGACCTGGGGAACCGAGCCTCGAACTGGGGTCCTTAGGCTTCACAGGCCAGCGCTTAACCACTAAGCCATCTCTCCAGCCCTGCATGCAGTTTTATTAAAGCAATTAATTGAAAAAACACATCTTATCTTGTGTCAGTATTAAAATTACTAGTATAATACATAGGAAAAATATAGCCAGGTTTACCCCATGTGATTTTATGAGAATCAGAAACAAGATTTTGAAGCAAGTTTTTCCTATTAGTGAGGGGTTCACAGTTTCTAGTGGCAGCAAGTAGTATATCAGTGAATATGCCAAAAAAAAAAAAAAACCCACAAAGGGAAACACCAGCAATTAATCCTATAGAAATTTATAATCAAGTTACAGCTTATACACAAACAAAATCAGCCTCAAAACTAGCAAATGTACCACAAATATGAGGGGAAACATATTTAATCAATACAATTTAGAAATGTCATTTCCTTTAAATTAGGCTCAAATACTGGGTGACAAGCCAGGAAACAAAACATTAACTGACAAGCCATCATGGCTGTAGTAACTCCACTGGACACTGACAACAGCAGTCTACAAAGCCAATGCCCAGTGCCCATGCCACCACAGAAGAAGCATTTATCCAAGCCTGTGTGTTTTCACCAAGTACCTAAGTCCTCAGAGAACGGACACAGGAATTGGTTAGGCTTCCAAACCTTCAATGACATTTCACTGGTTGATATTTATAAAGCTATGAGAAAGGACTCCTCAGAATGAAATACATCCAAATACAAGAGCTGACTGACCACACTGAGGGGAAAGTGACTGGGGCACAACTTCCTAGGGTCTCATTGCAGTACTGGGCTTTGCCAGATGAAGAATAGAAAATAACTGTTTTTTTTTTTGTTTTGTTTTGTTTTTGGTAGGGGGGTGTTCTAGGTAGTTTCTAGCTCTAGCCCAGGCTGACCTGGTATTCATTATGTAATCTCAGGGTAGCCTTGAACATATGGTGATCCTCCTACCTGTGCCTACCAAGTGCTGGGATTGAAGGCATGTGCCATCAAGCCCAGCCACAAAATACCTGTTTTTAAAGAATCCAAGTTTAAACCAGGTGTAATGACACACACACCGTTAATCTCAGCACTCATAAGGCTGAGGTAGAAGGATTGTGGAGAGTTCAAGGCCAGCCTGAGGCTACAGAGTGAGTTCTAGGTAAGCTTGCACTAGAGTGAGACCCTGGCCTCAAACAAAGAAAAACATACTCCAAGTATAAATTAAAAAGTTACCAGGAGGAAAAGATAGAAGTATAGGAAGTGCTTAAAGAAACTGACCAACCTTATGTGACTGAGGGAGACTGGGGGCAGCACAGGACAGGAGGATTCCAGTTTCTAAGGGGTGGTTGCAGTCAGTTCCAAGAGGTGAAAAGTCAAAGGTCAGTGCATAGTTTTGATGTGAAAATCCCATGAAAACTCTTTCACAGGCAGGAAGCTTTTCTATAGGAACTGCCTACTTGTGGTACCAAATGCACCAATTCCATACACCATCAGTGATAAACCAATATTTAGGTTTTATTCTTTTTTCCTCAAGAAATGAGAAAAGTAAGCAAGAGTAATTTCATGATATTACCTTAATATATTTGTTTTTGGTAACATGACACATGAAATTTAGAAAATATCATTGAAACAGAAGCCATCCAGAACTAAAAAACATAAAAATTATTGTTAATAAAATGAATGTATAAAAATATGGTATCATAGAAAATAGATCTTTAAACACACACTCTCCACACTAAAAAACAATACTAAAAACAAATGACTGACAATAATTAAATAAATAAGTATGAGAGGCCTATATTAACAGTTTAAATAAATAAACTTGCAGTAGGTACAACAGAGTAAAAACAAATACAAAAAATTAGTGAAGGTGATAGTTAAATATTCGTGGTTTAAATAATTTTATCCCCCAACAAGGTCCTCCAACTTGTTCCTCATTTTGTTTGTTGTGACAGCTTCTTAGATTTACATAAACACTTATGTTCATTACAAATTAAAAACATTATGCAATCAAAAGAGTTAAGGAACAAAACAAACTTACAAAAATGTTAGAATGGACATGATTTTTTCTCTCGTGAGAACATGTGGGTCAAAGGAAGGCACTGCCACCCAAGACTTACACAGTATTTAAGAGTTACAAATGTCTTAACAAAATTCACTTATAACTGTGAAGTTATTTTTCTAATTGTTTACAAATGAAACAACTGGAGTTGGAAAATTTAAGATTGCCTAATAAAAATATAAGAGCTTTAAAAAAAATCTTCCTAAAATATTCAAAGATCTAGTGTTTCAAACTTTAAAAGTTCTCTGCTTCCTCTTTCTCTTGTGTATAAGATTATATGAAGAAAGATCTTTTTGTTGCCTCCCAGAATTCTTTCCAGAAAATGAGTGGTCCTTGAATTTCCTTCTAGAAAATGAATATTCTTATTTTAGAATATATGAAGTAGCACTCTAAAATAAAGGGAAAAAAAAACAACTAATATGAAGAAACCTAAGTAAATTATATTGGAAGTGATTCATAGGAAAGATGAAGTATATTTCAGTTAAAAGAGCAAGAAGGAGTTTACCCATGTCTAGGGCCTAGTCTTTGAAATGATAAGACTAAAGCTGGACATATCGATAGTCATGATACATGGTGCAGAGAAGAGGTCTGTTTTCAAAGCTCAGAGGGGCTTAAGAATTTAATTCTCTATAAAGGTGAAATTCCTGCTCAGGAATATCTAGTTTACTTCCTCCCACAAATAAGCCTTTCCAAGATATATCACTATAGTGGAAGTTACTAATTGGGTAAGGAATTATACCAAAACTGAGTAAAAACTTATTTCTAATTGTTATATTTTGTAATGGTATCTTTATGGATCTTTCATTATAGTGACAGCAAGAGTATCCCAAACCACTTTGATTATTTGAACAGTGTAATTTAATACCTAGTTACACTGATAGTAAAGAGAGAGTCCATATTAACAATATTACTATGTTAACACTTTGCATAGGCTAGAGAGAAAGAAGACAAAAAGGAAAGGCAAGGGATATACAGTAATTTATCAATTTTTAATTTCCTGACAGACTTCCATCAGTTAACCGTACCCACAGGTCAACTTTTGCACTGATTCTCAATTACCTTTTTCTTTATTTTGTGGACATTATTCACTTTATTTTACTTGTTTGGCACTCCTCTGTTCTTTTGGTGGTGATACATTTTAACTTTGTGTACTGTACTTAATTAATGTCTTAAACTAGTAGCATATTCATTGTTTTCACAAATACAGTTGTGCTTAATCTTGCTGGCTTTCCTCATGCTATTGCTATATAACTTTAAGATTTTTTAAACTTTTCACAACATTGGCATTTTTATTTATCCAGTAGTGGCAATACACACAGCAACACTCACAATACTTTAAGCTACCTTCCAAAATACATTCCTCTTCTGTTCTACACCTTCTTTGGTAATTCCATAAATATCATGGCATCATTACATTGTACAAAGGTGAAACATGTAGCAAGTCATTTCTGTGTCCATTCTCATACCAATTAAATAAGAGAATCTAGCTTTCAATGTAGATATTGCTAACAGAGTACTAGCTATCACTTGACAGATGAATGTTTTCTTATCATTTCTCCATATATTTGTGGGTTTCTTAATCTTCTGATATCTAATACCTCAGCCTATCTATCCAAAAATATTTTTTATTTCTAGTATTTACTTAATATTGACTTTTCATCAGCAACCTCAGCTTTGATCATTTAAAGTCATTTGTTTTCTCCTGCTTTCTTGAAGAGGATAATTTTGGTGGTTATAACATTCTGGGCTATTATTTTGATACTTTTGATACAGTGTATCAAAGACATTCCACTTATGCCTAAACTTTTGCATTTCAGCCAAGAGGATAAGTGTCCATCTAATTGTTTCTTTGTTGGTATTTAGAATTTCACTTAGAAAATTTTAAATCTTGCCTTTCAACTTGGTGTATTATAATTTACTGTCAGATGTTTAAATATGGATTTCTTTTATTTATGCTTTTATATGTGTTATCATTTTCAAATCCTTGGGGTTCATGCTTCTAAATTTGATATCTTTCAAGCTCTGGGAAGATCTCCTTATTATCTTTTGCATTCCATCTGAAACCTTACCCATCTTTTTCTTACACGAGATCAAATATGCACTATTGTCTTCAGTTTTACAATTGTTTTAATAAAAAATTTAAATTTAAATTTTTTCCCAGGAATTCTTTTTATTCTTGTAACAATATTCTTGTTCCTTGGCAATATTTTGCAGTTGAATTTTATAATTTCTACTAATGATAACTGTAAAGGCTAGAGCTGAATGTTTCTAATTTCTCCTGGTGTTATTATGGTGCTTGTTTATTTTTGTTTTTCTGATTTTATCTTACTGTGCTGTGCTCAGTACATTTTGAAACTTTGTACATGTGATGCACTGAGACGCCACTCTTCAGAGCAGATTGCTATGTATTTCTATTAAGACTAGGTCAGAGCCATAGAGTCAGCGTCACACGGTAGTTTGCATATGTGTCGCTCCGGCAGAGTGAATTCAGGCTACCAAATTCTGTGAGCATGGGCTTATATTTACATATTATCAAGGGAATTCCCCTTACTTCTGCTCAGGAAAAATATGATAATTCAAATATTTTTCTCAACATAGTAGGAAAATAGATTATTTATATACAAGTATTAATGGAGTAGGGATCTGCTTATAATTTCTATCTAAAAACAAGACTTTATATCACATGAAAACCAGTATTTGTATTTCTTTGGATTATACAAAAGTAGTTTGAGTATCTGGGTATTTCTCCTATCTTCAGACACTGACCTTAATATTACTTGCTTTCTTGCCAGAATACAGGTAGAATTAGAAGATATTTTTTCATATTTTATAGAAAGTTCTTATTTCATTAAGAACATTCTCTTACTGCTTCTTTTAATGGAAAAGATCATACTTTCTTTAGATGACTTTCTACATATTATCCAAAAAACTACCATTAACCAGCTTGTACCTTAAATGCCACTCTTTATATTTTATATTCATTCTTTTTATCTACAGTGAATTGGCTTCTATGCTCTGCCACATACTACTTACTTTTTTCTGAGTTATAGGAAGAATACTATGTATTAATCCTATTCAGCTCTCTGTTTATGAGAAGAGGAAACAAAGTATACCTACCCAAGGATAATTCATACTATCTAAATTCTAAAACTTAGTTTAGGATACCCTGGAATATTTAAAAATATAGATAAATGCTTTGTTTGAGTTTAAAAATATTACTCACATTTAGATTCTAGAGAAGATTCTCAATATTTATAAGTATTGAAGTAGAAATCTGTAAGCAAGGACTAAAGTTAAAAAATTCTTGGTTTGGAATTCTGCTGTTAAATTATTAGTTGTATAAGTTAATGATACTCTAAGCAACTTATTTTTATTCATTGTGTCACAGTTTCCTCATTTGTAAAATGATTATAATTAAATAACACTGGGGTTTTATGACAGTAAGTCTAGTACTAGATGTACATTTGTTAAAGTTTTCCCAGAACATGGCATGAAAGCAAGTGGAAAATTTGACTGATTTTGTTTGGATTTTATGCTTATCAATAACACTACAATATCTTGGATAAAAGCACAGTCTAATGTGTTATAAAGTTTAGTAACTTTATCTAAGGATGGACACATAGCCTAGCTGGTGAACCTGAGCCTTTTTGAATCACTTGACCAGAGTTGGTCACTTCATGATAGGCAAACTAATGGGTCTCAGGTGAATTTTGATAGAAATAGTGTTTTCTATAAATTTTAATTTTAATTTTTCTGAAACTTTTAACAGTAATTACACTTCATCTTATTTTCAACAACATTATGTTTCTATTTTTTTCTTGAAGTTATATTTTACATAAAAACCATTCAGGTGGTTAAAGATGAAGTTAATGGTGGAGGTTCACATATGACACATATGAAGTCTGACATAGTAAACAAAAAACAGAAACATATCTGAATACACAAGTAGTTTATAAGAGGTAAGTGATAGGGAAAATGATGGAGGAGCCAGAGATTAGGAAGAGACAGGCCAATATAAATAGTGTTTTCTGTAATTTTCATAAAAGCTTGGAGCTTCTGTAAGAAACAAAAATAAAGACAACATGAAAGTAGATAATATACTTTTATTTTCTACCTATAATTCTTGAGATATAGCTACAAGTTTACCTTTTTAACAATTATAGGAATGGCTGCTTCTTCAATCTAGTTTTCTTAACCTGTACTATTTCAAGTTAATTGGATGTCACTCATACTATTTAATATTACATATGAATATACATATTTCAATTTAATGCATTAATGAAAACCTTTGTGATATAGATGTGAATAACAGAATATATCTTTCCGCTTTTATTTGCCACTCTCATATTCTTGTAAATCCAGCAGTAGTCATTTGTGAACAATGTGCTAAGATAGCACTTCCTGATTCCCTCATGAGTCTGTGGGTTATCAGCATCTTAAGATACTTTAACCATTAATAAAGTTCAGAGATAAAACTCTGAAATAGTTACTAGTGCTCTGCATAGTTAGGATTCCTTTTTATAAAAAGCTTAGTCTATTTTAATATACTATTACAGCTGTATTTGCAATGTGAATTTGACTGGGAACAATACAAAAGAAGGTAATCCATATCTGAGTATATTATAGAAGTAAATATGTTAATTACTATTATATATATATATATATATATATATATATGTGTGTGTGTGTGTGTGTGTGTGTGTGTGTGTGTGTGTGTGTATGTATGTATGTATATCACTTACAAAGTATCATTATGCTAACTTAGTTGTAAGTAAAAGTAGATGGAAAATACCCTGAAGTAAAGAAATAAATTAATATTTGATTTTTCAAAGATGTGTGTTGAGCAACACCCTTAGATGTCCACACATCTGCTTCAAATACATTAATCCTCTAACATCATTACTGATAACTCTGGTGGCAAAATTAAGTTACATTAGCTGCATTTCCCTAGAATTTAATATAGGTTCAAATTGATGAGTCTCAAATCACCCTCTTATCCTCTCAGTGAGTACCTATACTACTTTCAATATTGATAGTTTCAAAAAGCCTTTACCAAATAGGGAAAAGTTTAGAACATCTTTAGGAACATTTAGCCTTCCCTTCATGTAACAATGTTTTTCATATTTTTTAATATTAAAATTTAAACAATGAAAACTATTAGTAATTAGTACCATTTCATATTGTTTTCACACACATTTATGTTTCTATTTTCTTCTTAAAGTTGTATATATATATTGGCATTTAGGTAGTTAAAGATGAAGTTAATGGTGGAGGTTCACAATGGCACATATGAACTCTTGACTTGGTAGACAGAAAACAGAAACAAATATGAAGACATAAGTAGTTTATAAGAAGTAAGTAATAGGGAAAGAGGTGGAAGAGCTAGAGATTAGGAAGAGATAGGCCAATCTAAATTCCAACACTATAACTATTTTCACTTGTCAGCCTCATTTTCACATCTAAGATGCCTAGTAGTATGTTACATAGGATTCTTTTGCAATTAGAATAAACAATGTTTTTCAGTGCTTAACGCAAATGTCTCATACATAATGATATTCATTCATGTAATGCACAGGAGACTAAAATAGACTGAGAACTAATTAACAAAATAGAAAATATGACTGGAACCTCATGGATATAGTTTGTTATATAAATACACTTGTGAGTTGTTTTTGTCTATATTCCAATGATATAAAACTACAAATAATGAAAAATTATGATAGAAAATTTGAAGTTGACATGTTGGTGATTATATTATTATCCTAAGAAATGTAAACTAATATGAAAATTCTAGTGATTTTATTTGCAACATGTGTACATATTCTCCTTTTAAGGATAAACATCCACATCTTTACTATAAAGGTTTATTTTTCCCCTTTGTTGCATAGAAATAATTGTGCAATGGATGCAGTACCCACAGGAGAAGTATTCTCTGATGCTCCTTCATAGAAACAACCTTTGTTAGGTTTGTCTACTCTACACTTTTCTGACGGTGTTTTTCTGTCAGAAAAACATCCTTTGGGAAAAATATACTGAGAGAGTTACAATGCTTCACAGTTGATTAGGTTTGAGGTTCAATGCAAGCAGTGCTTGCTTATTTGTCGAGTAAGCTTATCTTTCCTGATTATAGTTGTAAAAGATACTTAGCCTATCGTGGCACCATGACAAGGGATCAGCATTGGAAATTTTAGTCATAAGCTTTTTTTTCAGATCCCATAATATGTAAAAACAATAAATTCAACATGATATAAAGCTAATATATTTTTATCTCTTTTAAGAAACATTTTAAGTTCAACCTTATAAAAGTCAGTCTTTTGCTCCATCTTCCCTTCTATGTTATACTTTGTAGAATAAAAATCACAGCAATAATTGCTTGAAAGAGTGATTAAAATTAGAACATTAAGAGAAAAATTAAAGCTATCAGCAAACTGTGCTAAAACCTAATACAACATAGAAAGGCTTTTTAAAATTTCTGTGGCAGTGTTTGCCAAAAGCCAATTAACAAGATTAAGCAACCTGCTTTCTTTTGTTCCCACTGAGCAAACTAAACAACATGTAGAAAGATACTCCATATCTAATCTTAAATTAGACTTGTACTACCATGTTTATGTCTGAATTTTAACGTAGGTTTAAACCATCAACAGAATGAAAGCTATGGCATTCTCCTAAATGTCTATTTCAGTTTATAACAAGAGGACCAAAAATACAAATGCATATTTTTAAAGTAATAGAATTAAGTGGCAAACATGTATGACAGCTCGAATTGTCTTAAGAGTAGGTTTTCAAAAACTTCTAGCACATACAGAAAACTCCATACTTAACTTTAATAGAATGATTAATATTTATAAAATAATTTACTAAATGGATTTTGTTTAATGCTCCTTTCATGTTAACATATTTTAAAATGCATATCACAGTATTGCATAATAATTTGATAAATTCCCATTCTAGTTTATATATAATTTTACCAATTCACATCTCTATATATCTATGACATGTGTTAAAATAAGGACTGAAGGAATAAAAGGAAGTAATTAACAATGAAATTAACTTCTTGTAATTTAGTTGTATTTTTATACCTTTAAAAGGAATTTTGCTGCAATTGGGTCATTTCTATTTAGTTCTTTTCTATTCAGTACAACACATGAATCATTGATAGCTTACATAAAAGACTATTAAGTTTGGCATTACTAACAAGTTGTCTGAAAAATTCTTTGTTATCAGGGTCTGTGTTGGACATATCAAATGTTTAGAAGCATCTTTATCTACTACCTATTGACAGTAGCCACTTCCTTGATATTTTTGACAACAAATGTATTTAGAGATATTGGCAAATAGGTTAAAAGTTACCCTCCATTCTTGGTTAGGAACCACTAATTTATGTGCAAATAGGAAAGTACAAAAAGGTGAAAAAATCCTAAGGTGTCAATATTCTACACAATGTAATCTTCCAACATTAATGTAAAGTTACATGTAAATAAAGCATAAGGGGATACTTAGATGACTCAGTAGGTAAGCATACATTCTATGTAGACATATGGACTTGACTTTGATCCTCAGCACCCACATAGCTAGCTATCCACATGTGGCCATGCAAACTTGTAACTCCAGTACTAAGCATGCTAGAGACAGAAAGGTCACTGAAGCTTTACTCATCATCCAGTTTATGTCCTACCCCCCAAAAAGGAAATAAAAAAGTGGTGTGAGCTCCAAGCTTAGTGAGAGAGCCCATTTCAAGGAAATAACCCAAAACTCTAGTACAGGAGGAATTGATATCCTCCTCTGGCCTTCACACACATTCACAGGGCATTTATATTGCACACACATGTATATCACACACACACATCCAATCCCCCACATACACTCATACACATTCAAAAAGTCTGTAAAGATTGCAACATATTTACTAAATATGAATATTTTCATTTTGAAATTCAATAGCATGCAAAATACTTATTGGAAGATTATTGAAATGAATGACATTTTTATAATTTATTTTGATATTCAATACACTTTTTTCAAGTTATACAATTTGATCACCTTTTGCATATTATATATATGTATAACACAATCAAAATTTAAATGTCTATTTTTGAAAGTGCCTTCATTCTCCTGGGTTATTTCTCTTTCTTTTTCTTCCTTTCTTTCTTTCTTTCTTTCTTTTTTTTATTTATTTATTTATTTTTTTTTGGTTTTTCAAGCCAAGGCTGACATGGAATTCACTATGTAGTCTCAAGGTGGTCTTGAGCTCTAGGTTATCCTCCTACCTCTGCCTCCTGACTGCTGGGATTAAAGGCATGCACCACCATGCCAGGCTTATTTGCCTTTCTCTCTATACCAGTCTTGACTAATCACTGATCTGCTTTGTCACTAAAACATCATTTGAATTTGCTACCGAGTTTCCTTATCAATGAATATTGATTTTGTAAACATTTAATCTTTTAACAATAAAAGTCTCAAGCAGGGGACTTCCGGATAAGATGGTGGCATAGGTACCGCACCAAAGCAGCCTGGGGGGAAAAAGACCAAAACAACTCAGCAAAACACACACTTCTACTCAAAAGTGAGGTGTATAGGAAATTAAAGCAGCAGCAGAGAAGTAGAAGAGATCCAGAGCAACCAGAGACCACACAGGCTGGCAAAAGCGGCCCTGGAAGCTCCGCCAAACATGGCAGTGGGGGCAGTGCACCAGAAAGACACCAGACTTGGTTCCAGCTGCAGGAAAAGCCAGGTGCGGGCATTTTCCACTCACACCACGCTTTCCGCAGCTCAAGAAATGTAAACGGAGAGCAGAAGTGAACAACGGAGGAGAGACCATGAGGTAGAAGAACACATGGAACAGCGAAAGATCTAGAGCAGCTGTGGCTCCCTCTGCTCCCCCACTGCCTGAGCCCAGCTTCAGCAAACAGAGCCGTGGTCCCGGAACCCAGCCATGCCAACTTGAGCCAAGAGCGGGACCCAAGCAGGAGCAGAGTCTGGCAGCAACATCAGCGGCTCCGGCACCAGTAACAGCGGCCACAGCAGCAGCAGATCCATTAGCAGCAGCAGTGGCAGACCCAGCAGCAGCAGCTTCAGTGGCAGCAGTGGCAGTGGGCACAGCAGCAACAGCTTCAACAGCAGTGTGGCTCCAGCAGTGGCAGCTAGAGCAGCAGCAGCAGAGGCAGCAGCAGCGGTGTGCCCAGCAGCAGCAGCTTCAGCTGCTGACAGACCCAGCAGAGGCAGCTTTAGCAGCAGCAGTTCCAGCAGTTGGGGAGCTGATCTGCAGGGCCACAGTTGCCAAGCTTGGTTTGCCTTGCAGGAAAAGTCAGTGCCCAGCTCCAGAAATCAGAACAGCAGCCCAACAACCCAGACAGCAACTTGACTGAGACCAAAATCATCCAAGGTAACTGGGACTGCACCAGGGAAGGGTCTCACTTGGTCACAAGCTGACTTGGATCCCTCAACAGAACAGAAATCTTATCCTCTTTGTTGATAGAGGATCTGGTTGTTATAATAACTACTCTGGCATACATACTTGGGACTGTTTTTGATTGAATGGGTACAGTGTTTAGTTAATTTTAGAATCTACCTGTATTTTATTCCACTCAGCCTACTTGAATACTCCCATAGCAGGAAAACCCAACCTTTAGGAGCACCTTTGTAGATACTTTGAGAGTCGTAAGAGCCACACCTAATACCTTAAGCTCCTACCCTGAAAATATATAACATCAAATCAATTGATACAGCTAAGAATACCCAGCTAGCTAGAAAATCCAAGCATTAACTTAATCCAAGATGCAAAAATATACACATTATAACACAAGAAACACTAAAAAGCAAGACTATATAAATCCACCTAAAAGTATTAATGCATCAGAAATGACCTCCAGTGAGAAAGAGTTAGAGAAATGCCTGAGAAAGATTTCAAAAAAATGATTGTAAATATGTTTAAAGAAGTCAGAGAACAAAAAATGAGTCAAAGAGGAACTCAAAGAGGAAATCAAAGGAATCAGAGAAGATGCAGGACACCAATTTCATGAAATAAAGACGGCAATACAAGACATAAATAAGGAAACAGAAATAATAAAGAAAAACCAGTCAGAATTACTAGCAATGAAGAACACAGTTAATGAAATAAAAAACTCTGTAGAAAATCTCACCAGTAGAATGGATGAAGGAGAGGACAGAATATCTAAGCTAGAAGACCAGGTGGCAGATCTAATAGAGCCCAACAAAGAGAAAGACAAACTTACAGAAAAGTATGAGTGGGAATTTCAGGATATTCGGGACACTATGAAAAGATCAAATATGAGAGTTCAGGGCATGGTAGAAGTAGAAGAATTCCACACCAAAGGCATAGTAGGCATCTTCAACAAAATCATAGAAGAAAATTTCCCCCAAATTGGGAAAGAGGTGCCAATGCAGATACAGGACGCCTTTAGAACCCCAGTCAGACAAAACCTGGAAAGCACCTCTCCTCACCATATTATAGTCAAACTTCCAAACACATACACCAAAGAAAAATATTGAAAGCAGTTAGAGAGAAAAATCAAGTTACCAACAAAAGCAAGCCCATCAGGATTACAGCAGATTATTCAACACAAACGTTAAAAGCCAGAAGGGCATGTAGTGATATATTCCAAGTTCTGAAAGATAACAACTGTCAACCAAGTTTACTTTATCCTGCAAAGCTATCCATTCAACTAGAAAGAGAAATAAGAACATTCCATGACAAAAGCAGGTTAAAGAGGTATTTGAAGACAAAACCAGCTCTACAGAAAATACTTGATAGAATCCTCCATGCTGAAGAAAAGGAAAAGAACACATATAAGGAATATAGAAAAAACAAGAAATACTCAAATACTACTTAACACAAGAGAGAACAGGTAGAAACAGGACCCAAAAAAAAAAAAAGGCAAACATAAATACACACCTTTCAATAATATTGCTTAATATCAACGGCCTCAATGCCCCAACCAAAAGACATAGGTTTGCAGACTGGGTTAAAAAGCAGGATCCAAAAGCAGGATCCTACATGTTGGGTCATGATTTGCAGAGACATTTATCATACTAATAAATGGGGGCTATCTCCACAATGCACGACCCATTTTCATTAACAAGGAGGGTCTAATGGGAGGGGGTAGATCACAGATGAGCCTAAATAATGGTACCAAACTGCCTGTATTCACTGAAATGAAAACTAATAAATTAAATTAAAAAAAAAAAAGCAGGATCCTGCAATTTGTTGTCTCCAAGAAACTCACCTTTCGAAAAATGATAGACATTATCTTAGGGTGAAAGGTTTGAAGACGGTGTTTCAAACAAATGGGCCTAGAAAACAAGAGGGGTTGCTATCCTAATATCTGACAAGGTAGACTTTAGTCCAACGTTAGTCAAGAAATATAAGGAAGGTCACCTTATATTGATTAAGGGCACAGTCCAAAAGGAGGATATTACAATCCTAAACATATATGCACCTGACATGGGGGCTCCCAAATTCATCAAATAAACACTATTAGAACTAAGGTCACAGATAACACCAAACACAGTGGTAGTCGGTGATTTTAACACCCGACTCTCATCAATTGACAGGTCATCCAGGGAAAAAATAAACAGAGAGGTATCTGGACTAAATGAGGTCATAGAAAGAATGGACCTAACAGACATATACAGGACATTTCATCCAAAGGCTGCAGAATATACATTCTTTTCAGCAGCACATGGAACATTCTCTAAAATAGACCATATATTAGGACACAAGGCAAATCTTAACAAATTCAGGAAAATTGAAATAATTCTTTGCATTCTATCTGACCACAATGGAATTAAACTATAAATCAGTAGCAAGAAAGGCTATAGAGCATACACAAAATCATGGAACTAAACAATACACTACTAAATGATGAATGGGTCAATGAAGAAATCAAGAAGGTAATCAAAAAATTTATAGAGTCCAACGATAATGAGAACACAACATATAAAAATCCTTGGGACACAATTAAGGCAGTTCTAACAGGTAAATTTATAGCCTTAAGTGTCTATATTAAGAAATTTGAAAGGCAACAAGTAAATGACCTAATGCTTCACCTTAAAGCCTTAGAAAATGAAGAACAAGGCAAACCAAAAATCAGTAGGCGACAAGAAATAATAAAGATTAGGGCAGAAATTAATGAAGTAGAAACAAAAAAAAAAAACAATCCAAAGAATTAATGAAACAAAGAGTTGGTTCTTTGAAAGGATAAACACGATTGATAAACCCTTAGCAAATCTGACCAAAAGAAAGAGAGAAGAGACATATATTAATAAAATCAGAGATGAACAAGGTAACATCACAACAGATTCCAGAGAAATTCAAAAATCATAGGGACAAATTATAAAAGCATATACTCAACAAAGTATTTAAATCTGAAAGAAATGGATGATTTCCTTGATTTATATGACCTACCTAAATTAAATCAAAATGAGATTAATCACTTAAATAGACCTATAACAAACATGGAGATCCGAACAGGTATCAATAATCTCCCAACTAAAAAAAGCCCAGGCCCAGATGGATTCACTGCTGAATTTTACCAGACTTTCAAGGAAGAGCTAACACCATTGCTTTTTAAGCTTTTCCAGGAAATAGAAAAAGAAGGAATTCTACCAAATTCCTTTTATTAGGCCAGCATCACCCTGATACCAAAACCAGGCAAAGATAGAACAAAAAAAGAAAATTACAGACCAATCTCCCTCATGAGCACAAATGCAAAAATTCTCAACAAAATATTGGCAAACAGAATACAAGAGTATATCAAAAAAAGCATTCACAATGACCAAGTAGGCTTTATCCCAGAGATGCAGGGATGGTTCTATATATGCAAATCTATAAATGTAATACATTATAACAACAGGTTGAAGGACAAAAATCACATGATCATCTCATTGGATGCAGAGAAAGCATTTGACAAAATCCAACATCCCTTCATGGTAAAAGTCCTACAGAGACTGGGAATAGAAGGAACATATCTCAATATAATAAAAGCTATTTATGATAAGCCTACAGCTAACATATTACTAAATGGGGAAAAACTGAAAGCATTTCCACTAAAATCAGGAAGAAGACAAAGGTGTCCACTGTCCCCACATTTATTTAATGTAATTGTGGAAGTCTTAGCCATAGCAATAAGGCAAGAGACATACATTAAAGGGATACAAATTGGAAAGGAAGAGATCAAGTTATCATTATTTGCAGATGACATGATTCTATACATAAAGGACCCTAAAAACTCTACTAGCAAACTGTTAGAGCTGATCAAAACCTACAGCCATGTAGCAGGATACAAAATAAATACATACAAATCAATAGCCTTCATATATCCTAACAACAAACACACAGAGGATGAAACCAGAGAATCATACATAATTGCATCAAAATAAATAAATAAATAAAGTACCTTGGAATAAACCTAACCAAGGAAGTAAAGAATCTCTACAATGAGAACTTTAAAACACTCAAGTGAGAAATTGCAGAAGACACTAGAAAGTGGAGAAACATTCCCTGTTCCTGGATTGGAAGAATCAAAATACCAACAGACCCAGTTATACCATTACTGGGCATCTACCCTAAAACCTTCAAACCAAAAGCCAGAGAGATTTGCTCAACCATGTTTGTAGCAGCTCAAGTCATAATAGCTAAAAGCTGGAATCAACCCAGATGTCCATCATTACAAGAATGGATAACAAAGATGTGGTATATCTACACAATGGAATTCTATACAGCAGTAAGAAAAAACAACATAAAGAAATTTGAGGAAAAATGGTTGAACCTGGAACAGATCATTCTCAGCGAACTTACCCAATCACAGAAAAAAAATAGACACATAGTCTCACTCATCTGCAACACCTAACCTGAATCTGCTCAAGATGCCTTACATACCCAGCAAGCACCTCATGGACTAGACAATAAGATGGATGGGAGGGCGGGGAGGGAATCAAAGGGTGGAAAACAGTAATCCGGACACAAACGGCAATGGTACCATAAAATTCTACTTCCTAAAAGACAGACCAAATGGCTGAACCTTTACTAGACCCTTACAGGAAACACCTGAACCACAAGACACTGGAGAGGGTAGGATCAAAACTGACCTAAATCTCCTACATCTACCCTCCCTCCCTCTCCCCCTCTCCCCTCTATCTCTCTCCTCTCTAACTCTTGTATATTAGTTATGATTTTCCTCAATTTCTTAGTGGACACTGACCTGTAACCCCCACTTCCAGCTTGGGCCTACCATCCACAACGAGCTGTTGATCAGAGAAACCTACAAGGTTTCCCAAAACAATGACAGACTTCTGTCAGAGTACTTGATGACCAACCAAAGGCCAGTGGTAAGACCCTATTGCTGAAGACTCCATACGCAGCTGACACATAAAATGGAATGACATGACTGGAAGCCAGGAGAGAGTCAGTCCCCAGACAGTCAGCGTGTCTAGTGCCAGAAGGTGCTACATAGGCGACTGGGGGAAATGACCAAGATCTGTCCAAGCAACACATTGTTTAACCTAATTAGCAACAAATAACCAGATGTGATGCCCACACAAGTGCAATAGTCATACACAGCCATGGTGAGGAATCAATTGGTCTTGATTTGGCTAACTGATCCACTCAGTGGTACTAGACCCATAGCTGGAGCTGGGAAACAAGTCAGAACCATACCCAAACACAAGCCCACTCTCCAATATCAAGCTACCATCAATCATGGGGTAGAAGAGGGCGTAAACCTACCATACTGTCTATCAAAAAAGTAAGTCTTATCTCAATTTTCCGGGTGCTAACTTACCCTCCATTGGAGAATCTGCCTCTCTTTTCCAGATAGATGCAGATCCTAAGAAGAGAGCTGCCCCAACATACCTCAAAAGGGACCCAACTGAAACTAAGGACAACTGGCGAAATAAGCAAGGGTGATGTTTTCCTGTGAACCAGATACCAGCACAAAGGGGAAGGATATCAACGCAAAGAAAAATCAACTCCTACCAAATCAGAGAGCCAGAGCCTCAGAGGCCCCCAGCACCTCAGCACTGAAACAGACCAAAAATGAACCCAACATGGCTCAGGGAAATTTTGCGGAAGAGGGCGCGGAAAGAATGTCAGAGTCATATGTTGGGTCATGATTTGCAGAGACATTTATCATACCAATAACTGGGGGCTAACTCCACAATGCACAACCCATTTTCATTAACAAGGAGAGTCTAATGGGAAGGGGTAGATCACAGATGAGCCTAAATAATGGTACCAAACTGCCTGTATTTACTGAAAGGAAAACTAATAAATTAAATAAAAAGAAAATGGCAATCTTACCTAAAGCAATCTACACATTTAATGCAATCCCTATCAAAATTCCAAAAGCATTCTTCATAGAAATAGAAAAAAATAATCCAAAAATTCATGTGGAATCACAAAAAAAACTCGAATATCTAAAATATGCTGAGCAACAAAAATCAGGCTGGTGGTATCACCATACCTGATTTTAACCTATACTACAGAACCATAGTAACAAAAATAGCATGTTACTTGCCCAAAAACATACATGTAGATCAGTGGAACAGAAAAGAGAGTGCAGATGTAAGCCCAAGTAGCTATAGCCACCTGATATTCAATAAAAATACCCAAAATACTCATTGGAGAAAAGCCAGCCTCTTCAGCAAATGGTGTTGGGAAAACTGGATATATATCTGTGGAGGGATGAAAATAGATTCTTCTCTCTGGCCATGCACAAGAATTAAGTCCAAATGGATTAAATACCTTAACATCAGACCTGAAACTCTGAAACTGCTAGAGGAAAAAGTAGGGGAAACTCTTCAACATATTGGTCTTGGCAAAGACTTTCTGAATACAACCCCAATTGCTCAGGCAATAAAACCACAGATTAATCACTGGGACCTCATGAAATTACAAAGATTTTGCACTGTAAAGGACACAGTGAAAAAAGCAAAGAGGCAACCTACAGAATGGGAAAAAATCTTCGCCAGCTATATATCCTATAGAGGATTAATATTTAGGATATACAAAGAACTCAAAATTTAAATAATAAGGAATCAAACAAGCCAATCAAAAAATGGGCTATGGAGCTAAATAGAGCATTCTCAAAGGAAGAAATACGAATGGCATATAAGCATCTAAAAACTACATTGAGATTCCATTTCACTCCTGTCAGATTGGACACCATTATGAAAACAAATGAACATAAATGTTGACGGGGATGTGGAAAAAGAGGAACCCTTCTACACTGCTGGTGGGAATGCAATCTGGTCCAGCCCTTGTGGAAATCAGTGTGGAGGTTCCTAAAACAGCTAAAGATTGATCTACCATATGACCCAGCTATAGCACTCCTAGGCATATATCCGAAGGACTCATCTCATTTCCTTAGAAGTACATACTCAACCATGTTTATTGCTGCTCAATTTATAATAGTCTGGAAATGGAACCAGCCTAGATATCCCTCAACTGATGTGTGGATAAAAGATGTGGCACATTTATACAATGGAGTTCTACTCAGTGGTAAAGAAAAATGAAGTTATGAAATTTGCAGAAAAATAGATGGACCTGGAAAGATTATACTTAGTGAGGTAACCCAGGCCCAGAAAGCCAAGCGCCACATGTTCTTTCTCATATGTGGATCCTAGGTACAGATTGTTGGGCTTCTGTGTGAGGATGAAAATACTTAGTAGCAGAGGCCAGTAAGTTTTAAAGGAGGCATAAATGGAAGAGAAAGGAAGGGAGGAGGGTACTTAATAGGTTGATGTTTTATATATGTAAGTACAATGATTGTGATGGGGAGGTAATATGATGGAGAATGGAATTTCAAAGGGGAAAGTGTGGTGGGGGGAGGGAATTACCATGGGATATTTTTTTATAATCATGGAAAATGCTAATAAAAATTAAATTTAAAAAAAGTCTCAAATATCTCAATGTAAATATTTATTTAATATATTTTATGAGTTTTCACTGATAAAAACATATACTTGTATATTGTCTAAAGCATCATAAATTGTTTTCTAAGTTATTATTGAAAATATAATTATTTATTTATTTCAAGAGGAGAGAGAATATGAATGTGCTCTTGCTTCTTCAAATGAACTCCAGACTCATGTACCACTTTGTGCATCTGGCATTATGTGAATGTTCTGAATTGAACCCAGGCTAGAAAGATTTGCAAACAAGTACCTTTAAGTGCTGAGCCATCTCTCCAGTCCTTTTATTAATTATTAAGTTTATTGGTTTTGATTTACTATCTATATTATCCCACATACGATGTTCTATGTCCATTAATGTTTGCTTTGTGAAATAGCAAGCCTTGATAGTCAATGCATATATAATGACAACTGCTATATTGCTATATTGTCAGGGTCAATAGTATGCAATGGTCTTCTGTATCTCTTTTGACTGGTCTACCTTACTAGATCTTAGAATATCTATCCTAGCTTGTTTTCCACTTGTACTCACTAAATAGATTGACTTCCATTCTTCTACTGTCAGTACTAGGTGTCTCTGCCAGAGATGTATGTCCTTGGAGATGTGATAGATTATATATCCAACCAGCTAATTTGTGTTTCTTTATTGGTGAGTTGAATCAGTTTACGGATTATGATTGACAGAGTTTTGCTAATTCTTGTAATTATGTTGGTTGTTTTTTTTTCTGTTTTTTTTTTTTTTTTTTTTTTTTTTACTGAATGTTGTTTCTTACTTTGTTTCTTTTTATCTTCATTCTTTTCTTCCTTTCCTTTTTCTTTTTCCTTTCTTATTTCTACAAGAGATTTGCTTATTATTCATTACACTTGATGAATTCCTTCATGGATCCACTTTATTAGTCTATTCCTTCCAGAAAGTTTATTCTCTCCTTTGATCTTGTGATTAAGACTGTCTTCCTTCCTCCTCTCTGAATAACTTCTGTAGTAAACTTTTGGTGATGCTGAACTATCATAGCTTGTGCTTATCTTGAAATTTCCTACTTACTGGTCAGTTACAAAAATTAGTTTTAGGCTGGCATGATGGCTTAGCACTTAAAACACTTGTCTGCAAAACCCAAGAACACAGGTTCAATTCCTCAGTACCCATGTAAAGCCAGATCCACAAGCTGGTGCATGTATCTGGATTTTATTTGCACTATCTGGATCCTGGCTTGCCCATTCATTTACATTCTCTTTCTCTCTCTCTCTCTCCTCTCTCTCTCAAAAATAAATAAGATAATTGTAGAAAATTAGATTTTCTGAATGTAGCAATTTGCTTGGTGGTATTTATTCATACAAGATAAAGAAATACAGTTAAAAAATTATATCCTTAGTAATACATCACAAGCTGACAAAAGACAAAATGAAAGAAAAAAAACTAATATAAAATATTCCATGAAGTTTGGAAATATTTTATGGTAAATGGAGAAATAGTAAATGAATGAGTTAAAGGGATGGGAAAAAGAGAGGAGAAAAACAGGAGAAGCAAAACTAAATAAGTGTGTGATAGAGAAGTAGAAGAAAAAGAATAAAAATTATTTCTATTAGTGAGAAATTTTTTAACAAAAATGGGTAAATATAAATAGGGAAATATAAATAAAAATTTTAAATCTTTCAAAATTATAAGGTAACTAGTGATAAAAGCAGACTACCAAGAAAAACAGGAAGACACTTCTCTTGCAGAAAAAAAAAAAATCAGAAGGCTGGGGAGATGGCTCAAGCATTAGGACCTGAATGTGTATCTCTAGTACTAACATAAATACTGAGTTGACATGATGGCCTGTACCCTGTGCTTCAGTGCTTGGGATGCAGAGACAATATATCCAGGGCAAGCTAGTTAATTAGGCTCACTTAATTGGCTAATTGGGTTTAAGTGAGTTATCTTGTCTCAATAAATAAGGAGGAGAGAAACTGAGGAAGATACTTAATATTGACTTCTGGCCTATACACACATGCACAAAGCTACAAAGATATGTGTGTGTGAGTACATATATATATATATATATATATATATATATATATATATATATATATGTACTCACACACACATGTGCATCCTCACACATGTGAATACACATACACAATGCACTCACAACATATACATGCACACATAAAACAAACAAACTTCAAACTCATGAAAAAAAATGTGTAACAGAGAAACAGGCAATAGGGAATAAAAAATCAAGTTATGTGTATTTTTAATATTATATTTATTTGACAGCAAAAGAGAGAGAGAGAGAGGGAGAGAGAAAGAGAATGGGAGAGCCAGGGCCTCCAGCCACTGCAGATGAATGGCTGATGCATGTACCCCCTAGTTAATCAGGCTGATGTGGGTCCTAGGGACCTGAACCTGGGTCCTTTAGCTTTGTAGACAAAGGCCTTATGGGGTAATCCATCCCTCCATCCAAGTTATGTGTTTTTTATGTGATCAAGTAAAAATATATTAAAAATAAGAGGAAAACAAAGGGGATATAAAAGAAAGTGATCTGGAGAGAAGGCTTAGCTGTTAAGACACTTGCCTGTGAAGCCTAAGGACTCGAGTTTGATTCCCTAGCACCCACATGAGACAGATGCACAAGGCAGCACATTTGTCTGGAGTTGGTACGCAGTGGCTAGAGATCCCAGCATGCCCATTCTTAGTCTTCCTATCTATGCCCCTCCTCTCTCTCTCTCTTTCTCAAATATAAATAAAATATTTCAAAAAACAAAAGGTAAATGAAAAAGAAGAAAAATGATCCAGTTTTTCAGTTGGATTATTCTTGGTGCTTGAAAATTGGAAACGGTTATGTATATGCAAGATGAGGGTGGAGGGTTAGTTGAACTTGTGAAGTTGTATTTCCTACAATTTATGTTGCTTCTTATCCTATAAAAGGACTGTGTCTATTGTCAGCCAGAGCTGTATTAACTTTCATCGCTTCCTTTCTTTGGTACCAGGAGGCTATGTTTAATCACTTTTAACTTTGCAGTCCTTGGGTTTGGAAGGATCCCCTCTCTTCCCATTCTGTTCCTCTTGGGTTGAGCACAGTTTGTAGTTTGGAGAAGTTGTTTTAACAATCACAGCACTGGGACATATCTTCATATTTTAAAGATCACCCTGCCAGCAGAATTTGCAAGCAAGTGCTTTAACCATTGAGCAATCTCCCTATCCCCTTAAAAAGTTCATAAGCCAAGCCTCCAAGTTCAACTCTCAGCACTTAGCATTTTCAACCTCTCACAAGAACAGTCCATAATATTTGGCTTACCAATCCAGAAGGTGTATTCTGTTACAAGTACCAAGCCCATGACACTCCTCCAAAGCAAAAGTTCCAAAGGCCAAAATCCACATGGTCAGATTCCCTTCACCCCATTCTCAGTACCAATTTCAGTGGCTAAGCAGATCAGTCTATTACAAATTTAACCTTGATCAAACTCTGAGCCTGGGCAACAGAATGCAGCCAGCCAGCCTTTATGCCAGTAGCCCAGTTACAACAATGTCTTCTGCAGTCTTTCCTTCCTGGAAGCAACCTTGGAGACCCACTTATTAAGAATGTCTGTGGATTCCTAAACAGATAAAGTTGACACAAAACTTAACCATCACAGGAGTAATGCTTATTAAGGCTAGTTTATTAAGGAACTAGTAGTTCCTTCCATGTATACCTGTTTCAGGTCTAATTGTATTTCAGCTTTCCCATCTGTCTATTTATATGTATATCTAACATTGACTAAATCATGGAATATTTGTTAAATTTCTTTGCATAGTATGTTGGCTCCTGGTTATATGGCTTAAAACTGAGAAAAAGGTAGCTGGCGGATTAGCACAATGCCTTATTTGCACACTGAAAGGTCCATTGGAATTTATGCTTTCTAACTTACAATCCAAATCCATTTGGTATGATTTTATTTTAATGGAGAATATTACACATATGTTTAAATATGAAAAAGTAAAATGAACTTGGAACCATGCCCCATAAATCTTAAATATATGTTTACTATCATGAAAACTTGAGATTAAAAAAAAAAAAAAACAGAAAAGTCAAACAAAGCACATGAAATGCATATGTTAATAAATATGTCTTGGATTTTCATAGATTATCAATTTTAAAAACAGAATTTCAGATTAAAAAAATGGAAAATTTTCTTTTTAATATATCTGTGGTCACTGTGTGGATGTGTGTGTGCCAGGCTCCTTCCAGAGAAGGTAGATAGTGCTGAGGGAAGGACCAGAGCTGCTGGTTCCTCCCCAGGGGTTGAGGAGATGATGAGCGTCGGAAGACCCTGACCTCTCCTGGCCACCGGAGAAAAACCACACTGAGTCAGGAGTCTTGTCAATGCAGGAGCTCACAGAAAAAACTTGCTTTATTACTCTGAGCAGTTGCCTATATCATGTTGGGGACAAAGGCAGGGATTTTAGGATGGGTGTGTGGGGGAGTAAGGGCCAATAGTAAACTGTAACTGTTGACATGGTAATTACAATTGCCACATGGAGGTGGCAGGCCAGAAGCCATTATGTGTCTTGCTGAGTCCTAGCTGGCCAGAGACAGGTCGCCAAACTTTAGCTAGGCTCAGGAAGTTCCACTAGGCCTCACGCCTGGGCCTTTCAGAGCCCAACATCTCCCCCTTTTGTTTTTGTAAGAGCATTAGTCACTGTGGCCCCTGTCTTAGGTTGTCCCCCTCTGGGGATCTTACCCGTCATTGGTCACATGGAGGAAAGAGGAGGTGGCAGTGGGTCATCTGAGTTGCCAGCCTGTGATAATGTATCTTGACCTGATGAAGTTTTATTGTCTCTAGCCACTGGTGAATAAATTGAGTAATTTTGTTAATAACACAAGGCCCGACAGTGAGGATAAGGAGGACGGGAAGGAGAAGGAGGGGGAGGGGTCGTGATAGAGGGAGAAGATAGGGTAAGAAGTCTTGTAAGCCTGTCCACAGTGGGTTGTCCTGGAGGTCCCGCTGCCTCCTCTCCAAGTCTTCCTGGAGCCTCTTAATCTTGTACTGGACAATTCCCAATTTATTGGCATAAAAGTGGCATTTTTCCTGTAAAAACAAACATACACCTCCCTTTTCGGCTGTTAGTAGGTCTAGTCCTCTCCTGTTTTGTAGGACTACCTCAGCCAGGGAATCTAGCTTCTAGGAATGATATCTACATCTGGGATTAAGGTGGCTGGGGCACAAAGGCCCGTCCAGTTGGTGGGCAGAAAGTTATAGGCCATCTTGCCTCCACGAACATAAATCATTTCAGAAGGTGGGCAGCATTGAGCACTGGGCTTAGTTGTGTTAAAAGTATAGAAGGAAAGATGAATGTATCCCACATCTGTACTGGAATTATTAGGGGAAGGCAGGGCCCAAATGCCCAGAGGAAACATTGGGAAAAGCTGGATGGGGATGGGGAAGGTGGCTGAGCAATTTTTTAATCTTGTATGGGCAATTGTACTGCAAGCAGCCTGAGAGGCCCAGATTGGAGGCAAAGCCAGCAATCCTCTGCAAGGGAGGGAGTTATTTAGTTTAGCAGGGTGAAGGACCATTTTAGGAACAGTCCTCAGGGGTGGGACACTTCCTAGAGAAGTAATTGTCAGTGCCCCTTGTTGGGACAAATATTTTAGGTCTCTCGCTGATATCCAAATGGGTCTTTTCTCTTTTTACAAAGTTTTTCCATGGACAAAAATTCCATGAGCTTCACATAAGTTTTTATCAAAAAACTCCTTTTTGTTACATAGTTTTTGCATTCCAATAACTTCTCAGTACAAAGGTTGGGAAACAAACAAACCCTTTGATCCCAGCAATACAAATATAAATCTTAAGGAATGGCCAGTTTTTATCAAGAACACTGAATGTGTATAATCTTGTTTACGTGTAGGTGTTAAGGTCTTTCTGTCAAATGGCCCAGAGCTATGGATACAAGGCCAGCCAAATGGTTTTAGACAATTTCTTCCCTTTTTTATGAACTGGGCCCCTCTGGGCCTCAGTGCAGAAAGACTGTGCCTGTCTTAAGTTGTTCTCTACAACATTTAGGCCTTACCCATCATCGGTACATGAATTCCATCATTCATGCCCTGTCTTAGGTTGACCTAACTTGAGAGAATCTTACCTGTCTTTGACTACCAGCCTCTGCAGGGGTTTTTAAGATGATGTCTCAGGAAGCCGGGGTCGGGCCCATAGCTGTATCCCATGTATTTCTGTACGGATATCCATAAAGGATCTTAAAAGGCATTTTTAACGAGTATGGGCAGTAGACACAAAATGAGCAAAAGACAAACACCTGTAGCAGTAAAGCTTCCTATCCAAGAAGTGAGAGAATTCCATCCAGGCAGGCAAGGCAGACTTAAAAGCAGATATTAAGTCATCAGCAGCTTTAGCTGCATCAAAGTAAGATGATTATTTTGTAAAGACAAAAATCTCTGAATGTAACTGAATCATATCTAAGGAAATATTATTGTTGTGCCAAATATCTCTTAAATGTATTTTTCCAATGCTGTTGACTGTTATATTTTTTAGAAGTAACCCAAATCCATTTAAAATCTACATGACACTACAAATGAGTTTTAACTTTTAACCTTAGTATATAGAGCATCTAACAGGTGAAATTGTATCTAGGGTAAGGATCGAGCCCAAGATCTTAAAGGGAGGTACAGTTTGAACTTTCTCAGGAGCTACTTTAAAGCTGTGAGTATGAAGGATAGTTAGACATTAAAAGTACACGCCTAAAGCCTAAAGCTGGAGAATATCTACAAAGGCCTTGCTTAAGAAGCAGGGGCCATTATCTGTTTTAATTTGATTAGGCAGCCTGAGAGTGGTGAAACACTGAAGCATATGACTAATGGCATGTTTAGATATTTTCCCGGTATGTGCCAATGCCCAGTAGGCACAGGAAAAGGTCACTGAGCCCAGTCACCATGACAGGGCAGGCTTCTCCCCATCCCCACCTGGGTCAGTCCAAGGGGGCCACGTGGCAGTCTCCAAGGAGGTGGATTTTCCGCCATTTCCCAGTAGGGGAGGGTTGGGTGCAAGCTGCCAGGAGGGGGGGCCATCTGTTTAAATTGCCAAATTTTGTCACTGGCTCCCAATAGATTTATAACTATCATATATTATAAATTGTACTCAGTTTAATTTTAAAGGTCTCCACAGTCTTGTGGAGATATTTAAGATATTTAATAATATTTAATATATTAAGATCTGTAAAATTAAACAAGTTAAACACTTTCAACATATAAAGGTATAGAGTAAACATTTTTAACTGCTATAAGGTATAGTAAGGAAAGACTAAAACAATGTATATTGAACCATCATAACCTAAAATTAGTCTCAGTGCCTGTAATTTTTAACTTGTTTGAGGTTTTTTAGCTTAAAATCTTAAGTCTCTGCTGGGTGTGGTGGTTATGCCTTTAATCCCAGCACTTGGGAAATAGGAGGATTACCATGAGTTTTCGGCCATCCTGAGGCTCCATAGAAATTCCAGGTCAGCCTGGGATAGAGTGAAACCCTACCTCAAAAACACAAAACAAACAAACAAAAATAAATCTTAAATCTCTTAATCCAATATCTCTAGCTAAGCATATCAGTCTATTACAAATTTAACCTCGATTAAACTCTCTAGGCCTGGGCAGCAGGACACAGCCAGCCTTTATGCCAGTAGCCCAGTTCTAACGAAGTCCCCGTAGTCTTTCTTTCCTCTTAGAAAGCTTATAAGCCAAGCCTCAAAATTTATTGCTGTCTACACTTAGTATTTTTAAACGTTCATCATAATAGTCCATAAAATTTGGCTTACTACTCCAGAAGACACCTTCAGTTGTAGGCATCAAGTTTATGCCTATTTTTTTAAAACAAAGGTTGGAAAAGATTAACATCCACATGGTCAGGTTCATCTCAGCTCATCAGACAGCTTTAGGTTTGCTGAGAAAAACTTCCAGACCAGACCAGGTACAGTTATGGAGGAAGGAATATTTATTGAATCTTACACATCCACAGGAAGGTTTATAATGGCAGAAAAAGCTGGCCTGCCTTCACAGGCCCAAGCAGAGAGAGAGAGAGAGAGAGAGAGAAGCACAAGCCTTTAGAAATATGAAAGCCACAGATGCAGCTTGTCTGCAAACTGAAAGTGAAAGGAAAGAGAAAGAGAATGAAGAGATGTCGACAAATAAGTACAGGTTATAGAAGCAACGTTTAGTGCACTAAATATGAAGACAGCCTCATAACTCATGAGGGTATGCTCACCCGCACATGTACACCGATTACCTCCTCAACGACTGCCTCTCACGAGGGCACTAGTCTGCCAGGTTCCCAGAGCTGCATGTTAGGTGCCAGAATGCTGGGCTCCTTCCCTGGCAGGTAGTGCTGAGGAAGGACCAGGCCTGCTCGTTCCTCCCTAGGGGTTGAGGGGATGCTGAGCATCAGACGACCCAGACCTCTCCTGGCCAAAGAAGAAAATCCACACTAAGTCAGGAGTCTTGCCGATGCAGGAACTCATAGAAAAAATTTGCTTTATTTTTTTTTAAACGAACTCCAGACGCGTGCGCTCCCTTGTGCATCTGGCTAACGTGGGACCTGGGGAACCGAGCCTCGAACCGGGGTCCTTAGGCTTCACAGGCAAGCGCTTAACCGCTAAGCCATCTCTCCAGCCCGTTGCTTTATTACTCTGAGCAGTTGCCTATATCATGTTGGGGACAAAGGCAGGGATTTTAGGATGGGTGGCAGGGAGAGGTAAGGGCCAACAGTAAACTGTAACTCTTGAAATGGTAATTATAATTGCCATGTGGAGGTGGCAGGCCAGAAGCCATTAGGTGTCTTGCTGAGTCCTAGCTGGCCAGAGACAGGTCGCCAAACTTTAGCTAGGTTCAGGAAGTTCCACTAGGCCTCAGCCTCGGCCTTTCAGAGCCCAACATGTGTGTGTGTGTGTGTGTGTGTGTTTTATGTATATCTTGAAAAGTAACATAATATTGATTGACATTTTAGACTAAGTCAAATAGATCATCTTAACTGAACTCTAGCTTAAATTTTCTCTGGCCTGTGGCAGAAATTCTCGAAAAGTGAACTAAAATTTTAATGGAAAACAGTGATGATGACATTTGGCTAATGTAGGAATATATTTTGGTTACATTCCACCTCTCTGAAAGAATAAAGAATGTTGAGTTAAATAATATAAATGAACTAAAAATATAACTTAAGTTGTCATAGGCAACCTTTTCTTTCCAAGAGGAAGAAAGGATAAGGATGAGAAACACATGGGGGAAAAGATACATGATCTGAAGTTGCACACAAGAGAAATCTAAGAATAGCATGGACACATACATTATGTGCAACTAATCAAGCAAATCACCAGCCAAAATGATGAGTGTCCCTCAATGAATTCTCATTTACTTCTAAGTGAAATTTCTGTAGACCCTGTTCCTTTCCAGCTGGCACCAAACAAGTGAAGAAAAAACTGTAAAGAAAAGGACACAATGAGTAATTCCAGTAAGGCATAATAGTGTGAATCAATCTTCCATTTCCACTTAAGACTATATCTTGTTAAAACCATTTTGTTGACTAACTCATTAACTATATGGTAGCATTGAGAATAGAAAGCATATATCATGCTTGCACATGTTTTCCTTTTCACTTTCAGTGAAATCTGAAACTAAAATATAATCATTGATTATAAATCTGTTTATGTAAAATTCCTGATTTCTCAATTGTTTTGTTATAAATGTTCACCAGTGCTGTATCTATATTACTTCTTAACACTATTAAGTTAACCTAACTCAACTGCTTTATTTGCTTTGGATTTTTGATATTACAAGCATTGAATGGTTGCATGTAGAGAAGAGGGCTTATTTTGACTTAAAGTCCAAAAGGTAAGATTCATATGGCAGGAAAAATATGGCAAAGAGCATATGACAAACTGGACATCACATCTACATAGAAACACAAAAGAAGTCTTCTGAGTACAAAGCTTGGAACTAAGCTAATAAAACTCAAGGTCTGTCCTAGCAGCACACACCTCTAACAAGGCTCCACCTTCTAAAGGCCCAATGACTGTCCCAAATTGCCACCAACTGGAGACCAGGTATTCCATGCAATGAGCCTATGGGGAGATTTTATTTAATTACCACAGGGTCTTTAAGAAAGTAAAGGGCAAACTAACAATGTTAGCCATACACAAAGGAAAAAAAAAACCATAAAAATTTACCATTATTTGTGAAAAATACTAAAACAGGAAACCTTAACACAAATCAAGCCAAATGAAAACAATTGATTCCAATGTGGTCACAGTATTGCGTTTTCCTTGAATTCTGAGCAAAACTATTTTTGTGTTTTTTAAATTAATTTCTACTCCTAAAAGTTCTATACTATATTTTAAACTATCCCTTAGGTTAGGACAGCATTTTTAAATATTTGGAGAGTTAGAGGATAGAAATATGCAGTTTATTTTTAAATTATCCATTATGGAAGAAATCATTTCATTTTTTATGAGCCTGGCTTATTTTGCTTTTTATGATGATTTCTATTTCCATCCATTTTTTTTCAAAACTGACATAATTATGTTCTTTTTTACTGCTTAATAACTCTCCACTGTGTTTATGGGCATTTATACTGGTTTCATATCTTGGCTATTGTGAATGTTGCTACAGTAAACATAGATCTCTTTAGATGCTAACTTACATTGCAGGCTTTTAATGATAGACTGGTGACAAAATAGGAAAATTACTTGAATAATTACAGCTAGATATTTGTCTATCTTGATATTGATCTGCTTGAAGTTCCATGGTTATGGATTAATTAGAAACTTTTGATTGGTTATTTTAAGTTTTATTTTGTTAGTTTCAGAGGTGCATTGTGTTTATTTACATAGGAACTCAAGTTATTTTCACAATAATAGACTAATGGTCTTCCAATGAAATGTTTGTGCATGTCTGGATATATGTGCATGTGTGTTTATTTTATGCATGTGTATATGGATGCACACATTCCAGGGCGCATGTGAGATGACTAGAAGGACCTTGGAGTGTCAGTCCTCACCTTCTACCATTTTTGAGACAAGGTCTGTCTTGTTTGCCATTGGGAATGCCATAATAGCTTTTCTTCAAGCTTTGTGATTTTCCTGGTTCAGCCTCCCATTGCTAGTGAGATATTGAGATTACAGACAAGTGTGCTACACATATCTAGCTTTACATAGGATCTAGTGATTTGAATTCTGGTCTAAAGCATGTGCAGCAAGCACTTGTAATCATTAAGCCCTCTTGACAGCTCAGTGAGTTAGTATAACACCAATGCATCCTTTTTGCTTTTGCCAATTGTACTTAGAAATTTGGAATTTGGTCATAAAAGTTGGATTGAAATTATATATGCCTTATTAATTAATATTTTGTAAAATTTTTTGTTATTAAACATTCTATAAAATATATAATTTTGTAGCTGCATAGCATTCTGCCATATGTATAAACAAGAGTTCATTTCATAATGGGTACCTGTTTCTAAACAGTTTGCTGTTTACAGACTTTTACATCTGTGCACACTGTGTATATACTGTACTGCAAAAAATGCAACATTTACAATTAAGTTATTTCTTATAAATCCATAATGAATTTTGGCAAAAGTATATATGTATAAATTATTTATTTTAGTTTTTTGTAAAGTCTCTCCAACATTAGTTCCTTTGGTTATATCTTAGAATTTTAGAATGTTTTAGATAGGCACTGTAGATTTTATTTATGTCAAAATTGTACTTGAAAGTTGTTTCTAGAGAAGGTAATAATTGCATGCTTTACCACAGTGCTACCTAAATCCAAGTGACAGATAAGATATTGTGTATATGTTGTTTTGACAAGTTTTGTTATAGTCAATACTAAAATGCTGATTAGGAACCAGATAATCATCACCTCTGTTCCTGAGTAAGGTGATTGAAGATAGAACACCTTCTCAGACTAAGAAATAAAAAAAGAGATAGGAAATATTAAGTAAGCTTTCAAGGAAATCAGAATATAGTACACCCTGCAGAAGGTGACAAGAAAGTTTCAGTTGTGCCCAGTTCCCTTGTCCAGGTTGACTGCACTGGATGGTGCAGGTGGGTGGGCATGGTTTGGAGTGAGTAGCCCAGATTCCTGCTACCTGCCACCTCCTACTTCCCTGGTTCTGGTTTCCTGTAACAGACAGTGTACCAGTGGGCACTGCAGGGAGCAAGTAGCCCAGGTTCCTGATTACTGCCTCCACCCAGTTCTCTGGAGGCCAGCTCCCTGTGTGGGATCTGGATCAGGTCTTTTGCTCTGGTATCATGACTAGCATCTGAGTACCAACATCCCTGTTCACATGAGTCAGAGTGTGCTCAGGCCAAAGGACAAAATAATTTGCTTACTCCACAATAAAATAAAGAATCTCCCCAAAATGGGTAGACCACATTGCAAAAAAGACAATGAAAGTCAGAAAACTTAGAGATCTCCACCAACAATGCTGCATTCCACAATGGAAGCCTTCAATGAAATCATAGAGAAATCAGCAGTACTTCAATCTGAAAATGAAAATACAACAATCAATGGAACCCTGATCAACAGAATCACTGAACTAGAAGCAAACCACCACAGAACCAACAACCATATCCATGTAATTGAACAGAATCATCTCTTAGAGTGTTCAGATTTTGACAGTAGGCTTAACTTGATTGAAGAAAACATTGTAACCCTCAAAAGAAATATGAATGAATTGAAGGTGATCCAAGTCATGGAACAACTCAACAACCGATTTACTAAGCTTAATGAAGACTTGAACACATGTAAGAATGAACTCCAAAGCCAGGCATGGTGGTGCATGCCTTTAATTACAGCAGTCAGGAGGCAGAGGTAGGAAGATTTCCATGAGTTCAAGGCCACCCTGAGACTACATAGTGAGTTCCAGGCCAGCCTGAGCTATAGTGAGACCCTACCTCAAAAAATAAAAAATAAAGAAAGAAAAAAGAATGAACTCCAGGAAGCATCAAGAAAGTCAGAACTAGAACTGAAATAAAACCTCACAAAAAAGAGATGGACATGATGCAAAATAACAAAACAGAAAACAAAAATCAAATAGAATTTATAAAAACCTTTCTAGAACCCCTCACTAACAAGTTACTCATGTGGAAGACAGAACCTCTGACCTGGAAGACAAGACAGAAGAAACTGATCAGAAGGCCAAAATCTTTGCTAAGTTTAAAAACTCAAGTGAACAGAATATGAGGAATCTGTGGGATACCATAAAATGACCAAGTAGCTTGATCATTGGTATACCAGAAGGAGAAGGAATCCAAGCCACAGGCATAGAGAACATATATAAGTAAATTATTAAAGAAAATTTTCTGAATCTCTCAAAAGAAAGTCCTATCCAGATAGAAGAAGCCCACAGAACACCAAAACAGACAGGACCAAAGAAGATACTCTCCAAGGCACATAATAGTTAAAACTCTTCACAATGAAAAAAAAAGAGAGTGTTAAAAAAAGCAAGAGAGAGACAAAACACAACATACAAAGTAATCCCATTAAAATAATATCAAATTTCTCAATAGAAGCCCTGAAAGCTCTAAGGCCCTGGAATAGAACACTTCAGTCTAAAAACTATGGTTTCCAACCCAAGCTACTCTACCCAAAAAAAGTATCCCTCCTAGCAGATGGTAAAAGGAAAACTTTTCATGACAAAAGTCAACACTATTATTGTATGATCACAAAGCCAAACCTACAAGCATACAGAGAATACTAAAGGGAATACTCCATACAGAACAGTCAAGAAAACAATCTCAAGCACCAATACAAAGAAAATCACTATAATCAAAAATAGACCAGGCTCAAAAAAGTACCAAACACAAGGAAGCACAAAACCCCATAAAGCACCTCACCATGGTAGGGATAAAGTCACAGTAATAACCTTAAATATTAATAGTATTAACCATCAAAAGACACAAATTATCAAGAGTGGATAAAAAAACTTGACCCTTCTATCTCCTGTCTTCAAGAAACTCACCTCACCACTACAGATAGACACCTTCTCAGGGTGAAAGGATGGAAAATTTCATTCCAGGCAAATGGAAATAAGAAAACAAGTGGGTGTTGCTATATTAATATCTGATAAAATTGACTTCAGGACTTCCGGTCAAGATGGCGACTGCCTAGCTGCACTACAAACAACAAGGGGAAAAAAAGGTAAGTATTCAAGGGAAATTAGGAACTTTTTGAACAGGGAGGGCACAGATCCAGGAAAAGAGGGAAGCACACACCCCCGCGACCCACGTCCCGCCCCCGCCCGCCGCGAATCGCCGCATTGGGAGCGGCCCGGCGCCTCAGCGGCCCAGCACCTGTGCGCAACAAGCCCCACACGCCCCGTGACCCGCGCGCGCCCCACAACCCCTAGGCCCCACACCCGCGCACCCCCCGCCCCCCCCCAAGCGCGCCCCTCCCCCCCAGCGCGCCCCACGCTCCCTATCCACACGCAGAGGCGCAGCCCGAGGGAACCGAAGCTTCCCGTGCCCCAGGCAACCAGGCCTGCCCCACCACCGGCGCACCCCACCCCCATGCGCGCCCACGTTCCATATCCACACTCAGCAGGAGTGCCCCAAGCGCCCCGTGCCCCGGGCGCACAGGCGTGCCCCACACCCCTGCGCCCCTGTGTGCCCCGAGACCCCTGCGCCCCACCACCACTCGCCTCGAGCCCCCCCGTGTGCCCCACCCTCGCCGAGCGTCCATAGTGCCCCGCGGTGTCCTGCAGCGTCCCACAGCATCCCACACTCCATCTTACCTCAGCGTGCTCCACACCCCCTGCATGACCCCCAACCTCCTTGACCCACTCCCTCGCGCGACCCGCCCGTGAGTCCAGAGCACCCCGCGGCTTCCTGCAGCATCCTGCGCCCCCCCTGCACCCACCCGAGCACCCCGCCGTCCACCCTCCCCACGCGCTCTGCGCCCCCACCCCCACACTCCCCGGAGCATCCTCGCCCTGAGCCCCGTGCGCCCTGAAGAGCTCCCTGCCCCCCTGCGCCCCGCCCCGGTGCCTCCCGCCCCCACCCTGCACACACCTCGTCCTCCCGCCGCACGCGGCCCGGGCGCCCACGTAGTCCCGAGAGCGCCCCTGCATGCCCAGGCGTGCCCCGTGCACCCTGTGCCCCACCCCCACGCGTCCTGCGCCCCGAAGTGCCTCAGCGTACCCCACCCCCTCCACGCCCCGCGCCCCACGCGCGACCCCCTCAACCCCCCCCCGCAAGCCCCGGCCCCCCTGCGCATCCAGAGCACCCTTGGCATCCCGCACCCCAGTGTGCCCCGCGCCCCCTCCCCCAACGCGCACCCTGCACCCCCCCGCGCACCCCACACGTGACCTGTGCCCCTAGCCCCCCGCGCCTTCTGCAAGCTCCTCCGCCGCACCCTGTGACCCCCTGCACGCCCTGCAATCCCCCCTGCAACCCCCAGGTGCCCCGCACCCTGCCGCGCCCTACACACCCCCCTGCATGCTCACCCCCCCGCACCAACAGCTTGCCCCTCGCCCCCTAACTAATCAGAGCGCCCCACGCCCCCTGCTCCTCCAGGGCACCCCACCCCGCGCCCCCTGAGCCCTGCCACCTCCCGCACACCCCACCTTGATTGCCCGGTGCCCCGGCGCACCCAACCCCCCCCGCCGTGTGCCCCACTCGCTCCATACACACCATGGCACCCTGCACCCCCTTCTGCCCACCCGCCCACGCACCCTCTGAACATCCCGCATGGCTGTGCTCTGATCGGGCACCCACCAGTCACGCCTGCCAGCCTGCTGCACTGAAGCTGAGACCTCCTACCTCGCCCTTGTTCTCTGATCCTGCGAGTAGACCAGCCATGTGGTGCTCGGTTCGCAGGCCTGTGGGGGCCACCCCTGCCGTGAATAGGTGGCTGCCAGATCCCTGCTGCTGTGCTCACATCACTTGCCACCGGTCAGCTTCTGCTGTGTCCTGATACCGTACCCACATCATCTGCCTCTGCACTACAATTGCACGTGCAGCAGGCCCACCCCACAGCAAGAGCCACATAAGTCCACACTGAGTCACTAGCGCCAGCACAGCTGCCATCCCCTACCTGTACATCACCACCCAGCCCCCACTCCCCTGAAGCGGAAGAGCAAAGACTGTTTACAGACCCCAGTGTACCCAGCCAGAATCTAGGCACCTTCAGGGCTCGCTACCTCAGTCCCCTTTCAAACTCAAAGGCAGGCAGCTTAGCTGCATTACTGGGTGAGAATTCAGGCAACTTTGGTGCCCCTGCCAGGCTATAGGTAGGCAGCTTTAGCAAGACTGAGCAAAAACCCAGGCTGCTTACAACTGCCCCAGGCTGCCTTGGATTCGCATTAAGCTAGATCCCAGGCTGCTCCACCCACCTACCTGCCCATACACTGACATGGGTAGACCACAGCGCAAAAGAAATAACACGAAAAATAAAATGGAAGAAAATCCAGACAGATCACCCAGTCCAACAAGGATCACAACTAACCAAAACATAGAAGAGTGTTTAGGATCAGAACATCAAGTGGAAGCAATGAACAATGCAACCCTGACCAAACTACTGCTAGAACTGACAGGAAAGCTACAAAGGATAGATAATCGTATGGATGCTACCATCACTAAGCTAGAGCAATATGATAAGACACTGGAAGGAATTCAAAGAGAGCTAAGAGAGTTGAGGGAGAGTGAAAAAAAAGAGGACCTTAAAAATCAGCTGGCCACACTAAATGAAAACATAAAGAAATGCAAGGATGATTTCCAAGAATCAGCAAGAAAATCAGAAAATGAGACAAAAAGGGAGCTGGACAAAGCGATGGAAGTGATACATAGGAAAGTAGTAGAAAATGCAAACTTAATTGAACAAGTCCAAAACTCACTAGAGGCTCTCAAGAATAGAGTCAGCTAAGTGGAAGATAGAAATTCTGATCTGGAAGATAGGATGGAAGAAACAGTTCAAGAGTCCAAAAATTTCAGTAAGTTCAAAAGTTCCTGTGAACAGAACATGAGAGAATTGTGGGATACACTTAAACGTCCTAATATCAGAATCATTGGAATACCAGAAGGAGAATAATTTCAGACCAAAGGCATGGAGAACTTATTTAATACAATAATTGAAGAAAACTTCCCCTGTCTCTTAAAAGAAAGGCCCATCAAGATTCAAGAAGCAAACAGAACTCCTAACCGACTAGACCAAAGGAGAAACTCCCCAAGGCATATTATCATTAAGACTCTAAACATTGACACCAAGGAAAAAATCCTAAAAGCAGCTAGGGAAAAACAGCACACCACTTTCAAAGGAAACCCCATCAGAATTACTTCAGACTTCTCAATGGAAACCCTGAAAGCTAGAAGGGCCTGGACAGAAACTCTCCAAACTCTAAGAAACTATGGCTTTCAACCCAAACTACTCTACCCGGCAAAAGTCTCCCTAATAATAGATGGTGAAAGGAAAACTTTCCATGACAAAACTCAGCTTTACAATTATATGAACACAAAACCAAACCTACAGAAAGTACTCCAGGAAATTCTCCACAGAGAAGAAACAAATAACCAAACACAAATGCCTACAAGAAGAAGATCACAGCAACCAAACCCAGAGTAGATAGAAAAAAAAAAAAAAATTAAATTCCATGAAAATGCCAACACACCTCTACCACCACAACATGACAAGGATCAAATCAAATCTCACAGTCATCACCCTAAACATTAATGGCCTTAATTCACCCATCAAGAGACACAGGCTAACAGGGTGGATCAAAAAATTAGACCCCTCAATCTGATGCCTTCAAGAAACCCACCTTACCACTAAAGACAGACACCTCCTCAGGGTGAAAGGGTGGAAAGCAATATTCCAAGCAAATGGGAATAAGAAACAAGCAAGTGTAGCTATATCAATATCAGATAAAGTTGACTTCAAACCAAAAACAATCAAAAAAGACAAAGAAGGCTACTTCCTACTTGTAAAGGGAACAATCCATCAAGAAGATATTACAATCATAAATCTGTATGCACCAAACACAGGGGCACCGCAGTTCATAAAACAAAACCTACTTGACAATAAAACAGAAATAACCACCAACACCATCATAGCTGGGGACTTTAACACACCATTATCAGTAATAGACAGATCATCCAAACAGAAGCTCAACAGGGAAGTAAGAGAGCTCAACAAAACCATAGAGCACTTAGACCTAACAGACATCTACAGAACTTTCCATCCCAAATCCACAGACTACACATTCTTCTCAGCAGCCCATGGAACATTCTCTAAAATAGACCATATACTGAGTCACAAAGATAGCCTCCACATATTTAGGAAAATCGACATAATTCCCTGCATGATATCAGATCATAGTGCTATAGTCCTAGAAATCAACAACAAAAAAGCCAACAAGAGCCCCAACAGCAACTGGAAACTGAATAGCACACTCTTAAACAATAAATGGATAGTGGATGAAATAAAAAATGAAATTGCAAAATTCCTGGAATTGTATGACAATGAGAACACATCATACCAAAACTTGTGGGACACAATGAAGGCAGTCCTCAGGGGAAAATTCATAGCACTCAATGCCTTCATAAAAAAGACAGAAAGATCCCAAATCAATAGCCTAACCATCCACCTAAAGGCATTGGAAAAACAAGAAAAATCCAACCCAAAGAGCTCCAGAAGGAAAGAAATAATTAAAATCAGAGCAGAAATTAATGAATTGGAAACCAAGGAAACAATTAAGGCAATTGACAAAACAAAGAGCTGGTTCTTTGAAAAAATAAACAAGATTGACAAACCTCTGGCCAATTTGATCAAGCAAAAAAAAGAGAGACTCCAAATTAACAAAATTCAAAATGAAAAAGGAGAGATCACAACAGACAACAGTGAAATCGGCAGAATCATCAGGACTTATTTCAAAAACCTCTACTCCACAAAACTGGAAAATGTGGAGGAGATGGATAAATTCCTGGATACATATCATCTACCAAAGCTAAACTCAGAGGAGATCAACCACCTCAATGAACCCATCACGCTCATGGAGATTGAAAAAGTAATAAAAAACCTCCCAAAAAAGAAGAGTCCAGGACCAGATGGATTCCCAGCCGAATTTTATCAAACCTTCATGGAAGAACTCAAACCAATCTTCCTAAAACTGTGCCACACAATTGAAGAACAGGGAAAACTACCCAACTCCTTCTATGAAGCTAGTATCACCCTAATCCCCAAACCAGGCAGAGATGCCACAAGAAAAGAAAACTATCGGCCTATTTCCCTAATGAACATAGACAGAAAGATCCTCAACAAAATTCTCGCAAACCGAATCCAACAACACATCAAAAGCATTATCCACCTTGACCAAGTGGGATTTATCCCAGGAACACAAGGGTGGTACAACATACGAAAATCTGTCAATGTAATACACCACATAAACAAGCTTAAACATAAAAATCACATGATCATTTCGATAGATGCAGAAAAGGCCTTTGACAAGATACAACATCACTTCATGATCAAAACATTGGAGAGAATCGGCATGGCAGGTTCACATCTTAATATAATAAAGGCAATATACAAAGCTCCAAAGGCCCAAATAATACTTAATGGAGAGAGACTGGAGGAATTCCCATTGAGATCAGGAACAAGACAGGGATGTCCTCTCTCACCTCTGCTTTTCAATATAGTTCTGGAAGTCCTAGCCCAAGCAATAAGGCAGAAGAAGGAAATAAAAGGATACAGTTTGGAAAGGAAGAAGTTAAGTTACCGCTATTCGCTGATGACATGATTGTATATGTAAGAGACCCGAGAGACTCCATCCCAAAACTCCTGAAGGTGGTTAACTCCTATAGCAAAGTAGCAGGATACAAAGTCAATGCACAAAAATCGGAAGCATTTTTGTATGCAAATGACAAAAACACAGAAAAAGAAATAAAGGACATAGTCCCATTTTCAATAGCAACAAAAAAAATAAAATACCTTGGAATAACGTTAACCAAGGAAGTAAAAGATCTATACAACGAAAATATAAAAACTCTCAAAAAAGAAATTGAGGAGGACTTGAAACAATGGAAAGACCTCCCATGCTCCTGGATAGGCAGAATTAACATTGTGAAGATGACAATCCTACCAAAGGCAATATATAGATTTAACGCAATTCCAATTAAAATCCCTACAGTGTTCTTCACAGATATAGAAAAAATGATCTCAAATTTCATATGGAAAGGCGAAAGGCCTCGCATATCCAAACATATCCTCAGCAAAAGAAATACCTCTGGTGGCATCACCATACCCGATATAAAGGTATACTACAAAGCCATAGTAATAAAAACCGCATGGTACTGGCATAAAAACAGGGATGTAGACCAATGGAATAGACTTGAGGACCCGGATTTTGGGCCAAGGAACTATAGCTACTTGATATTCGACAAAGGCCCAAACAATATAGACTGGAAAAAAGATAGCATCTTCAACAAGTGGTGCTGGACAAACTGGATAACCACATGCAGGAAACTAAAACTTGATCCACACATTTCACCATGCACAACACTCAAATCCAAATGGATCAAAGACCTCAACATAAGACCAGAAACTCGAAAACTACTGGAAGAATTTAGGAAGTACCTTCCATGATATAGGAATGGAAAAAGACTTCCTGAATAAAACCCCAGTGGCTCAAGTTCTTAAACAGTCACTCAACCGTTGGGATCATATGAAGCTGAAGAGTTTCTTTACAGACAAGCATATAATAAGCAAAGTCAATAGAATACCCACAGAATGGGAGAAAATATTTGCAGGTTATCCAACTGATAGAGGCCTTATCTCTAGAATTTACAAAGAACTCAAAAGTCTAAACAATAAGAAGACAAATACCCCACTCACAAAATGGGGCACAGAGTTAAACAGGCAATTCACAGAGGAAGAGATACAAATGGCAAACACACACCTAAGAAAATGTTCATCATCCCTAATCATCAGAGAAAGGCAAATTAAAACAACTATGAGATTCCATCTTACCCCAATAAGGATGGCCAACATCAAAAGGTCAAATGAAAATAAATACTGGCGAGGATGTGGAGAAACAGGGACACTCATTCACTGTTGGTGGGAATGCAGGATGGTACAACCACTTTGGAAAGCAATATGGAGACTCCTGAAAAAGCTGACTATAGAAATACCAACAGACCCAGTTATACCATTACTGGGCATGTACTCTAAAACCTTCAAACCAAAAGCCAGAGAGATTTGCTCAACCATGTTTGTAGCAGCTCAATTCATAATAGCTAAAAGCTGGAATCAACCCAGATGTCCATCATTAGAATAATGGATAACAAAGATGTGGTATATCTACAAAATGGAATTCTATACAGCAGTAAGAAAAAACGACATAAAGAAATTTGAGGAAAAATGGTTGAACCTGGAACAGATCATTCTCAGCGAACTTACCCAATCACAGAAAAAAATCGACACATAGTCTCATTCATCTGCAACACCTAAACTGAATCTGCCCAAGATGCCTTACATACCCAGCAAGCACCTCATGGACTAGACAATAAGATGGATGGGAGGGCGGGGAGGGAATCAAAGGGTGGAAAACAGTAATCCGGACCCAAACGGCAATGGTACCATAAAATTCTACTTCCTAAAAGACAGACCAAATGGCTAAACCTTCACTAGACCCTTACAGGAAACACCTGAACTACAAGACACTGGAGAGGGTAGGATCAAGACTAACCTAAATCTCCTATATCTTCCCTCCCTCCCTCTCCCCTCTATCTCTCTCCTCTCTAACTCTTGTATATTAGTTATCTTTTTCCTCAATTTCTCAGTGGACACTGACCTGTAACCCCCACTTCCAGCTTGGGCCTACCATGCACAATGAGCTTTTGATCAGAGAAACCTACAAGGTTTCCCAAAACAATGACAGACTTCTGTCAGAGTACTTGATGACCCACCAAAGGCCAGTGATAAGACCCTATTGCTGAAGACTCCATACACAGCTGAAAATGGAATGACATGGCTGGAAGCCAGGAGAGAGTCAGTCCCCAGACAGTCAGCGTGTCTAGTGCCAGAAGGCGCTACATAGGCAACTGGGGGAAATGACCAAGATCTGTCCAAGAAACACATTGTTTAACCTAATTAGCAACAAATAACCGGATGTGATGCCCACACAAGTGCAATAGTGGTACACAGCCATGGTGAGGAATCAATTGCTCTTGATTTGGCTAACTGATCCACTCAGTGGTACTAGACCCTTAGCTGGAGCTGGGAAACAAGTCAGAACCATACCCAAACACAAGCCCACTCTACAATATCAAGCTACCATCAATCACGGGGTATAAGAGGGCCTACACCTATCAAACTGTCTATCAAAAAAGTAAGTGTTATCTCAATTTTCCGGGTGCTAACTTACTCTCCGTTGGAGAATCTGCTTCTCTTTTCCAGTTAGATGCAGATCCTAAGAAGAGAGCTGCCCCAACACACCTCAAAAGGGGCCCAACTGAAACTAAGGACAACTGGCGAAATTAGCAAGGGTGATGTTTTCCTGTGAACCGGATACCATCACAAAGGGGAAGGAGATCAACGCAGAGAAAAATCAACTCCTACCAAATCAGAGAGCCAAAGCCTCAGAGGCCCCCAACACCTCAGCACTGAAGCAGACCAAAAATGAACCCAACATGGCTCAGGGAAATCTTGCGGAAGAGGGGGCGGAAAGAATGTCAGAGTTACATGTTGGGTCATGATTTGCAGAGACATTTATCATACTAATAACTGGGGGCTAACTCCACAATGCACTACCCATTTTCATTAACAAGGAGGGTCTAATGGGAGGGAGTAGATCACAGATGAGCCTAAATAATGATACCAAACTGCCTGTATTCACTGAAATGAAAACTAATAAATTAAATTAAAAAAAATTGACTTCAAACTAAAAGTAATGGAAAAGGCTAAAGAAAGCCACTTCTTACTTAACAATGGAATGATCCAACATGAACATATCATAAACATAAATATATATACACTAAACACAGGTGCACCACAGTTTATAAAACAAAATCTACTTGATGACAAAACAGAAATAAACACAAACACCATTATATGCAGAGATTTCAATACTCCACTATCATCAATAGACAAATCATCCATGCAGAAAATCAACAGGGAAATAACAGAGCTCAACAATGTCATAGATCAATTAGACCTAGTGGGTATATACAGAACTTCCCACCCCAGCTCTACAGAATACACATTCTGCTCAGCAGCCCTTGGAACCTTCTCCAGAATTGACCATATGTTAGTCCATAAAGTATGCCTCTATAAAGTCAGGAAAATTGAAGTAATGTCCTGCATCATGCCAGATAACAATGCCTTAAAGTTCAAAATTAATGAGAAGATTCACATAAAGAACTTCACCAACTCCTGGAAAGTACACAGTACACTTTTAAACAATGAATGGGCCATGGAAGAAATTTAAAAAGAAATTGTAATATTCCTAGAATTGATTGCTAATGAAAACACAACCTACCAAAACTTATGGGACACAATAAAGGCAGTCCTAAGGGGAAAATTTATAGCACTAAATTACTTCATTATAAAGATAGAAAGATTCAAAATTAATAACCTAGCTGTCCACATAAAGGCACTGAAAAAGCAGGGAGAATCCAATCTAAAGAGCTCTAGATGGAAAGAAATAATCAAGATTAGAGAAGAAATCAATGAAATGTGAACTGAAGAAAATAATTTTAAAAATCAATGAAAACAAAATAAACAAAAACCTCTAGAGGTATCACCATACCTGAGATAAAGCCATATTACAAAGTCATAGTAACAAAAACAGCATGGAGCCAGGTGTGGTGGCACAAAGCTCTAATCCCAGCACTCAGGAGGCAGAGGTATAAGGATTGCCATGAGTTCAAGGCCACCCTGAGACTACATAATGAACTCCAGGTCAGCCTGGGCTAGAGTGAGACCCTGCCTCGAAAAACCAACCTCCCCCCCAAAAAAAGCATGGTACTGGCATAAAAACATAAACATAGACAAATGGAACAGAATGGAAGGCTCAGACCTTAGGTCAAGTAACTGTAGCTCCTTGATCTTTGACAAAGGTGCCAATAATGTAGACTGGAGAAAAGACAGCATCTTCAACAAATGGTGTTGGACAAATTCAATGATCATATGTAGAAAAATAAAATTAGATCCACTAATTTCTCCATACACAAAAATCAAGTGTAAATGGATTAAAGACCTCAATATAAGACCTGAAACTCTTCAACTACTGGAAGAAAAAGTAGGAGGCACAGTTCATGATATAGGACTGGGAAAAGACTTTCTGAACAAAATCCAAGTAGCCCTGGAAATAAGCAAGCTCTCAACTACTGGAATTTCATGAAGCTAAAAAGCTTTTGCACAAACATACCATAAGCTAAGCCAACAGTTTACCCACTGAATGGGAGAAAATCTTTGCCAGCTATACCACTAGCAGAAGCCTAATATCTAGAATCTACAAAGAACTCAAAAACTAAACTATAAAAAATCAAACAACCGACTTCAAAAGTGGGGCAGAGAACTGAATAGGGAGTTGTCAGAGGAAGAATTACAAATGGATAACACACACTTAAGAAAATGTTCAACATCCCTAACCATTAGTGAAATGCAAGCATTAAAAAATCAAATGAATACAAATGTTGGCAAGAATGTGGAGAAATAGGAGCACTCATTCACTGTTGGTGGGAATGTAAGCTGGTACAACCACTATGGAAATCAATATGGAGACTTCTGAAAAGAATGAATATAGAATTAGCAACAGACCCTGTTATTCCCATACTGGGCATTTACCCTTACTGGGCATTTACCCTAAAAGCTCAACATCTCAGTTCAGAAGTATTTGCTCAACCATGTTTATAGCTACTCAATTCGCAATAGCTAAGAACTGTCATCAACCCAGGTGTCAATCATTGGATGAATTCATAAACAAGATGTGGTATATCTACACAACAGAATTCTATTCAGCAGTAAAAAAAAAAAAAAAAAAAAAGACACAATGAAATTTGTAGGGAAATGGTCAAACTTGGAACAGATCATACTAAGCAAAGTCACATAATCACAGAAAGATGGTTGTCACATGGTCTCTCTCATCTGCAGATCCAAACCTGGATCAGCTCAAGTTTCTGACATACCTGAATGAGATCTCCATGCTTGGGCAATAGGGAGCATAGGGCTTGGGGGAAAGGTTAGTATGGGGGAAAGACACAAAACTAACCCTAATTTGAGCTTGTACCATAGAAACCTATATCCTAGAAGTTGGAATAAAAGGTTGAACCCTCAACGGGACCTTAGGGAGAGCATCTGAGTCAAAGAACCCTGGAAAGTGTGAGATGAAACCTAACCTTAAGTTTCTCCTGCTTGTCTGTTTTTCTGTATTTTTCTTTTTCCTTTTCTCTTCACACTGGCCTGTAATTCCCTATATCAGGAGGTAGTTAATATCTGCAATGAGCTGTAGATCAGTGAGACCTACAAGGTCTTCCATAACAAACAAGTCCCTAGTGAACTCAGTGTGGTCTCAGTTCAGTGAAAGACCCTATCTCAGAAAAATTAGAAAAAGATGGAGATCAACTGAGAACAGCTGAAATGTACTTATGGCCAAAAAGATTTTAAGAGCAACCTTGTATATGAAAATGTGGTCCTTCCCTTTCTGTCCTTTGTTTGTGTATAGGTGGGAAAGATTACCAAAAGTGTGAAGTGGCCCAAGAGTTAGGAATCTTTTTTTTTTTTTTTTTTGGTGAGGCAAATGTTTATTGGGTAAAAAGAAAGGTTGTGCACAAGGTATATGTCTGAGAGTTCTGGATCTCAGGATGCAGCCCTGAATTGTTTGTAGTGTCAGCTTTTAAAACAAGACAGGGCAGCTTCTGGGGCAGAACACTGTATTTTTTTAAAATTATTTATTTATTTATTTATTTATTTATTTATTTATTTATTTATTTATTTATTTGAGAACGACAGACACAGAGAGAAAGACAGATAGAGGGAGAGAGAGAGAATGGGCACGCCAGGGCTTCCAGCCTCTGCAAACGAACTCCAGACGCGTGCGCCCCTTTGCATCTGGCTAACGTGGGACCTGGGGAACCGAGCCTCGAACAGGGGACCTTAGGCTTCACAGGCAAGCGCTTAACCACTAAGCCATCTCTCCAGCCCTAGTGTCAGCTTTTATTGGAAATAACCAAATGACATGTATAGTAAAAACAGGATTGAGAGCTAAACCACAAATTTACATACTGTTAAACAATGGGGCTATTACAAGAGGTCACAAGGTTACGTAGGTCACATAGGTGGACCGGAGGCAAAAACATTCTATGCTAGGTAATCACAAAGAAACTTAGAAATAAACAGATACAGGGAGGTCATGGTACATTGCACAGAGGGACCATCCCATTCCTTAGGTAACAGTAAACACCTGCATTACACAGAGGGATCATCCCATTCCTTCCACATTCCATTTTCCATTTCCCCCTCTGATCTGACACTAGGCCAATATAAAGAATTATGTAATCACATTTTAACGTTTTATTTGTTGTAAGTTTACCTGATAGCTTTGTATACGACTTTAGTGAAGATTTCTTTTTATTATTTTTAACATTTATTTTCATGTGTGTACAGGGATGGGGGTGCCAGAATCTGTTATTGCTCACTTTTGCATCTGGCATTAGGTAGATGCTGGGGAATGAAACCCAAGTGATCAGACTTTGTAAGTAAACATGTTTAACCACAAAGTCACCCACCCAGTCTCAGATTCCTCACTGTTTAACAAAATTAAAAAAAAAATACTAGTGCTTTAAGATCTGCTTATTGGAAAAGTCAGTGCTGAGAAATTTGTGCTCTTTCTCACTAATTTCCTAACTCTCTACCTACTCCAACTATATGACTCTATGTGGAAGGTAAAAGCCCTAATACTTCTAGAAATGTTTTATAGAAAAATATCAAAGCACTGGGTGGTATTTAATATTTTGAATATAAAACAATAACAAACTCTTATGCTTCTTAACATAACCAGTAAAAATGTTAATGATTTTACATAGTATTTAAAATGATTTGTGGCTAATAAACTGCCCGTTTGCTGAAAGAATAAGAAGAAAATATGAAATAAAGGAAAAGGCCTCAGCAACAATGCTAAGCCTTGAAAACACAAGAGTCGATGCACACAATTTACAACACTTCATTCTATGTACCAGTACTACTTTATATACATGCAAATATTGAATTATGAAAAGTAATTTGAATGGTTGCTGCCAATATATTTATATCTATTTGACTCTATGGGTGAAGAATAGAAATATAATTTTTTCAAGAACAGTGAATTTCCTAGCATCCAGGAAAGTGATATTATTATGAGAAGAAATAAAGAATATTGATACTTAGCATGAATATTCCAAACAAAAACCTCTCAGCAATGGAACAGCTTAAACAATTCATATGAAAGAGTTTCCAATTGATAAAAAACTTTAAAGATAAAATAAGATGAGAAGAGACTGCCTGAGCAAATGTAAAAAATAAATTGAAAAATTGTGCTTTTGAGAATTTGTAATGTGAACCCAGGAACCTTTATGCTGAACTGTTTTGTCTGCTGATATGAGCAGGATCTGTCCTTGATAGTTTCTCTACAGTGTGAGAGCTGATGTCTATAGGAGTTAAAGGCTGAACACAATACACCCACACATGAGCCTATAAATGTAGGAACAATTAGGCTGTTATTTGAAATAAATTTACTCACTGAAAGCTGAAAAGAGACATCATTGCTGAAACCTCAGCTGCCTTGTAAACTTGTTCTCACTCTCTGTGAAATGAATATTGGCTGAGGGTGTGTTGGAAGCTACCTATGAACACTTTAATCTCCACATTTCAATGCAGTGCCTCTGAAGAGATGAGTAGGGCTTATAAGTAAAGAGGGTTGCAAACCTCTAGAAACCTAATGAAACTTGGTGATTGTTCTTTTTACTTTTGAGTCAAGTTACAAAGTGGTCTGAATGCAGTTACTAACTTTAGTGCCATTGATGGTATAATTAGGTATCTATGGTTGTTTACTTCAGAGGTGAGGTTAACATTCTCCAGAGAGCAGCTGGCTTTGGGAAGTGTTCAGTGAACAACCATGGGTGAGAACAACTTTAGAAACAGGAGTTAATAGCAGATAGGTCAGAACATAAAAACATAGTAATAGCATCATGCTCATGTACCTCTCACTGTTGTTTCTAAATTCACACCAACTTGTGCTTTGTATTATAATTCTTTGATTTACATTTCTAGTCACGTTGCAGTCACTATGTCCACAGAGCTGCAGAAAGGTTACTGATCAACACAATGTTGAGCCTTAAGAAAACTTCAATGTACTTAGGAGGATCGATGAAATGTTACAAATACAGCAACAATTGGGCCATCTTTGAAATATATGTGAAACTCCAGGATAAATAGAAAGACCAAGGAAAACAGTTTATTTTTAGTGAGAACTTTTGTATATGAACATAGAGTACTTTGATTATATTTCTGTCCTGCTATATTCTTTTGTCCTCTCTCTCTTTTTCCCATTCCACTAAAGACTCTCCTCTTTCTAGATGGTCCATGGTCTATCATGTCTCATTCCTCTTATCCTCATCCACTATCAATTGCAAAATGTTTATGGGTTCAGAACAGTGTAAGTCTTGTGCAAATATAGGTAACCACTATGGGGTCATGGTTGTACCAGTCAGTTCATGTCAGAACAGTTTCCCAAAGTACTCTTTTCCTCCTTGTGTTTTTTACATACTTTCTCACCCCATTTGCTACAATGTTCCATTTTTGTTTAGAGAAGTATCTTTTGATAGATGGAGGTAAATACCAGGAAGACCTAAAAAATTATCAAGAATACAAAAAGAAGAGAATTTCTAGTCTTTAACACTGGATTAGACATCGCTCTCATATTCCCCTGGGCTCAGGGAACATTGCAAAGGAAGTACCAGGAATGAATAAGAGGTGCTGCTCTCACTACTAGCCAGACAAGCTTCCCTACAGAAATGGAAATGGCAGTAGACACTGAAGAGACTAAAAACTCTTCAAAGCAGAAAATAAGAAGTTGTTGAGAAGTTATCAATTAAATTTGAAGTATAAGTACTAGAACTTTGCTTAAATAGTTTTTCTCTGGATAAGTATCTAAGATAGTCATTCATGAATGCAATTAATTATTAACATAAGTTATGGAGGAATTGGTAGATAAAGCAATTATCACTTCCTGAGAAAGAGAGCAAGTGTTAGACTTTAGGTGATGGTAAACTGATCTAAATATATTTTTGAATCCTAAAAAGGAACTATAGATTAGTTCCCACGTGTCATTTTTCAAATGATTTTACTTGAAGTATGAGAAATGTCATCATTGCATATGGGCATAGTTTCATTCATTTATTAGTTGTATATTTGAGTAAAACTAATACAGAGGGCAGAAGAGGTTAGCCTTAAATTTATAAATTAAATTGTGAAATGTATTAAATTATTTCATTGAGGTGAGAAACGATGACTTTAAATAAAGCATTTTCTTGCTTTTTCAATACTATGTAATATAATATGAATTCTGGAAACAATAAATATTGCATGTCATTGTATTATGATATTTAAATTCAAATAAAAATATTGCTTATCTAGGGCCATTGCTGAGAAATAGGAATCACCCTTGTTTAATTGTAATTTAGTAGTCAATTGTCAACCTTTACCCATCCTACTCCCTATTTTTTTCAACCTCTGGTAACCACTCTTCTACTTTTGACTTATGTAGTAATTGTTTTACTGTACTGAATTATTACATTTAGCATAATGATCTCCAGTTATATCCATGTTGGCACAAATGGCAGAGTTCATTACTTTTTATGACTGAATAGTATTCAATTGAATATTTATAGCATATTTGCCTAACACATTTAAATCATTACAACATTTCAGCTATTGTGAATAATGTATCAATGTATGCAGAAGTGTAAATAGCTCTTGATATCTTCACTTTAATTCTTTTACATTATTGGAATGTTGGAATTATTGGCCACTAAAGAACAGATTTTCTTATATGGTGACTGGTTGAACTGAAATTATAGCAATGAAATATAGTAATTGCTAAGTCCATGGTAAGGGCAATGGGACTATTAATGCTCCCTAGTAGAAAGGAAGAAGGAGGATAACAGGATACCTCTATGGAATTTCAGCCATATCTTCTGCCAGTGCTAACACCACAGGGTTCAAATATACAAAAAGTAAATCAAAAGTTGTCCTATTTTCTTGGAGGTGATAATTAATGTTCTATTTGGGCAAGTAGGAAACATAAAGTACCTATCCTTCAAATATTCCCCTCAATATATTCATGCTCTGTGGTTTGGATGTACATCCATTTGCTTCTGTGGTGAAGATGTATTCTTCAAAGGCTTGTGTGTTTGTGACTCATCTTCCAGCTTGTGGTGCCACTTGAAGGTAGTGGAATCTTCATGGGATAGGGCCCAGTGGAAGAGTTACATGACTGGCATCAAGCTTTTGAAGAGAACACTGTGATTTTGGCCCCTTCCTGACTCTCTCTTCAACTCCTAATCACAATGAGGTTAATGGGCTTCATCTCACCTAGTATAATTTGTAAAGCCATTGAGTTAATAGAATTACAGGCTCTTGGGATTAAAATGTGAACACCTTTGAAAGGAAGCATTACTCAGCTTTTCAAAATGAGCAAATCAGAAATAGGAAAATAACTCCATTACGACAGTAAAATTTTATAGATATGGTTATTACTGCATACTCCAGGCTAGCCAAAAATTCCCATTTTATGCTAATAGATAAAATACAGGATTGTGTGTGTTTCAGCACATGTGATAGTGAATGTGGGACAGAAACAATCAACTCTTTGAGGATATTCTTTAAATGAGCATGCCTTGTGTGGTGGTTTGGTTCAGGTGTCCCTATATACTTAGGTGTTTTGGCTGCTAGATTCCCAGCTGATGGAGATTTAGGAATTAAAGCCTCCTGGAAGCAGTGTATTGTTGAGGGTGGGTTTATGGGTATCATAGCCAGTTTCCCCACACCAGTTTTGGCACACTCTCCCGTTGCTATGGCCCACCTTATGTTGGCCAGCGGGTGATGTCCACCCTCTGCTCATGCCATTGTTTTCCCCTGCTATCATGGAGTTTCCCCTCAAGACTGTAAGCCAAAATAAACCTCTTTTTTTTCCCAGAAGCTGCTCTTGGTTGGGTGATTTCTACCAGCAATGTAACCTGACTGCAACAGTAAAGTGGTACCAAGGAGTGGGATTGCTGCTGGACACCTGTATGGCTTTGGCCTTTTGGAGCTGATTTTCAAGAGGAATGTGGAAGGATTTGAAACCTTCGCCTAAGAGACGCCTTGCAGTGTTGTAAGTTCAGCATAATGGACTATTCTGATCAGAGTTGAAAGACCTGAATGCAGTAAGAACTATGGGCTGTGAGGTTTGACTTATGAGGGTTAGAAATAGCTTTGCTTGGACTGGGCTAGCAGTTTGTGTGATAAGCTTGCTCTTATGACTGTATCCTGTGAAGTTGTGCAGGGTTATTTTGTATAGAAATGAACTGCTGTGAGCAGAGGGATATAGCACAGACAAAATGAAATCTTTGGGCTTAAACTGCTGCCCACTCACCTACAAATTTTTTGAGAGATTACAACCTTTGAGACTGGGCTAGCTAACCTGCACTCGGGCAAAGGAAGAATGTAGACTCTTTTGAAGGGGCCTGAGTATCCTGTTTGTCAAAGCCTGCTTTATTCCACCCTGGATAAACAAACTGGCACCCTACCTGGTATTGTAGAGTAGAAGAAATGCTGGAAAGAGGATCATTGAGTTTGCAACATGGTGCTGTGTTCTAGAAATGGCCATGGGCAGAGGGAAGCAGGATTTCTGGGTACCTGTATGGAGACCCCATGGGGCCATGAGGATGAACTGTGGCTTGCAGTGGAAACCCAGTGGAGATGCTGGGACCAAGAGATGGCTGCTACAGAAAGCTGCCGGCCCCAATGAAGTTTTCCATGACTGTAAGTAGCTGCTTTTGGTTGGGTGATTTCTACCAGCAATGTGAACCTGACTGCAACAACTTGTTTCTTGGAGTTCATAAATATATCAGTCTTTTAAAGATATAGGGCAGATTTCACTCTCCTGCTAAACAAAACAGAGCACCTTCAATCAGATCCTTTTATGATATATATATATATATATATATAAATTTTTCATCCACAAAATTATCAAAGGCCTGCAATGGCTTTTGAATTCTTTTGAGAGAAGATCAATTTCAGTTACCTCATGGTGAATTCATAAAAAAAAAAACTGGAGCTAAATTTTCTGTTTCAAATTTAATGTTTTATTATTCAAGATAGGATTGGTTATACCACTAACTAGATTAACTTGGCAAACATCTAAGTGAATACCAAAATGAGTTTTATTCAAACACTTGGTTTTATGGTATATGTGGAATACTCTATTTTTTGCATCCATATTGGTATTATATGCTTGTATGTGTGCATGCATGTCCATATGTATATGTGCACATGTGTGCACATTTGTATGAATAATAAAGGAAAACACATCTTCCTCAATTACTCTATACCTTATTTTTGTCAATATTTGAAAATGTCACTAAATTTATATGCTTTTCTAAATTCCATAATGACCTCCCTTCTTCTATAAACTTAAAAATTTTTAATATTTATTGAATTTTACCGACTGGATACCAGTGGCGGATTTCCAAATGTTTAGACAATCTACTCTTAATTGTCCTGGCAAACAATGAAGTGCTGCTCCCTGTGCACAGTTCTAACAGACCTAGGCAATCACTGTTCTCTTATAAAGTAAACAGAAAAGATGTTTATACGGATATGTGCTTATCATTCCATATATATTCTTCAAATTTGGGGAGGATAAAATTTATAATTTTGTAGGAATGTTTTCACAAAGACATAATAATGTGAAAATTGCTTGGTATTTTAAGTGTTTTACTTTTGAATAAGACACAAAGCCTTTCTCAGTGGGTCAGAGTGGAGTGCTGATGTGGGTTGGAGCCAGAAGTCTTAATGAGGAGATTCTGGGAAAGAAGAGGAGAGTGTGGAAGACAAGCCTAATGCTGAAGCATAGACTAACAGCAGCTACTATCTTTTACTTCTAATTGATAGTAAGAAGCAGTGACACTCCAAAGAGAATAGAATTCCTGGAGTGAGGCCTAGCTGGGGATTGATTATACAGTAGCATTAGTGAGGATCAATTGCCAGTAAACACCATGAAAGCTGAAAATAGTTTATTCACATTGATGATGATGGATTTTCTCCTTTACCAGTACATGTGTGATACATAAATATTGTATCACACATTTAAACTGCATTAATCTGATATCTTATGTGACTTTAGTATCATGATGAATATTCAAGTAATTATTGAATGAAATGTTAACATTTTCTTTTGGCAGAATGCTTGCCTACCATTTATAAGTCAAAAGGTATTGAGTTTATTCCCCATCACACACAAAGTACCAGATGAAAGGTAAAAAAATAATGAAGGCAAGAAGGAAGAGAGAAAAAGAAAAAGAAAGCAAGAGAGAAAGAGAGAGAGAGAGAGAGAGAGAGAGAGAGAAAGAGAGAGAGAAATTAACACCTGTTGATAATCTGAGCCAAAAGTGAAATAGGGTGAGGTTAATGAAAGAATTTGAGAATTTTAATATGTATTTAAAACATTTTTTCCAAATTCTGTAGCTGAGAAAGTGGGGGTTTAAATCACAAGATGATATAAGCAACATGATATCTACGGGTCCTAAGATCCTGTCAAAGTGTTACATCACATGACAAAAGTAACTTTTAAGATATGGCTAAGTGTAGAGTTAAAAGTCAGGACATTATCCTGGATTATTCAAGTGGTTACAATGTAATCACATAAGCTCTTAAAAGTATAAGTGGAAGGCAGGCCAGTGGGTCAGAGAGATATAAGCATGAAAGAGATTGGGGGCACTGTTGCTGGTTCTGAGACAGGAAAACCTGCACATGTACCAGGAAGAGCTCCATAGGCACCATGGGCTGGCTGGCTGCTGCCAGCAAAAAGGGATACAAACTCAGTCCTGCAATCTTGTGGAACCAAAATCTCTCAACATCTGAATGGGCAATGCAAGTTCTCCATGGAAGTATGGAGAAACACCAAGATTTCAGTTCATTAAGACTTACACTGGACTTCTCTCTACAGAATTGTCAAATCAGAAATGTGTATTACTTTAGTCCACTACATTTGTGGTGATATTTTATGGCAGTGTAGAAAACTAACAGACAAAATTTTCTAGAATTTCACACAATATTTTATAAATTTATGTATGGATATCTATTTTTTTTTTCAGTTTTACAGGAATCAATGAAACCTGTACCATCGAGAAGCATGGAACTCTGCTATCCTTTCCCTACTCATAGCTCTGAAAACATCTCCATGCACAGGTGAAAGCAAAATATATTTTTCTTTTATGAAGTCAGCTGAGGAGAGTGTATGGTGACAAATAATAGGATGTTTGGGGTTCCAGCTTATGGGTTTCTTCTTTTCTGTCTTGTTTCCTGCACCTCTAAACCAGGGAATATCCGGTTTCTATTTATTATGCTCAGGGTGGTATGTGAGTTTCTAGAAGATAAAATAGTCTTAATTCACCCAAAGCACAGTGTCTTACAAAGGTAACATTTAAAAAAATATTGACATGGTATAATCTAAAAATGAAGTCTGTATTGCAATATAGCTGCCTACACTACATACATAAATTCCACCCAGACCTGTGGCATACTCTATATAGTAATTTATTCTTTATTTTCTTCAAAATAAGATTTTCTTGATTTCTGTGGAATGAAATATCAATACTCTCAGATTCATTTATAAAATGAGAGCTGGATCAAGGTGAAGTCATTGATTTGGGCCTGTGTACAGTGCTTCCTCACCACCTTGACTGTGGGATATGTTCTATTTCAGTTGGACCTAAACCTACTCAGGCACTAAAAGTTCATGGCTTAAATTCCAGAAATGTAGTAAAACAAAAAAAAACAAACAAAGAAACCTCACCTCCATGGACCAAGATTCATTTGTACAAACTAGGAGAGCCACAGATAGAAATAAATCTTAGGAGGTAAAGGAATACATTAAAATTTTAAGAGGAAATGAGTGACAATTTTATAGGCTTGTGTTTCTTACTGCATTTTACAGAATAACTTGAAATTATGGAATGATGAGATGCTGGTGAGCAGCAGGCACAAGAAGTATGTGGTGAATGAAAATGACTGCATGTGGCGATCTGCCTCAGTTTTATTTTCATTTACTGGTCTTCACAGAAATGGTTTTCTCAGTGTACCCCTGAAGTTCTTTTACTAACGTTACCTACCAATTGAAAAGTTTCTTTTTGAAGGGTTGAGACCATGAACTGAAGATAAGTGTTGGCCTTTTTGTGGGACCAGTTTTAAGATGAAGAAATAAATATTTTTATTCTGTCAAATGAAAAAAAAAATTTAGGGGAAAAAATACAAAAATGAGAGAAAATAATCAGAAACAGATATTCAGAGTAAACTAGACAGCTGAAGAGCAGTCAAACCAAGCCCAGTGGGGCAATAAGTAAGTGGGACTGAAATTCAGAGGAAGAAAACAACTGAAGACCAACTTGGTAGCCACATTATGTTACCGAGGAAAAGCATCCACCTGAATTATAATTCAGCTTTAGATGAGTTCTTTTCCTTTTTCTATATTTAAAAACTCGGAGGAACTGGAAGATGTTCAATAAACCGCAAATACAACTAAGAGTCTAAAGGGATTGACTTACATACTGAGAGAAAGGAAATAAAATATGCAATTCTTGACTACAGACTTCTGTAGAGACTATAACTGTAAAAGAGAATTTATGTACTGAATCAACACAGACTGGTTTAGTGCAAAGAAAGGGTATCTAGACAGAAACATGGGACATGAGGAAAAACCCTAAGGATAGAAACTCTTTTCTATCATTTCTGGTACAGTACATCTAAAGTGTGTTTCAAGTATGCTAGATTCAAATGTCTACTGTCTTTTATTTTGTAAACATTAAGTGACATAAAAAATTCTCATTTTCTTTTTAAGAGATTATCATTGACTGATGTTCTGAATTTATGAATGCTTAAGCAGCAAGTTTATGGTACTTTGTTAAGGCAAGCAAAGCAGACTAATTCAATATTTCATACATGGTAAGCCAGAAAACACACTGAGAAGATATAAATATATATAGAACAGCCAAGTCCTTTTGAAGAACAAAGCAAGAGTGCTGGCTTTCTTGCATATCTGACATAAGACTGACTTAAAAATCAGCATTCAGCAAAGGAGCCCAGATGCATGTGCCGCTTTGTGCATCTGGCTTTACATGGGTAGTGGGGAATTGAACACAGGAAGGGATTGTTTGTATAAGCATCTTAAATTCCAGAGCTATCTCCCTAGCCCTCAACTTTAAATTATTTTAGAAGTCCCATTTGAAAATGTAGCCATATTGAATCTTAGAGTTTCAATATATGAATTTAACAGGGTTAAACAACTATTTGAATGCAACTATTAAAGAATAAATAGTGATTTTTTTTTTCTCTTTTTCTGATCACTCAGGGACATCTTTCATTTGGAGTTACCTTATACATGGTATACTCCTTCGCACATGTGCCTTAATTATATTTTCAAATTGCATGCTGTCAAGATATATGTATATATCTCATTAGCAATTCTCAATAGGGTTCTGAACTAAAGCCAGGAAAGCCTATCGTTTAACGGCTTAATGCCTTTTGTTTTATGGTTTTCTTTTTTGTGGCACTAGATCAGGTGTAAAGGGAATGCATGGAGTCAAAGTGCAATAAGATATAGCAAAAGTGAATGTACATTGTGTGTGTTTATAACTACATAAATGTAATCCCACATATATCTTACTAACACACACACACACACACACACACACACACACACACAAACACACACACACACATGGGTTCCTATGTATTTCTATTTAGGCCCAAACTCCAATTTTATGCAGATAATCTACTTCAAGGGTAGTCACTGATTTGACTTTCATAATGCACCTACACTCTCAGAGCAAAATTTCTGAATCACAATGTGTTATTTTGTTAATGTTTATTGAATTTTTTATGTTTTTGATATACATCTGTAAACACAATAATTTCTCTCTTTTTATTATAAATGACTAAATGACTTCTTCCAGATGAAGCCTACATAACAGAAGAATTACATTAAAATTTTCATTTAACTTACTATAATAAAAAACTAAAGGGAGGGCTGGAGAGATGGCTTAGCAGTTAAGCGCTTGCCTGTGAAGCCTAAGGACCCTGGTTCGAGGCTCGGTTCCCCAGGTCCCACGTTAGCCAGATGCACAAGGGGGCGCACGCGTCTGGAGTTCGTTTGCAGAGGCTGGAAGCCCTGGCGTGCCCATTCTCTCGCTCCCTCTATCTGTCTTTCTCTCTGTGTCTGTCGCTCTCAAATAAATAAATAAAAAATTAACAACAAAAAAAAAAAAAACTAAAGGGAAGAGAAACATAGGGGAGAACAAACAAACATGTGAACCGTTCAAAGTCTCGCCCACTGACTACAGCACTATCACTGCTCGCACGCAACACTCCTGAGCCAGTGTACCGGGAACCTGCGCCAGTGGCCACCACTGACAGAGGACAACCAAGGCAAGGAAAAGGGATTTGATATGGATTGCATATTTCCCCATTCCCACCCATGGACTTCACTTTTGTCTGTTCTATTGCCACTGAAAGTAAGACCGTAAAGCACAAAGCTATTGAGCCCAGCTGGCTCTAGTTCAGAGCCCTGTTGGGAACTGCTGGTGTGAGAATACTGTGGGGATCCATGCTGAAGTACACAAGTCAGGCTACTGGGAAATGAAAACTACCTGTCCTCCCATAAAACACTCATGTTTGGTGAACATGTTTGAGGGTGTATCTTGTTTGGTGAATGTCTTGAGGCTGTGTCATCAACCTCCTTATTTGGGTTCTACCTATCTGCTTAGAACACAAACATTACACTAACCAGAACTCTATTACAGCAGTTTTTATTTTCTGTATCTTGATTCCTTTGCCAGAGAATTCCTTTCCTTTGCAGGCGCACACATTTATGCACAAGCACACACTCATAGCTGTCAAGTTAAGAAGCATTTCATGACCACCTTCTGGATATTATTAACCCAGTTAAAATTTACATGCCTTCAGTTGTCTGCCAAGATAGAGAGGGACAGACAAAGATAGAATAAATTTGTAAACTTCAAAAGAGATGTCATCTAAAATGCTAAATGCTAAGTAGATTAATAAAGACACAGGAAGAGAAAGAGAGGTAGGTGTTGTTATGGAAATTAAAAGCAAAATTATTATTCATGCATAAAGACTAATCAGTTATTTTATACTCCATTTGGACAATTACATATTAAATTGAACTAAGCATACTTCAATACTGCATATGTAGACCACTAGAAATTTGAGAAGGAACAAAATTACACAAGCAAAATAAATTTTAGAAATCTATGAGGAAGTATCTCCAAAGTAAGACAAGGAAGCAATATTACAGCTCCTTATAGAATATTTTCTTTAATTATATAAGATTTGAAGGGTATGTTACATTCTACTGACCTTTTCAACATAGCAATAAAAGGCAAGAGCATTGCTTTTGTCACTGAGGAAGCAGCTAATGATTATCAAGTAGCAGTCATTACTCTCTTCTTCTGAGCCAGCTAGCTTAGCCTGCAGCTAGCAGAGACAGTCTACACACAGGATTTCCAGAATGTGGAATTGAACACCATGCCTGGTAGATGCCAAAAGTTTCTCATGGCTTGGAAGGTTTATTATCATAAATAAAATAGATGACTAGATACAGAAAGATTCTTTGATATAAATGTTTCAATAAATCAATTATGAAGCTTTTAAAATTATGAAATAGTTCCTTATTTTATGCAGCATTAGTATAGAATCAGTTTTTGATCCTTTGCTGAATTTTTGTTTAATGTCCTTAATTATGAATTTAATACATAATTTTATGTACAATAAAATAGTTTTGCATTTTAAACATATATACATACATGTTTTAGATATTAGTAGTATTTTCAAGATTTTTTGATATTTATTTAATCTAGTAATTTTGGGGGGAGGGGGATTTCAAGGTAGGGTCTTGCGTCTAATCCTTGAATTCACTATGTACTCTTAAGGTGGCCTCAAATTCCTACTTCTGCCTCCAAAGTGCTGGTATTAAAGGCATGTGCCACCACACCTGAGCTGTAATTTTTTAATCTAGGAAATTTGTCTTTTAATATTATTTTTCTAAAATTATATTTATTTGTATGAGGATATACATGTGTTTGTGTGTGTGTTTAGTCATACTGGGGTCTCTTGCCTTTGCAAACAAATGCCAGATATACGTGCCACTTTGGATTTGGCTTTACAGGGGATCTGGGGAGTCAACCCAGGGTCATCAGACTTTCAAGCAAAGCCTTTAACTGCTGAGTCATCTCCCCAGCTTCTGCTTTTTAATATTAATATACTTATGCATAAATTTAATATCTACAGTTCTTTGATGAAAAGTTTTCCATCTTTTTAAAAACCAAAACATAAATTTTATGCAGACACACATATTGTTGAAAAAAGAATTGTTATGAATTGGACTAGTGATCCTATATGAAGATCTCATATGAAGATCTTATATGAAGATCATTATTTTTGTAGCTGAGATGATTGTGAAATTCTGATTCCTCTAAATCTACTTCTCCAGTGCAATGTTTATAGGAGTGTGCCACCTATCCAGTTTTTAGAGTACTGGGATGAAACCTAGGCCTTTGTACATTCTAGACAAGAATTCTCCCAACTAAGCCACATCTAGAAAACTCAAGGAGATATCCACAGTCCTCAATTCAGAGGAGGACCTACACCAGAGCTTAGCCTTGCTGGCTATAATCTCTATCCTCCACTCTCCAGAACTGAGAAACAAATTTCATTTGTTATAAGCTATAAGTCTATGGATATTTATCATCAAAGCCTAAATTATGACAGGAGATATTTCCAAGAAATTATGCTACTTTTTTTTACAGCTGGTCGTGGCTAGGCAAGTCTTATCCCCAGTCCTGTGGAGAGCAGAGATTGGAAAATCACTAGTGGAGTGGCAGCTTGTGGCAAGCTCCAGAATTTGTAAGACTGCCCCTTGTTAGCTAAGAAAATTAGATACTAATTTGGTATAGAAGTAATTTTTATCACTGATTATTGAGAAAGTAATGTACTAATATTGTAATTCCTTTAATTAATCACTGCTTAAGGAAAAAATAGATAACACTGTATAAAATTTATTATTTTTCTTAAAATAAGTCATTTAAATGTTAGCCAAAGTTTCTTTTAAAATATTATACAAGCAGCTGAGTGTGGTGGTGCATGCCTTTAATCCCAGCACTTGGGAGGCAGAGGTAGGAGGATCACCATAAGTTTGAGGCCAGCCTGAATAGTAAATTCCAGGTCAGCCTGGGCTAGAGTGAGACCCTACCTCAAAAAAAAAATAATAATAATAATACACAAACTATAAGACCATACCAAAACTGGAAAAAGTTCCTATAGAAAGTAGTATTTGGTATCTCACATTCTATATAAAACTGTTGCCTGGTAAGTCCAAGCTAGAAAGAAAAATATAAAACATGAGAATATGGAAAACATTTCTAAACATAAGTGTCTAAAAATTATGTTTATTGAAAAACATGAACATAATGCTTTCCAACAAAGAAAAACTGTGAGATTTATATATTTTGTACCATTGTTTGCCTATTGTACTCAAATCTGGACTGGGAAGTTTGCTATTAAGGCCAATTAGCCTCAGAAGGTAAAGCAATGATAAAAGTTGCTAATTACCTCCTTCCCATTATTGAGAAAGAATTTATCACAAATCTTAGGGATCACTTTTTTAAATCAGTGGAAGGATAGTTGACTAGTTGACTAGCACTTTACACCAAAAAGTAAAATTGAAGCTACAAAAGTGGCAGATGTGTGGCCTGAACAGGTTTAGAAGTCTTCCATGCTACAGGAGTCCTGAAGATGGAAAGACTGTACTGTATTGGGGAACATGCTACATTTGACTAGTTCAGCTAATGTTCCCAACAAACAACAGCAAATGTGTTACCATGTGCGATGATGGATGCTATTTTCTGTATTAATGTAATCTGTTTGTTTGTTTTAGGTTGTTTTTTAATTTTTTTTATTGTTTATTTATTTATTTGAGAGCAACAGACAGAGAGAGAAAGAGGAAAACAGACAGAGAGAGAGAGAGAATGGGCGCGCCAGGGCCTCCAGCCATTGCAAACGAACTCCAGATGTGTTGCGCCTCCTTGTGCATCTGGCTAACGTGGGTCCTGGGTAGTTGAGCCTCGAACTGGGGTCCTTAGGCTTCACAGGCAAGCACTTAACCACTAAGCCATCTCTCCAGCCCTGTTTTAGGTTTTGATAGGGTCTCTTGTCATGTAACTCATTTCTCAAACTTACATCTTCCTGCTTCAGCCTTCAAAGTGCTTATTGTATCTACATGAATCTATAGCATCATGTATATTTGAAAGATGCATTGTAAAATTATTTTTAAAATAACAGGAATTATTTAAGGAAAACAGCAGCATCAAATACAAGCTGGTGACCAGCAGGGGGAGGCTGATGAAGGAGCTTGAAGAGATCTGCAAATGTTGAGTGAAAAGCTTCCTTAACATCCAGATTAATGAATCTTATATGACCAACCCTCTATATAAGTGGACTTCAGAACTGACTGAAACCAGCTCTCCAGCCAAGTATCCATTCAAAGCAGTAAAGAATCAGAGCTATATTATTTGAACATTGATGGGAAGGGGCAGTTTTCCTGCCAGAAATTCATGCTGTGAACAGGAAGCCAACAACCCAGGCCCCCTGAGTCATCTAATTCTTTATACAGACTGCTCACCCCTTTGGCTTTGCTTTGCAGAAGGATAAGGGTCATTACAATTTTTGTAAGAAGGCTGAAGAGTTTACAAGTGAATGGGAAGGAAAGTGAACTATGGGATAAAATCTGCCATGAATGATTTCAGCAAGTATGAGCAGATAATCTGAGCAGTGCATTCAGTCAGACACTGAAAAATTAATATGTGTCATCACCTGGTCTTGGCTTGTGGTAGTTTCTGACTTAAACTACTTTCTTATTCAAAAGTGTTCTAGAGCTTTTCCATTAAATTCAGGAACAATAAAATAGTGTCCACTGTCTCTACTTTTGTTTAATAAAAGTTGCCTATACCAATAAGGCAAGAGACATTCATAAAAGGGATACAAATTGGAAAGAAAAAGACAAATTTATCATTATTTGCAGATGCTATGATTCAATACATAACTGACTCTAAATACTCTACCAGTAAACTGTTAGCACTGATAAACCCTTTTAGCAACATACCAGTATACAAAATAAACACACAGAAATAAGTGGCTTTCCTATATACTAACAATAAACATGTGGAGGATGAAATAAGGGAATGTTGCCTATTCACAATTGCTTCAGAAATAAATAAAGTGTCTTGGAATAAAATTAACCAAGGAAGTGAAGGATCACTACAATGAGAACTTTAAAACCCTCAAGAGAGAAATTGCAGAAGACACAAGGAAATGGAAAGACATACCATGTTCTTGGATTGAAAGAATCAATATTGTGAAAATGTTAATTTTACCAAAAGCAATCTACGCATTTAATGCAATCCCCACTAAAATTCCAATGGCATTCTTCACAGAAATAGAAAAAACAATGCTAAAGTTCACTTGGAAGCACGAGACATCTCCAATAGCCAAAACAATTTTTAGCAACAAAATTAAGGCTGGTGGTATCACCATACCCAATTTTATGCTATATTACAAAGTCCTAGTAACAAAAACAGCATGGTATCAGCATAAAGATGACATGTTGATCAGTGGAAGAGAATAGAGGACCAATATGTTAATCCAGTCTGCTACAGCCATCTGATTTTTGACAAAAATGCCAAAAATATTCATTAGTTGCAAGATAGTCTCTTCAACAAGTGGTGCTGAAATAACTGGATGTCTATATGTAGAAGGGCGAAAATAGATCCTTGTCTTTCTCCATGTATAAGAATCAAACCCAAGTAGATCAGGGACCTTAATATCAGATGAGAAACTCTGAAATTGCATAAGCAATGACTTTCTGACCATAACCCCAATTGCTCAAGAAATAAAACCATTAACCAACCACTGGGATCTCATGAAACTACAAAGCTTTTGTACAACAAAGGACACAGTAAGTAGAGCAAAGAGACAACCTACAGAATGGGAGAAAATCTTTGCCAGCTACAAACCTGACAGAGGATTAATATCCAGAATATACAAAGAACTCACAAAAAAAAGAGCAATGAGAAATCACATAGCCAAATTAAAAAGTAGGCTATGAAACTAAATAGGGAGTTTTCATCAGAAGAAATCCTGATGGCATATAAACATCTAAAAAAGTGTTCTACATCCTTGGCCATCAGGGAAATGCAAATTAAAACTACTTTGAGATTCCATCTCACTTCTGTCAGAATGGCTACCATCAAGAAAACAAATGACAATAAATGTTGGCTAGGATATGGAAAAAGGGGAACCCTTCTACACTGTTGGTGGGAATGTAATCTGGTACAGCCATTGTGGAAATCAGTGTGGAAGTTCTTGAGGCAGCTAAAAATAGATTTACCATATGATACAGCTATAGCATTCATTGGCATATATCATAATCTTCTCACTTAGAGATACTTGCACAACCATATTTATTGCTGCTCTATTCACAATAGCTAGGAAATGGAACCAGCATAGATGTCCTTCCACAGAAAAATGGATAATAAAGATGTGGTACATTTACACAATGGAGTTCTATTCAGAGGTAAAGAGAAAATGAAATTTGCAGAGAAATGGATGGATCTGGAAAGGATTATATTAAATGAGGCAACGCAGGCTCAGAAAGCCAACATCACATGTTCTCTTTCATAAGTGGAGCCTAGGTACAAATGTATTGACTTGTGTATGAGCTGGACCCAAAAATCAGTAGAGGCCAGTAAGCTAGAAAAAAAGGTTATAAGAGTGGGAGGAGAGGTAAGGACTTAAAGGGATGGTATTGCATATATGTAAGCAGAAGAACAAATTGCAGCAAGGGGAAAGGCCTAAGTGAGGCCAGGGAAAGAGATTGTGTAAAAGAAGGGTGGAGTGAGGGTCAATCAAAATTCAAGATATTCTGAATAAGACATATGAAAATCTACTTTTTTGAATAATGGCATATCCATAAACTAAAGATTGTTACTAGAAAATTTTCAATGCCAAGGATGGGATACCTTCCAATGAGTTGTTAGCCAGAGAGGCCACTGTTGCCTCCAAAACATTACAGGCTATTGCCAAGGCTCTTGGTTTCCCTTGAGAAAGATCCAATTGCTGAAGACTTCACATGCCTGAGCAGCAAAGTGACTGAGAAATCAAGCTGGTGCTGAGCAGAAAACCTTTTCCCTGTAGAACATCCAACTGAAAGCTGGAAAAAGCTGCACTGTGTGTGGCCCTATGGGAGATAGAAGTCATGGCTGGTGAAAACAATGAACACTAGAAACCTCAAGTTTGGCCAGACAGGCCAAACAACTGAACCAGTGTAAGAGTGGCATGTCTGCTCTGGGGAAACCAACTGCTCTCTAATTGGACTGAAGGCCCATTCTATGGGAGGGAATACATGCGTGGTACTGAAATCAAAATCAAAATCCTATAGCAGGGAAGGTCATGAGCCTTAGGGGCATATAGCCTGCTCTTGTCTGGAAAAAATGTATATATCATTCTCACCAAACTGCCATGAAAGCACTACACTTAATGTACATATTCATATATTAATACTACACTCATTTCTGGTTAGAGAAGCTTCTCTTTTCAGATGGTGATGACCACTGGGATGATCCAAAAAGCAACACAGTGCTGAGAAGAAGGGATGGAGGAGTGTCCAGCACCTAAATATCTCTATCACACCCTCCAATGCTCAGGGCCCATGGCAGAAGAGGTAGCAGAAAGAATGTAAAAGCCAAAGAAGGGTACCAGTCCTTACAATGCAACTGTCCAGAAATTGGCCAATATCTATGACCTCTCAGTGCCCCGCATTACCTACACAAAAACTTCATGATAGGAGAAAAAGATGATTGACATCAAATGAAAAGGGAGACTAATGGAAAGAGGGAGGGGATATGATGGAAAACAGAGTTGTGAAATGGAAATTGAGGAAGGGGAGGAAATATCATGGTTTATTGTCTATAAGTATAGCCCTGGTCAATAAAAAATAGACGTTAAAACACACACCCAAAAAAGTGTTCTAGGTAACCTGCACCAAAAAAATTAAAATTTTCATGTGTTCTAAAAACTCATTTTAAAAACAAAGGTTATTTTAAAGGCTTATATGTAAAATAAGAGTTGCTAAGGAAATGGACATGACACCCTAGATCTGATTTCTTACACTTGTTCATGATGATGCCAAGGGATACTTCTCTTCTTTGAATGTCAGTCAAACACTGTCATTTAAAGCATATAAAAAATATGCTTTAGCATTTCTTTTTGTATTTTTTGAAAAAACATTTATATTTATTTACTTATTTATTTAATGATTTTGCTTTTCTGACACTAGGTCCTGCTATGTATATCTTGCTGGCCTGACACTTGTGACGACCCTTCTGTTTTTCAAGTGAATGCTACAGGGGTTACAGAAATGTGCCATCATGGTCTGGCCCTTTTACACTGTTAACTATGTTAATTTTGCACAGTTCAACTGTACATGCTATTAAGCATAGTAATCTACTTATTTTTTCTTTTTTTATTAATTAGTTTTGTGTTCAGCAAACACAGTCAGTTTGGTACCATTATTAGGCTCATCCGTAACCTACCCCCTCCCCTTGGCCCTCCTTGTTGAGGTATATGGGTCGTGCATTGTGGAGTCAGCCCACAGTTATGGGTAAGATAAAAGCATATCATGACCCAACATGTGGCTCTAACATTCTTTCCACCCCCTCTTCTGCAAAACTTCCCTGAGCCATGTTGGGTTCATTTTTGGTCTGCTTCAGTGATGAGGTATTGGGGGCCTCTGGGTATCCGGCTCTCTGATTTGGTACGAGTTGATTTTTCTCTGTGTTGATCTCCTTCACCCTTGTGCTGGTATCCGGTTCACCAGGAAAACAGCACCCTTGCTTGTTTCACCAATTTTTCTTAGTTTCAGCTGGGGCCCTTTTGAGGTATGATGGAGTGGCTCTCTCCTTCGGATCCACATCTATCTGAAAGAGAGAAGCAGAATCTCCAACGGAGAGTAAGTTAGCACCAGGACAAATGAGATAACCCTTATTTTCTTATAGAGAATTTAATAGGTGTAGGCCCTCTTATCGTCCATGATTGATGATAGCTTGATAATGGAGAGTGGATGTATGTTTGGATATGGTTCTGACTTGTTTCCCAGCTCCAGTTATGCGCCCCATACCACTGAGGGGATCAGTTATCCAAATCAAGAGCAGTTTGTTCCCCACCATGGCTGTGTGCCACTATTGCACTTGTGTGGGCATCACAACAGGTTATTTGCTGCTAAGCAGGTTAGACCATGAGTTGCTTGGACAGATATTGGTCATTTTCTACTTTTATATAAGCAAGAATTAAGTTAAAAAATTTTAACATTTCAAAACTGTTCCATACTTACACTCTGACAAAAAGCAAAATGAACAAAGTACTTAGCATGAATACTGAGATATTTTAACTTGAATGGTATTCAAATACAAGATAACATGTGATTTCAGGTTGTCTATGTCATTACTAAAGTTCTTATTCCATGTTCATACAATAAAATTTTAGTTATTTACTCATCATTAATAGGTGGCCTAGATTGAGGAAGATATACCACTCACTAATAATATTCTAGGGACAATATTTTTCAATTTACTGTGTAGTAGTCATTTTATGATGATTGTTAAATAAATTATAGACATTCATATATATATATATATATATATATATATATATTCACATACATGAATATATATATTCCATAATTTACAAACAATTTAAGAGCACAAACAAAATTTCTGAAACTTTTATTTTTTTCCAAACTAAAATTACTTCAATTAATGTTTCTAATTCTTGTAATAAGGGCACTGTTTATAATGAATATGACTTCTCTTGTAGTCGTGATTCATAACCCACATCACTGTGAACTTGTCTCAGACAGTCCAGAAGGATGTGAGTCATGCCAATTGTCTCTTTTTGAAGTGGCTGTAGAAATAACAAAGGAAAAATTAAATTTTATCAAATGGATATATGGACATGAAATATTTCATGTGGTCATAGTTTTGCTGCACAGTCTTGGTTGTTGTTTTGTCCTTTGCATTCTCTCTGTCCCTCTTACTTGCCTCTCACTATTTCATTCCTATATTTAATTGTGTAGGCATTTTACCTTGCCCAAATCAAAGTCAAAATTGTATTGGGTATACTTTCCATTTAGAATACTAAATGGTTATAATATTCTGTTATTATCCAATATATTTAATTATTGCTTTAAATGCAACAAAGCAGCATCCTTCCTGCACTTTATAAAATAAAAAATGCCTAAAATTCAAAAGCTTTGTAATCTAGAGACATATCTAGGGTCAAAGAATATTACCCAAAATTTGAGCCCCAGCAATACATTTAAAATATGGATGACCAAATATTTTAAGAGAAATTATACATATAAGCTGTGTTGAAAATCTGTCAAATTGTATTCCACTCCCTTAGTTACACAATGGCTTCAAGAAATTAATTCTACAAGCTTCTCTTTCATTTTTCTCTTTCAGATATTGACGGTGTATGCAAAATATGTTTCTCTTTCTTTTCATTTTCATGATGTTATCCTGAAAACTATAAATCCACCCAAATTATTAATTTCATAAGACCACTAATTTTTTCATACCATAATCCCAGAAGTCAGGGAAACTGATGATACAGTCAGAGAAATTCTCTATATAACAATTAATATATTTTTGAGAGTGGAAAATTTTATGAAACATCTCATTTCTCTTGAAAGTAAAAATACAACCTGCCCATATGGACTCACACTATCAATATTAGGATTTTGCTATGAAGCAGATCACCCACTATATCTATAACTTTGTATGTACAGTGATTCATTGATCCAAATTTCCTGTAGGCATTTGAATCTTTTGCAGGAAAGCACATTTGCTAACCTGGACATATTTTCATATCTTGGCTCCAATGCCTACCATTATTTTATTACACATTAATGGTTATTTGACATTTTCTTCCTCAACAATTTTATATGATGAATTAGAATGATGCAATGTGTAAGACTCCAGAGTACAAGCTTATAATTTGTAAGTCTGAAATCTCATTTTAATGTTGGCAAAACAGAAACACCTCTAAAGATTAGTTTATATGTACACTATGTCCAGATGCTTCGAAAGGCTGAACCCTTACTAGTACACCATTTGCCCCTGGTTCACTCTGCTGCAAAATATGATCATATACTTGCTCAGACAAAATTGTGAATCACAATATGTTTTGGACACTTTGATGAAAAGAACCAAAAGTGTAATACATAATAAATTCTAAGTCAGTTACCTTTTTAGTTAGAAGCTTTAAATTTAAATCTTTATATCTGAATATAGCAGTTCATTATAATAGTTGCTGAATCTGCAATGGTGACTTCAACCTCCACTCCTGGCTCAATGTCAATGGAAGTAATGTCATTAACAATCTCAGATGGATTGTGTAAGTCACTGAGTCTGTTGTAGATTCCCATCTGGAAGTGATTCTATGTCTTGGGACATTCACCATAAAGTGTTTTCCCTGTAGTTATTCTCATTTGTGGGCATGCAAACTGACCCTTTCACTTTGAGGTTCGTGTCCTTGGATTCTGTGATCAAGTCAGCATACACCTTACCCAGAGACTTCATGTTGCAGGTGGTGAAGGTAATCTGGATTCTGTAAATGGTTATCTCGAGTTTCATGGGAATCTCCAGTGCCTTTCAAAGGCCGGGTCTGTGGCTGCAGTGAGGCTTCCTAACCAACTTGTTCCTCAGCAAAAGTGAAAAATGGTGAATCCAGAGCAGAAGTAGACAAAAGCTCCCTGCACTCACAATCTAGTCTCAGAAAGAGGATTTTCTTTTTATGTTTGTATAGTTCTGAAACACGCAGGATGGTAAAACTTCCCTGTAGTAAATGTCTACAAGTGAAAATAAAATATGCCTGGTTCCTTACTCCTATAGTTCTTAATTGACTCAAGTGACCCACCTGTCTCTGCCTTCCCAGCACTGGGATGACAAGCCAGCATCACTATAGCAGACTGTTTTTATGTGTATTGGAGTCATGAATTGCTAAGGAAGTATTACAGAAGAAATTTAAAAGAAAGAAAGTTACAACACAGGAATATAGAAAAGAATTAAACTCATGTGAGAAATAGATAAATAGGTGAGAATTTATCAAACATGTACACCTCAACAAAACACAAAGAATAACAAAGGACAATGAAAGGAACAATCCTTGTTCAAACAAATCAGGAAAACAATCAACAAAATTGTAAGAATCAGTAAATATTGCAAATTAAAACAACTATGAGATTCCACCTTGTGCCAGTAAGGATACAAACATTAAAAAATCAAATGAAAAAAAAAATGTTGGTGAGGCTGTGGGGAAATACGAACATTCTTTCACTGTTTGTAGGAATGTAAGCTGGTACAACCACTGTCAAAATCAATATGGAGATTACTGAAAAGGATTACTATAGAGTTACCAACAAACCCTGTTATTCCCTTATTGGGCATTTACCCTAAAAGCTCCACATCTCAGTTCAAAGATATTTGCTCAACCATGTTTATAGCTGCTCAATTCATAATAGCTAAAATCTGGAATCAACCCATGTGCGCATCATTGTATGAATGGATAACCAAGATGTGGTCTATCTTCATGATGGAATTCTATCCAGCAGTAAGAAAGAATGACACATTGGAATTTGTAGAAAAATAATCAAACTTGGAACAGATCATTCTAAGTGAACTCACACAATCACAGAAAGACAACCATTTCATGGTCTCACTCATATACAGTTCTGAACCTGTATCAGCCCAAGTTCTTGACATAGCTGAATAGCATCTTGAGGGTTGGGGAATAGGGAGGGCAGGGCGAGGATTATGTGAAAGGGTGCAGGGGGGAAACCAAAGTGAACCCAAGTTGAATTGGTACCATAGAATCCTATATCCTAAAAGTTAGACTAAATGATAGAACCTCCAAGAGGACCTTAGGGGGAGCACCTGAATCGAAGGTCCCTGGAGAGGGGGAGATGAAACCTAATCTCAAATTTTTCCTGTTTCTCTTCCTTATCTGTCTTTTTTTTTTTTTTTTTTTTTTTTTTTTTTTTTTTTTTTTTTTTTGTGATGGCCTGTATTTCCCTGTACCAGAATGGGGTCTACATCCACATTGAGTTGTTGATCATAGAAACCTACTAGGTCTCCCAAAACGAACAAGACAGACTTCTTTCAGAGCACTTGATTACCCCCAGAGGAAGACACCATGCTGTTGGCAGGGACCATGGAAGGACACGGTTGGAATCTGGAAGAGAGCCAGTCCCCATATAATTAGCTCATTTGTGCTAGAAGGTGCTACATGAGCTAGCCAGGTAAAGTGGCCAACATCTGTCCAAGCAACTCAAAATCTAAGTGACTCAGAAGCAAACAACCTGGCATAATGCTCACACAAGTGCAATAGTGGCACACAGCCAAGGTGGGTAACCAACTACTGTCAGATTGACTAACAGATCTGCTCAGTGGAGCAGGGGCCTATATCTTGAACTGGGAAACAAGTCAGAATCATATCAAGATAATAATTCTGCTTTCCATTATCAAGCTCCCACTATTCTTAAACTATAAGAGGGTCTATATCTTTTTAATTCTCTCTAAGTCAATAATGGTTATCCCATTTAACCAGTGTGGATTCTTTGTTGAAAAATCTGCTTCTCTTTTTCAGATAAGAGCCAGATCTGAGGAGGTAAACAACTCAGTGTACTCCACCCTGGCCCCAGCTGAAGCCACAGAAGAACTGGGAAAATGAACAAGAGTGCTGCTTTCACAGTGAATCTGATATCAGCACAAGGGTGAAGGAAATGGACACTGAAGACACTCAGCACCTACCAAAACAGAGATTCAGAGGCTCCTGAGTACCCATCACTGAAGTAGAGTTAAAATGCTACCAGCATGGCTTAGGGAATTTTGTGGAAGAGAGTGTGGAAAGGTTATTAGAGCCATAAATTGTGACATTTTGCGCAGAGACATTCCCTATCCCTCCCCATAATACTTGATTCAAAATCCCCATTGGGTTGACCTGAATCCACAATAAGGATGGCCCATTAAGAAAAGGAGCAGGAAAAAGGGAAAGGATGAAACCAACATGTGTCATTTACATGCAAAATACATCAATATATAATAAAATACATATTATAAAAAAGAATCAATAATATCTCTCAAAAGTAAACATAAATTTAAAAAGTCTTCTACTCATATTGAAAGTCACAAACTAGCTGATTGGATAAAAACACAAGATAATTTTATTGTCTGCAAGGGATACATGTCAAAGGCAAAACACTCCGAGACTGAACATCAAAAGATGGAAAACAATATGCCAATGAAAAATAATATGCCAAGTGATGGAAGTGATAAATAAGCAAGAGTAGCATTCTTATATCTAAGAAAGTAGACTCCAAGCCAAAATTAGAGGAGATAGCAAAGGTCACTACATATCAACAAAAGACATAATCCTTTCAGAAAGTGGAATGATAATAAATATGCAATTCTCTGACTGTTTAAATTCATAAAACAAAGACTACTGGATATAAGGACAAAATAGGTCAGGATAAGTTACAGAAACATTGAGTGATCTCATTACCCTACTTCTTCCAATAGATATATCATTGTGAAAAAGAAATCCAAAAGAGGAAATTTAAACATAAATTGAATTATAAATCAAGGAACTTAACAGACGTTTGTAGAGCACTACAACTAACAGCCGAGGGATGCATACTATGCTCAACAGTCCATAGAACTTTGTGCAAAAAACACCACATTTTGGACCAGAGGACTGGTCTTTAAAAAAAACAAACAAAAAAATAATAATTTCAAATTCAAATTTATCAGGTCATGTAATAATTCTCAAAGCAAATATCAAGAAGAACTGCAAAAACTATACAATTATATAGAGAATTGACAATAGATGCTTGAAGGATCAATGAAGAAATCAGTGAGGATAATTTAAAAGTCCTGGAATTAAAGAAAAATGAAGGTTTCCAGAACCCTTGGCTTGTGAAAACTTAGCCTGCTCAGCCCATTTGTTTACCAAAGCAGAGATCCAGAGGCTTCTAAGAGATTGCCACTGAAGTAGAGTTCAAACTCACCCACCATGGCTCAGGAAATTTTGCAAAAGTGGGGTAGAAATATTGTAAGAGCCATAGGTTGAGATATCATGCCACAGGTATTCCTTCCCTGCAAACTTAACGGAGTGCTTCACCCACAATGCATAGCCCAGAACCCTATAGGGAGTACCTGAAACCCTACTGAGGAGGGTCTCACTGTAATGGGGGTAAGGACAAGGTAAAAGAAAGTACCAATAATTGATGTATCCATTCAAAAGATGTTGTTAATAATAATCACCATCATAAAAGAAAAAAGGAATTTTGTTTGTTATTTCATAAAATAATTAAAATTGGATGCTTTATTCTAAATTCTTATTTGAAACTTAGCCTGCTTCATCAAAGGCTGTAAACCCCATGAGTAATTCAAAAGATAAAGAGAATGAGCTTTTAACACTACCTAAAAAGTACCAAGAGAAAAAAAGGTAAGATGTGTAAATGCTACTGTTACAAAGTCATCTTAGCTACCTTTCTGTGAGTTCTGTGAGAAAAATAAAATTTAAGCTTGTGGAGAGGCATTGTGAGAAAATGATAGCTAAAATAGCAAACACCTTTGTGAAGTTGTTTGCACTCCAAACAGTTGGAAGTTAAGATGTTGAGGGGTTTTGTTGTTGTTGTTGTTATTTAGTTTTTTAATGTTTGTTTATTTTTATTTATTTATCTATTGAGATAGGTTCCTGCTGTAGCCCAGGCTAACCTGGAATTCATTATGTAGTCTCAGGGTATCTTCAAACTTATGGTTATCATAATACCTCTGTGTCCTAAGTGCTGGGAAGAAAGATGTGTGTTCAGCTAAACTATTGTTTTAGTAACACACTTATAATTCACAGCAGAGTTTTCTACTCAGTTCAAAAGTATTTTGATTTTGTGACTGATCTTTTTTAATATAAACTTAAATTGTGTCCTACATGTTACATGATTATTTACAAAAGTATGTTATAAATTTCCTTTTAACATTATTGCTACACAAATGTTCAGTTATACCAAAATTATTCTGAGTGTTCAAAAAATGCATCTCATAATTGCAAGCACTGAAAGATATTTCTACAACTTTTGTCTTTCCACAGTAGCTACCTGAAGAAAATGTTAGCCAGTGCTTTGTGTGTAATGTATATAGATTTAGTTACACATTTTAGGTTAAAATACATTCTTTTAACCTTGAGATGGATAATTCATTTTTAAAGATTTCTATTGGCAAATGTGAATTTTAAAAAGTTTTGCTGAATCTTTTAATATTTGTATACGATGTATATATTCCCTTCCTCTGAGGGTCATTTATAGAAGCATAAGGAGTGCTAGAAGATGCTACTCTACTCTCTGTGGGTTAGTAGTCAAGTCAATACATAGATAACATCTGAAGGTTTGTTTGGAAAAGAGATGAACAGAGGACACTTTCCAAAGCAACATGCTGCTGCCCTCCATGACCCTGAAAGGTTAGAGCTGAGGAATTTCCTAGAGGGATTGTGTTTTGTCTAGAACTTGTTTTCAAAGTATCAAGGGATTCAAATAGGAATAGTAGAACTACCCAATCAAGGATGTAAAAAAGCAAAGCTCTGAATTTAACAAATGCACTAAGACAGATGGAAAGAGAAAGAAAGAAGTAGTAATTAGGTATCATAAACTATACACCTATTTTAAAATTTACATTAAATGAATCAACTCATATGTTTCTGTTCATATAACTAGTTACTCATTTGCAGTAATGAATATTTTAATCAAATGTGATCGTTTTACATTAAATATGAGCATATTACTATTGGTAGCTAATATTTTTTTTCTTAAACTTAATGTAATTTGATCTATAACACTTGTGCCTAGTAATATTTTGACAGGTTGTTTAAAATATAAGGAAGTTGACATTCAAGTCCCAAAGATCTACAATGTGTATTAGAGAAAAGCTTCAGCAAGGTGACTCCTGCCCCATACAGCTCAGGTACACAATACTTCTCTGAGTTACTACACAAGGTAAATTTACTTTGTTTAAAAGGTTCTTTTCTCCAGACTTTGTGACAGAGAAATGGGGAATCCCAAAGAGCACAGCTAAAGGGCCAAACTGGGTCAAATGATAGGCTTTATTTTCTGGGTCAATAGACCTGTGTAACTTTATGCTGAAAAAGAATTACAAGTGCCAGGTTTCCTGGTCCTGGTTCCCTGCACTGGATTATGTGCAGGCCTGGCACGAAGTGAGTAGGCCAGATCTCTGTTTCCCTGAAAGTCCCAGTTCCATGGTCCCAGTTCCCTGTTCTGGACACTGTGCAGGAGGGCACAGCTCAGAGTGGGTAAAACAGGTCCCTCTTCCCTGACTCCTCTCAGTTCCCTGGTCCCAGTAGGTCTCATTGTGCCTTGCATGGGAGGCCTGGTCCATGTGTGGGATCAGGGTTTTTGCTCTGGTATCCTAACTAGCTACTGGGAACCAACATCCCTGATCACCTGAGTCAGAGGGTGCACAGGCCAAAGGATAAAAACTTGCTTCCTCCCCAATAAAACAAATAATCACCCTAAAATGGTTTAACCACAATGCAAAATAGCCAATGAAAGTGAGAAAACTGAGAGATCTCCACCAAGGATGCTTAGTCCTACAGTGGAAGCCTCCAGTGAAATCAGAGAGAAATCAGAAGAAATTCAATCCCAAAATGAAAACACAACAACTAATGAGACACTAATCAACAGAAAAGCTGAACTGGAAGCAAACCATTAAAGAACCAACAATCGTATCAATTAAATTGAATAGAATTGTCTCTTAGAGCATTCAGCTTTTGACAGTAGGCTTAACTTGACTGAAGAAAATGTTAGAACCCTCAAAAGAGATAGGAATGATTTGAAGGTGAGTTAACTAACAGAAGATATCAACAACCAATTGATTAAGTGTAATGAAGACTTGATCAAATATAAGAATGGATTACAGGAAGCATCAGGAAAATCAGAACTTGAACTGAAATTGCACCTTAAAGAAGAGATAGACATGATGCAAAATAACCAAACAGAAAACAAAAATCAAATAAATCTTCTAAAAACCTCTCTAGAACCCCTCAGTAAGAGTTTCTCTTGTGGAAGACAGAACCTCTGACCTGGAAAACAAGACAGAAGAAATTGATTGGGAGGCCAAAATCTTTGCTAGGTTCAAAAAAAATCACAAGAACAGGAAGGAACTGTGTGATGCCCTAAAATGACCAAACACCCTATCATGGGTACAACAAAAAGAAAAAAAAATCCAGGCCAGAGGCACAGAGAACATATCCAACAAAATTATTGAAGAAAATTTTCCAAATCTCTCAAAAGAGAGGCCCACCCAGATACAAAAAGCCCACAGAACACCAGACAGACTAAAGAAGAAACTCTCCAAGGCATATATAATAGTTAAAATTCTTAACAATGAAAACAAAGACAGAATGTTAAAAGTAGCAAGAGAGAAATAAATGCACAACATACAGAATTATGTCAGAATTCTCAATGGAATCTCTGAAAGCCAGAAGGGCAAGGAATGGAACACTTCAAAGTCTAAAAATTATATCTTCCAATTCATGCTCCTCTATTCAGCAAAAGTATTCCCATAGTAGATGATATAATAGATTCTTAACAGAGATAGAAAATATGATAACAAAATTCATATAGAATATCAGCAAGACTTGGATATCCAAACACATTCTCAGCCAAAAAAAAAAAAAAAAAAAAAAAAGTCACCTCTGGAGGTATCACCGTACCTGAGCTAAAGCTATTTTACAAGGCCATAGTAACAAAAAAAGCATGATACTGGCATCAAAACAGAAACATAAACCAGTGGAACAGAATGGAAGGCCCAAACCTGAGGTCAAGTAACCACAGCTACTTTATCTTTGACAAAGATGCCAATAATGTATACTAGAGAAAAGACTGCAACTTCAACAAATGGTGTTGGAAAAATTGGGTTACAATATGTAGAAAAATGAAATCAGACCCACTCTTTTCACCATACACAAAAATCAAGTCCAAATGGATTAAAGACCTCAATATAAGACCTGAAACTCTTGAACTAATGGAAGAAAAATTAGGAGGCACTCTCCATGATATAGGACTGGGAAAAGACTTCATGAATGAAACCCCAGTAGCCCATGAAATTAAACAAGCACCCAACCAATGGGATCTCATGTAGCTAAAAAGCTTTTTCACAGACAAACATACTATAAGCAGAGGCAATAGATTACCCACTGAATGAGAGAAAATCTGTGCCAGCTATACCACTGACAGAAGCCTAATATCTAGAATCTATAAATAACTCAAAAAAACTAAACAATAAAATATCAAACAACCCACTTGAAAAAGGGGCAGAGAACTAAATAGGGCGTTCTCAGAGGATGAATTTCAAATGGCTACACACACTTAATCAAATGTTCAACATTCCTAACCATTAGGAAAATGCAAATTAAAACAAATATGAGACTCCACCTTACCCTAGAAGTGATAGCAAACATTAAAAAATGCAAACAATGTCATGAGGATGTGGAGAAATAGGAGTACTCATTCACTGTTGGTGGGAATGTAAGCTGATACAACTACTATGGAAATCAACATGGAGACTCCTGAAAAGGGTGAATATAGAGTTACCAACAGACCCTGTTATTCCCTTACTAGGAATTTACCCTAAAAGCTCCACACCTCAGTTCAGAGATATTTGTTTAACCATGTTTATAGCTGCCTAATTAATAGTAGCTAAGAACTGTAATCAACCCAGATGACCATCATTGGACTAATGGGTAACCAAGATGTGGTATGTCAATATGATTAAATTCTACTCAGCAGTAAGAAAAAAATGACACAATGAAATTTTCAAAAAAATGGTTGAACTTATAACAAACCATACTAAGTAAACTCAAACAGTGACAGAAATTGTCACATGATCTCACTCATCTGTGCTTCCTAACCTGTATCAGCCCAAGCTGCTAACATACTTGAGCAGCATCCCCTGGCTTGGACAATAGCAAGGGTAGGGCTAGGAGGAAGAGGAAAGAGAAGGACGGAGGTACACACAAAATTGACCCCAAATTGAACTGGTACCATAGAAACGTATATTCTGGAAGATAGGATATAAAAGGTTGAACTGTTACCAGGACCTTAGGGGAGCAACTAAATCAAAGGGCCCTGGACAAGGTGAGATGAAGCCTAACCTTAAATTTCTCCTATTTCTCTTTTTTATCCTATCTTTTTCTTTTTATTTTTCTTTTGGTGCTAATCTGTATTTCCCTGAACCAGGATGCAGTTAACACCCACAATGAACTGTTACTTGGAGAGACATAAAAGGTCTCCCAAAACAAACAAGAGTCTTCTGTCAGAGCACTTGATTACCAACCAGAGGTTAATGCCAAAACCCTATAGCTGAAGACATCATACATATACTGTTGGCATAGATCATGGAGAGAACTGGTAGTAAACCGGAAGAGACCAATCCCCAGACAGTCCATCTAGTGCTTGGAGTCACTACATAAGCTACTGAGGAAAAGTAGCCAACATTTGCCCAAGCATCTCAAAGTCTAAGCTACTCAGAAGCACACAACCTGACGTGGTGCTCACACAAGTGCAATAGTGGCACACACCCATTGTGGGTAACCAACTGCTGTTGGATTGGCTAACGGATGTACTCAGGGGAAAGGAAACTGTATCTGGAACTGGGAAACAAGTTCGAATCATATCCAGATAATGGTTTTGCTTTCCAATATCAAGCTCTCACTAATCTTGGGCTATAAAAGGGTCTACACCCTTTAAATTCTCTCTAAATTAATAATAGTTATCCCATTTAACCAGTGCTGCCTTCACTCTCTGATGGAGATTCTACTTATCTTTCCTAGATGGTAGCTGGATCTGAGGAGATAACCCAGTGTACTTCATCCCAGCCCCTGCTGAAACCACAGAGGAATCGGGGAAATGAGCAGGAATGAGGCTTTCTAGGTGAACCTGATATCAGCCAAGGGTGAGGTAGACACTGAGGACACTCAGCACCAACCAAAGCAGAGATCAAGAAGATCCTAAGAGCCCATCATTGAAGTAGATTTAAAACACTCCCAACATGGCTCAGGGAATTTTGTGGAAGATGGGGAGGGAAGATTGTTAGAGCCACAGGTTGGGACATTATGCACAGTGACATTGCCTCCCACACCCCATAACTGACTGCTGCCCCCACAGTGCATTACCCACAATCCCCATGGGGTTGACCTCCATTCACAATGAGAAAGGCCTCTTCAGAAAAGGGGTAGGGATGAGGTAAAGTACAGTACCAACATGTGTTGTTTACATACTAAGTATGTCCATATAATACAAAGTTAAATTTAGAAAATGAAAAGTACAGTTTCTGCAAGATACAAATGATTATTCTTTTCTGGAAAATTGATGAGAGTAGATAGAGGTACTAGGAGAAACTAAATACAAAGAGAACCTAGAGTTAGTGGTAAAACTTTGTAGTGTAACAATTTTCCTGAGGCCTGCATTATACCACTCCATTAAACTGATTAAAGTCATCTCTGTCTGGACTGACTTTTAATGAAATTTCACAAACACACACACATGTGTGTGCATGTCCACATGTACACATGCACACATACACAATTGGTAACATAAATATATAAGCACAAATAATTTGAAAGTTGCTGATGCAAATTTGTTATGCTAATATATATATATGATGTATATACATTTAAAAGTAAATATATTAAAATTACTCAACCAATGAGCAAGCTTAGTGTTTTCTTTGGGAAAGTAAAAATTAATTCAGGCAGGTTATCAATGGTTTGTTCTTAGGAAAAGTAGGATTTAAAAAAATAAAATATAGGTGAGGGTGGTGGCACATGCCTTTAATCCCAGCACTTGGGACGCAGAGGTAGGAGGATCACTGTGAGTTCAAGGCCACCTGATACTACATAGTCAATTCTAGGTCAGCCTTGGCTAAAGTGAAACCCTACCTCAAAAATAAATGTATATATGAACTTCTGTGTCAATTTAAAATAATGGCACTCAGGGCTGGAGATATGGCTTAACAGTTAAGTGCTTGCCTGTAAAGCCTAAGGATCCTGGTTCGAGGCTCGATTTCCCAGGACCCACGTTAGCCTGATGCACAAGGGGGGCATGCATCTAGAGTTCGTTTACAATGGCTGGAAGCCCTGGTGCTTCCATTCTCTCCCTCCCCCTCCCTCCCTCCCTGCCTCCCTCCCTCCCTCCCTCCCCCCCCCTCTCTCTCTGTCTCGCTGCTTCTTTCCCTCTCTCTCTGTAGCTCTCAAATAAATAAATAAAAATAAACAAAATAACGGTGCTGAAGCTTTTCTGCAACTGATAACTTTTCCACTAAACTCCAGTTGCTTTGGCAAGTTTAATTCGATTTTCTGAGTATGTCATTAAAAGTTCATATTAAAGATCAATTGTATTGTTTTATATGTTGAAGGAGATGAGCCTTGGAACATACTGGGTCCTATTCCATTTATTATTAATCATATGAAAGGTCTTCCTAGACAAAAGAATTTAGAGTAATCATAGTGGAAATAATACTTTTTACAAACTGAACAAATTTGTCCTTTTTTTAAGGAATAAGATCCAAAAGGATTTTACTCCAAGTAATAGAGCTAAATAAAATCATTTGTTTTCATTATGCATTTTTCATCATGGACATCCCTTGGACATGAAAATATGTATCTTATAACAGTACTGTAGTTAAATCTTAGGCATATGAGAGTTATGGTTTTATAAAATTTATTATATGCATGTTATTAGATACATCCCAATACCTCAAAGCCTTAACCTTTAAAAGATAATGGGTAAACATTGTGCATCACATAGTAATGGTAAAAGCTTAGACTGAGGGCTGTGAGTCTGATATTGTAACAAGACTTTCCATTCCCTAGGTTGTTCCTAGCAACATCTGTATGAGAACATGACTGTTGTTTCATTCAATCACTGAAGATGCCAAACAACTGAGAAGATGACTTTTCCAGCTCACACATTAGGATCCCATACTTAAACCATGGGTAGTAGGCATCCCTTTTGCCACTAAAAGAACGTTTATACTTGATTTGTTACCATCATCTTGCTAAAAATGCAGCAGGAGCCACAGAAGGTGAAGGTGACTATTAGAAATTCATTATACTTGCAACTAACAAGTTAATTATCTAAATATGAAATAATATAAATTAGTTTAAAATATCAAAAATCATCTTAAGCATGAACTAGTTTAAGAGATGTTGAATCTGGATGACATAGTGGGGAATTATAAAGTTCAGCTAAGGGTTGAGGATTAACAGTGTCATTATTATCTGTGCCTAGAAGTTCCTATAAAATAGATATTAATATCACTTTGTGCATGAAGCCATATATTATAAATAAGGGAAAACACAATTATAAATTTTATTTTAGCTGATGTATGATTATTTTTGTAAGATGATTATTTGTATTTCCTTTTTATATGTGTTTAAAGGACAAATATAAAATGGAAACTAGAGAGAACATTTTATTCAAACAAATATATATCCTAACTTGCAAGAAATGTGAAATTGTTTTTTGTATAATGTAACTAAGCAAATCCTTTTTTTTTGTTTTGTTTTGTTTTGTTTTTCAAGGTAGTCTCACTCTAGCCCAGGCTGAACTGGAATTCACTATGGAGTTTCAGGGTGGCATTGAACTCAAGGCAATCCTCCTACCTCTGCCTCCCAAGTGCTGGGATTAAAGGTGTGTGCCACCACGCCCAGCCAACTAAGCAAATCTTAATGACAAATCTGAAGGTAAATAATTTGAAGCCTACCTCATATCTCCTTCACTTACTAATTACTGTGTTACACTTCTAAAGGGTGAGCATATTGCCTCAAATACTATGGTATGAATAAAGTTTAAATAGGCTCTAACTGCCCCTCACAATCCTCAGTGGCTAGCACAAAGCAGCTCAGAATTACTTGCTGGAAAGATCTGAATGCCAGAATTATCCTTTTGGCAAGCAAAAGTAAGTAATATCCACCTCCAGTGGAAATAAAAAATAGCTAATGTTCTGCCTCTTCAAGATTATCCTCATAAAACAAAATGGTCATCAACCCCTCTTTTCGGTGGAGGATTGTTTGCCTTAAAGGCCTTACAATCTTGTAAAAGTCTATTGCTTTTATGTTTTAAAGATACTCTAGATTTGCTAAACAGTACAACTTCATTTATAGCAATTGTTAAAACTCTTCTAGCATTTAAAATTTTAATTTATTATTATTTGCAAGCAGAGACAGAGGAAGAGATAGAGGAAATAGGTGCACCAGGGACTCTGGCCAGAACAAACAAACTCCAGATGAGTGCACTACTCTGTGCATCTGGCTTCACGTGGGTACTGGGAAATTAAACCCCAGTTGGTAGGCTTTGCAGCCTTAATGGCTGAGCCATTCTTCTGGCCCTTCTCTTGCATTTATGAGCAAATGGATAACCAACCTAGAAGAATGGTTATTCCAAGTGTATTATAGATGTAGTCATATGTGTGGATTTCCAACACCACACATTTCCATGGTCTCATGTGAAATTAAACCTTTCCTAATTTTTTTTTTTTTATTGGCTTAGCCCAGAAAACACTCAGAAGAAGCATCAGACCTTATGCAGCTCCTAATTATTGAACTTTAGGGTATCTTTTCAAATGGAGTAAAAGTAATATATAACTCATTACTAAGCAAATATTTTCATTTTCTATGAATTTATAGGCTAGCTTCAAGTTTATGCACAATTGTGTGCTCTGGAAGGGACTGAGTCAACACTTGTGCTAGTTTCACAATGGATTAGTACAAGTTTAAGGAAGGATAAAGATAGGGGGAAATGTATTCTCTCCTTGTATAAATGACTAATAGAATGTAAAACTGCCTTTTGGAACACTGTATATTATTGTATATAACAATGTGTATTAAAGGAGCACCAAATGAAACTGTAAAAGAACTGTGAAGCCTCTGTTAGGAATGAAAATTTGGCTGGACATGCTAGAGATAAAGTATTTAAATGAAAGTTCTGTTCAGACAGAAGAAAAATGACAATATTTTATTGCTCCATCACCCTAAACAGAAATTGTTAATCCTTGTTTTTCTGTTGATTTTGACCTGAACCACAATAGTACTCCTAAATCATTTTTAACAGTTGATAATTGGAGATTTTGAGTTGGCACCAGGCTAGGCAAAAGCCCAGGACAAAATACAGTAGCCAGAACTATGTTTATTCTTGTCTTCAGAAAATGCTAATCACAGAGAGTGATGGAAAATTAGTACTGGGAAATGTACTCTCTCTCCACTAGTGTCAGAAACAGGGAAAGCAGTAGAGCACATGAACTACTAACCTAACTCCACTCAGTGAAGTTTAAAAGAAAGAGGTGAGATAAAACCCTCTGTGTAATTCCTTCTTCAGCCCTTGAGATGCCTGCAATACAGGCTCTTTTTAGCCTCAATGACTGACTGGTTGGGGATTGTCAAACACTCTAAGAATGATTTTCTGGGACTCAACAGTGTTATTAAACTTGCTGCTACTGTAATGATATCTGAGAAATAACCTTATACAGAGAAAAGAATTACTTATGCTCATAATATTGGAAGTCTAGTCCATGTTTTGTTTAGGTGGTCATATGGAAATAGGGACTGTGGCAAGGCAGTACAGCATACCACCATTAAAGGACAGGCCAAAGCCATTCACCTCACTGCTGAGAAGCAAAACAACAGAACAAGAAGAGGTTGGGTGTCCAGCATCTCCTTCAAGTATATTACCAATTCTTTAAGGATATCCCATCAGACATCACCTCTTAAAGGCTCTGCATCTTGGGGATCAGCCTTTAACACAATGGCCTTTGGGAAACACTGAGGATCTAAACCCCTGCAATGACATAAGGTTTATTCTCTATAAGATGAATCTTAAAATTATAGTACAACTGCACAAGAAAATGAAAGCAAATAGAAGTTTCTGGAGAGAAGCTCAAACAATGAGTTCAGGTTAAGAGCTTTTGTTTTTTCCTCTAAAACTCTCTAAATCTACTTCTTTCTCTCTGTAGAAGCCATTACATTTTATTATTTTTTACTTATTATTTTTTATAATTAACAACTTGATGATTGTAAACAACATCCCATGGTAATTCCCTCCCTTTCCCCACTTTCCTCTTTGAAATCCCATTCTCCATCATATTCTTTCCCCCTCTCAATCAGTCTCTCTTTTATTTTGATGTTGTCATCTTTTCCTCCTATTATGATGGCCTTGTGTATGTAGTGTCAGGTGCTGTGAGGTCATGGATATCCAGGCCATTTTGTGTCTGGAGGAGCACACTGTAAGGAGACCTGCTCTTCCTTTGGCTCTTAAATTCTTTTTTACCACCTCTTCTGCAATGGATCCTGAGCCTTGGAAGGTGTGATGGAGATATTTCATCACTCCTCTGTCACTTCTTCTCAGCACTATGATGCCTTCTGAGTCACGCCAAGGTTACTACCATCTGAAGAGAAAGTTCTCTAATGAAAAATGAGAAAAGCATTAATATATGGGTATGAACTTAAGAGAAGTGCTTACTAGGCAGTTTGATGAGCATAGTATACACAATCAGTGTGGAGGTTCCTGAGACAGCTAAAAATAGCTCTACAATATGACCCAGCTATACCACTCCTAGGTATATATCCTAAGGACTCATCTCACTACCTTCGAGTTAGTTGCTCAACCATGTTTATTGCTGCTCTATCCACAGTACTTAGGAAATGGAACAGCCTAGATGTCCCTCAACTGACGAGTGAATAATGAAGAAAAGGCACATTTACACAATAGAGTTCTACTCAGCAGTAAAGAAAAATTAAGTTATGAAATTTGTAGCAAAATAGATGGATCTAGAAAGGATTAGATTAAGTCAGGTGACCCAGGCCTAGAAAGCCAAATGTTGCATGTTCTCTCTCATATGTGGATCCTAGTTACAAATGATTGGACTTCTGTGTGAGTAGGAAGAAAACTCAGTAGAGTAGCAGAGGACAATAAGCTAGAAAGGAGATATTAAGGGAATAGAAAGGAAGTGAGGGGCCTTAATAGGATGTTATTGTATATATATATACCATACACATATATATACACACACACACACACATATATATATACATATATATATATATGTAAGTAGAAGAACAGATTAATGGGGGTGAAAAGGTCTAAGTGAGGTCAGGGGAAGAGATTGAGGAAAGGAAAGATGGAGGGAGGGCTAATCAAAATCTAAGAGGATATAAATACATCATATGGAAACATTCTTTTTTGGACAATGAAACACTCAGGAGCCATAGATTGTTACTAGAAAATGTTCAGTGCCAGGGATGGGATACCCTGCAATGAGTTGTTGACCAGGGAGGTCCCTGATGCCTCCAAAACATTACAGACCATTGTTGAGGCTCTTGGTTTCCCACCAGGAATACAGGGTAAGACCCTATTGATGAAGATTCCACATACTTGGGCTACAAGGTCACTGAGAAATCCTGCTGGAACTGAGCTGAAAACCTCCTCCATGTAGACCAGCTGACAGAAGTCTGGAAAAAGCCATGCTGCATGCAGCTCAATGGGAGAGAGTTAAATCACCAATGAAGATACTCCGCAGTGGACATTGCAAGACTTATTTGGCCCAACAGGCCAACTGAGCCAGTGAGTGCGATAGTGGAACATATGTTATGGGTGAACCAGATTGCATTCCTACCAAGAGTTTAGAAGGGTTCCTCTTTGTCCGCAACCTCACCAGCATTTATGGTTATTTGTCTTCATGATGGTAGCCAATATGACAGGAGTGAGATAGAATCACAACATAGTTTTATTCTGCATTTCTCTGATGACTAGGGATATACAACATTTTTTTGATGTTTATATGCCATCTCTATTCCTTCTTTTGAGAACTTTCTATATAGTTCCATAGTCCATTTTTTTGGTTTCTTATTATTTAATGTTTTGAGTTCTTTGTGTATCATAGATATTAATCCTCTATCAAATGTATAGCTGGCAAAGATTTTTTCCTATTCTGTAGGTTGCCTCTTTGCTTTATTCATAGTGTCCTTTGCTGTACAAAATCTTTGTAATTTCATGAGGTCCCAGCAGTCAATCTATGGCTTTATTGCCTGAGCAATTGGGATTATATTCTGAACATCTTTGCCAAGACCAATATGTTGAAGGGTTTCCCCTACTTTTTCCTCTAGCAGTTTCAGAGTTTCAGGTCTGATGTTAAGGTCTTTAATCCATTTGGACTTATTTCTTGTACATGGCGAGAGAGAAGAATCTATTTTTATCTCTCTACAGATAAATATCCAGTTTTCCCAGCGCCATTTGCTGAAGAGGCTGTCTTTTCTCCAATGAGGATTTTTGGCATTTTTATCAAATATCAGGTGGCTATAGCTACCTGGACTTGCATCTGGGTCCTCTATTCTGTTCCACTGATCTACATGTCTGCTTTTGTACCATTAACTTGCTGCTTTTTTTTTTTTACTGTGGCTCTGTAGTATAGGTTAAAATCAGGTATGGTGATACCACCAGCCTCATTTTTGTTGCTCAGTATTATTTTAGATATTCAAGGTTTTTTGTGATTCTAAATGAATTTTTGGATTGTTTTTCTATTTCCGTGAAGAATGACATTGGAATTTTGATGGGAATTGCATTAAATGTGGAGATTGCTTTTGGTAAGATTGCCAGTTTCACAATATTGATTTTTCCAATCCAGGAACAAAGGATGTTTTTCCATTTCCTAGTGTCCTCTGCAATTGCTCACTTGAGTGTTTTATAGTGTTCATTGTAGAGTTCCTTTACTTCCTTGGTTAGGTTTATTCCAAGGTACTTTAATTTCTTTGATGCCATTGTGAATGGGAGTGATTCTCTGATTTCATTCTCTGTGTGTTTGTTGTTAGCATATAGGAATGCTACTGATTACTGTGTATTTATTTTCTATCCTGCTACTTGGCTATAGGTGTTTATTAGCTTTAACATTTTGCTGGTAGTCTTTGGGGTCCTTAATATATAGAATCATGTCATCTGCAAATAATGATAACTTGATCCCTTCCCTTCCAATTTGTACCCCTTTTTATGTGCATCTCTTGCCTTATTGCTATGGCTAAGACTTCCAGTACTATACTAAATAAAAGTGGGGACATTGGACACCCTTGTCTTGTTCCTGATTTTAGTGGAAAAGCTTCCAGTTTTTCCCCATTTAGTAATATGTTGGCTGTAGGCTTATAATAAACAACCTTTATTGTATTGAGATATGATCCTTCTATTGCTAGTCTCTGTAGGACTTTTATCATGAAGGGATGTTGGACTTTCTCAAATGCTTTTTCTGCGTCTAATGAGATGATCATATGATTTTTGTCCTTCAGTCCATTTATATAATGTATTACATTTATTGATTTGCGTAAGTTGAACCATCCCTGCATCTCTGGTATAAAGCCTACTTGGTCTGGGTGAATGACCTTTCTGATATATTATTGTATTTTGTTTGCCAATATTTTGTTGAGAATTTTTGCATCTATGTTCATGAGGGAGATTGGTCTGTAATTTTCTTTTCTTGCCCTATGTTTGCCTGGTTTTGGTATCAGGGTGATGCTGGCCTCATAGAAGGAGTTTGGTAGGATTCCTTCTTTCTCTATTTTATGGAAAAGCTTAAGAAGCAATGGCGTTAGTTCTTCCCTGAAGGTCTGATAAAATTCAGCAGTGAATCCATCTGGGCCTGGACTTTTTTTATTTGGGAGATTTTTGATAACTGCTTGGATCTCCATACCTATTATAGGTCTATTTAAGTTATTAATCTCATCTTGATTTAATTTAGATAGGACATATAAATCAAGGAAATCATCCATTTCTTTCAGATTTTCATTCTTAGTGGAGTATATGTTTTTATAGTATGTCATTATGATTTTTGACTTTCTCTGGTATCTGTTGTGATGTTACCTTTTTTATCTCTAATTTTATTAATTTGTGTCTCTTCTCTCTTTCTTTTGGTCAAATTTGCTAAGGGTTTATCAATCTTGTTTGTCCTTTCAAAGAATCAACTCTTTGTTTCATTGATACTTTGGATTGTTTTTTGGGTTTCTATTTCATTAATTTCTGCCCTAATCTTTATTATTTCCTCCTGTCTACTGATTTTTGGTTTGCCTTGTTCTTTATCCAAGGCTTTAAGGTGAAGCATTAGGTCATTTACTTGCGACCTTTCTAATTTCTTTCTTTTTTTTTTTTTTTTTTTTGGTTTTTCGTGGTAGGGTCTCACTGTGGTCCAGGCTGACCTGGAATTAACTCTGTAGTCTCAGGGTGGCTTTGAACTCACAGCAATCTTCCTACCTCTGCTACCCGAGTGCTGAGATTAAAGGTGTGTGCCACCATGCCCAGCTTCTAATTTCTTAATATAGGCACTTAAAGCTATAAATTTTTCTCTTAGAACTGCCTTCATTGTGTCCCAGAAATATTGGTATGTTGTGTTCTCATTATTGTTTGACTATGAATTTTTTGATTTCCTTCTTGATTTCTTCATTGACCCATTCATTTAGTAATGTATTGTTTAGTTTCCAAGATTTTGTGTATGATCTATAGCTTTTCTTGCTATTGATTTGTAGTTTCATGCCATTGTGGTCAGATAGAATGCACAGAATTATTTCAATTTTCCTGTATTTGTTAAAATTTGCTTTGTGTCCTAATATATGGTCTATTTTAGAGAATGTTCCATGTGCTGCTGAAAATAATGTATATTCTGCAGCATTTGGATTAAATGTCCTGTATATATCTGTTAGGTCCATTCCTCCTATGACCTCATTTAGTCCAGATGGCTCTGTTTATTTTTTCCTGGAATGACCTTTCAATTGATGAAAGTGGGATGTTGAAGTCCCCCACTATCAGTGTGTTTGATGTTATCTGTGACCTTACTTCTAATAGTGTTTGTTTGATGAATTTGGAAGCCCCATGTTAGGTGCATATATGTTTAGGATTGTAATGTCCTCCTGTTGGAGTGTGTGTTTAATCAATGTAAAGTGACTTTCCTTATCTTTCTTTTTTTAAATTTTATGGTTATTCTTATTTATTTTTCAGTGAGAGAGAGAGAGAAAGAGAGAATGGGGACACCAGGGCCTTTGGCCACTGTAAATGGACTCCAGACACATGCATCCCCTTGTGCGTCTGGCTGATGTGGGTCCTGGGGAATTGAGCCTCAAACCGGGGTCCTTAAGCTTCACAGGAAAGGGCTTAACTGCTAAGCCATCTCTCCAGCCCCCTTATCTTTCTTGACTAACATTGGATGAAAGCCTACCTTGTCAGACATTTGGATAGCAACTCCTACCTGTTTTGTAGGCCCATTTGCTTAAAACATGGTTTTCCAACCTTTCACACTAAGATAATTCCCATCCTTTGTAGAAAGGTGAATTTCTTGGAGACAACAAATTGTAGGACCTTGCTTTTTAACCCAGTCTGCAAACCTATGTCTTTTGGTTGGGGCATTGAGGCCATTGATAATAAGAGATATTATTGAAAGGTGTGTATTTATTTTTGGCATTTTTTTGTGCTTCTTGCAGTTTTACTTTTGCTCTCTTGTGTTAACAAGTATTTGAGTATTGTTTGTGTTTTTTCATGTTCATTATATTGTGCTTTTCTTTCTCTTCAGCATGGAGGACTCTTTCAAGTATTTTCTGTAGAGCTGCTTTTGTCTTCAAATACTCCTTTAGCCTGCTTTTGTTGTGGAATATCCTTATTTCTCCATCTATTTGAATGGATAGCTTTGCAAGATAAAGTAACCTTGGTTGATAGCTGTTATCTTTTGGAGCTTGGAATAAATAATTCCAAGCCCTTCTGGCTTTTAATGTTTGTGTTGAGTAATCTGCTGTGATCCTGATGGGCTTCCCTTTATAGGTAACTTGATTTTTCTCTCTAACTGCTTTGAATATTTTTTTCTTTGGTTGTGTGTTTGGTAGTTTGGTTATAATATGGCAAGGAGAGTTTCTTTCCAGGTTTTGTCTGGTTGGTGTTCTAAAGCATTCCTTTGTCTGCATTGGCACCTCTTAGCCAATTTGGGGGAAGTTTTCTTCTATGATTTTATTGAAAAGACCTACTCTGCCTTTGGAGTGAAATTCTTCTTCTACTATACCCTGAATTCTGTTTGATATTTCCATAGTGTCCTGAATATCTTGAAATTCCCATTCATACTTTCCTATTAGTTTGTCTTTCTCTTTGGTGGACTGTATTAGATCTGTCACCTGGTCTTCTAGCTTAGATATTCTGTCCTCTCCTTCATCCATTCTACTGGTGGGATTTTCTACAGAGTTTTATTTATTTATTTTTTTAAATTTTATTTTGTTAACTGTGTTCTTCATTGCTAATAATTCTGACCAGTTTTGCTTTATTATTTGTGTTTCCTTATTTATGTCTTGTACTGACCTCTCCATTTCATTAAATTGGTGTCCTGTGTCTTCTTTGATTCCTTTGATTTACACTTTCATTCCTTTGATTTCTTCTTTGACTTCTTTGTACATATTTATAATTATTCTTTTGAAATCTTTCTCAGGAATTTCCTCTAACTCATTCTCACTGGAGGTCATTTCTCATGAATTAATACATTTTGTTGCCTTTAGATTGTTTTTATTTTTGGTGTCTCTTATGTTATAATGTATATATTTTTGCAACTTGGATTAATTTAATGCTTGGATTTTCTAATTATCTGCAGTATTATTAGATGTATCAATCAATCTGATGCTATATATCTTCAGTGTAGGAGCTTAAGGTGCTAGGTGTGGCTCTCAAGACTCTCAGAGTATCTACAAAAGTGACCGTGGGTGTTGGGTTTCCCTGCTATGGGAGTATTCAAGTAGGCTGATTGGAACAAAATACAGGCATATTCTAATTAAACAATGTACACTCTCAATGAAAAGGAGCACAGAGTATTAATGCAAGAGTAGGTATGACAACCAGATCCTCTAACTGTCCCTTAGGGTGTGTGGTGACCCATACCCTTAATCCTGACACCAAGGAAGTTAAGATTTCTGGTCTGTTGAGGGTTCCAAGTCAGCTTGTGTGCAAGTGAGACCCTTCCCTAATGTATAACAGAAGAGGAAACATAGCCACTATAAATCAAGATGCAACAAATAACAAGCCCAAAATATAGCTTATTTAAGAATGGCAAATCTGACCATCCATAAGATTTAACACATAGTTTATGCAGTCATGGAAGGTGTAATTAGCACTTCCAGTTCAGGGCTATATACCAGGGTTTTCTTGGCATGTACTGCCCTGGTGTAATCCCAGTTACCTTTTGGGATGATTTTGGTCTCAGTTATGCTGTGCTCCTGCTTGGATCCCTCTTTGGTGCACTGTGGGTTCAAGTTGGCTGGCTGGGTTGTTGGATCACTGCTCTGGTCGCTGGTGCTGGGTACTATGATCTTCCTTCCACTGGTCTTTGGTGATTGCTGGCACTTGCACTGGTGGGGGTGGGGGGGCTGTTGATGGTGGCTCTAGTTCTCTTGCTGGTCCACATGATTCTCTACCTCATGATCTGCTCCTTCATTGTTCACTGTGGTTCTCCACATTTCTTGTGTTTGGGAAGAGCTCCAGTGTGAGTGGAAAATCCCCTCACCTGGCTTTTCCCACAGCTCAAGCCGAGCCTGGCAGCTGTGGCCCTGCGGACCTGGTGCCTCCACTGCTGGAGCTGCTTCTGCCTGCCTATGTGGCTCTGGATGCTCTGGATCTTTCCTATTTCTTTGCTGCCATTTTAATTTCTTATACACCTCACTTTTTAGTAAAAGAGTATATTTTGCTGAGTTTTGGGGGCTTTTTCCTCCCCTAGGCTGCTTTGGCGTGATTCCTATGCCTTCATCTTGACCAGAAGTCTCCAGCATTGTCTTTCAACATGTCAACCTATTGTGAAGTGTTGCAGTCAGGTTCACATTGCTGGTAGAAACCACCCAACCAAAAGCAGGTTTGGGGGAAAAAAACTTTATTTTAGCATACTGGCTGAGTGGGAGCTCTATGATGGCAGGGGGAAAAGATGGCATGAGCAGAGTGTGGACATCACTCCCTGGCCAACACCAGATGGAAAATAACAACAGGACACTGTGCCAGACACTGGCAAGGGACATTGGCTATAATACCAATAAGTCTGCCCCCAACAGTACACTGTCTCCAGCAGGCGTAAATTCCCAAATCTCCATCAGTTGAGAACCTAGCATTCAGAACACACAATTTTATGGGGATCACCTGAATCAAACCACCACAAGAAGTAAACTTGGTCTTCAAAAGTTCAAATATATGAAGTCATATTATGCATTTTCAACTTTCAATGCAATTTTGAAAATACTGGCCACAAACATGTAAAGGAGCATAATAATCCCTTGAGGGGAGCACACAGAACAAAGATTGTCTTAATAGAGGATGGGCCAATTGTATAGAGCCCCAAGGCATTGCCTCTTTTGTTCTGTTCACTTTTTGATCCTTGTCAAAACAAATAAACACCCTATTTTTCCACCAAGCTAAAACTCCAATGTGTATACCATGTAAACAATATTTCTCAGACTTTACAGTATTTTCTATAGCTTATAACATTTATAAATAGACTTTCACAATTTTATGTCAATTAGGAATGTGCCCCTAAAAATAACTAAAGAACCAGTTCATTTCACAAAGGAAAATGAGAATTGGAATGGTAACACACTGAAAGCTGGAAATGACATTATACCTAGCTCCTTGTAGAATTTAATCATGGTTCTCAACACCAACACTAACCCTGGTTCTTTCAAATGTATTAATTGAAATTCAGTAACAGTTTCATTCTTTTTTCTTTTAACCCATTATCTCCAATATCTTACTTATTTCAATCTGTATGATACCAAAGGATTTATGGCTTTCTTTGAGAATATGAAGAAAGCTACATAGACATTCTTCCCTGAAAAAAATGTCACTACATGTAAAATATTGCAATGTAATTTCAATGAATTTATGGACTTATTAAATGGGATTTCCCAATAGTAATAGTTTCAGGTCAGAAAACACATGATTTGTATTATTCTCATCAATATGCTTTGCTCTACAGCTACTCATTGTTGAGGTTATGAATTAGAAACTGACTGTTAGTAGCTGTATGAAAACCTATTTGCTTTCTATTTTGTTTTCCTAATACTGAAATTTAGGATTTGGATCTTTGTCTTATTTATTTTGGGCAATTATACCAAGGTTAATTTTTAATTTTACCACTGTAGTTATTCTAAAAGGAATTTAAATATATATATATATATGTATATATATATTAATTATACATTGATTGAAGGCAATAAATCACTACATAAATTAATGATGAATATCTCTATTATTAATAAGGAAGTCGAAGAGATAGGGCAAGTATTGATGAGATCCATGCTATCACTATCCATGACAAAAGAATAAATTCAGCATATTGATCAATAAAGAGAGTAAGGTAATGATGTCTGGTGACATTGCTATATGATTTAGTTCTTCCTCCATTCAAGTATTATTTAAACAAAAAGAAAGCCTTAGCAGAAAAATCTTTTCCTTATAGTCCCAAATAAAGCAAAAGCACTCCACCCCACCCTACACTATTTATATTTTTTTAGGGCTGTAGAGATGGCTTAGCAGCTAAGGCACTTGAATGCAAAGCTTAAGGACCAGGGTTCAATTTCCCAGTACCCACGTAAAGCCAGATGCCCAAAGTGGCACCTATGTCTGGAATTTGTTTGCAGTGCCTAGAGGCCTTGGTGTAACCATTTCCTCTTTCTTTCTATCTCACTCTCTCTCTTTCTATCTGACTCGGTCTCTCTGTCATAAATAAAATATTTTAAGTCTATTTAAAAAAATTGCATAATATGTTTCTATTGAGTCCTCCATAAAAAGATATAGATGAGGGCTGGAGAGATGGCTTAGTGGTTAAGGCACTTGCCTGTGAAGCCAAAGAAATCCTGTTCAGATCCCACATACAGGCAGACCCAAATGATGCAAGCATGCAATGCAGTGCATGTCAACAAAGGGGAGGGTCTCGGTTTTGTTCACAGCTGCTGAAAAGCCCTGGTGAGCCCATTCTCTCTCTCTCTCTCTCCTCTCTTCTCTCCTCTCTCTCTCTCTCTCTCTCTCTTCCTCCCTCCCTTTCTCTGCCTCTTTCTATCTCTCTTTGTGTGTCTCTTTCATTGTTTCTCTCAAAAAAACATTTAAAAAGCTATAGATTGAAAGAAAGTAGAGTTTTTCTGCTGAGTTTTCTCTTTGAGTTAGTTTTTTCCCCAATTTTTTAGGCAATGCATAGTGACTGATGGATTCTCAATAAACAGTTGTGTAATATTGGAGTGACTTTGAGTTTGGTATGGAAGATGTAGTGTAGGCGAGAGAGAGAGCACAAAAAAAAAATGGCATGGCAAGCTATTGTGGCAATGCAATGGTGTTGGCAGGCTAAAGTATTGTAGCAGAAAAGAAGGGCACAACTGTGCATATTTAATATGTATCATTGAAGTGTAGCCACAAACCCAGAAATAGAACAAAGAAGTGCAATATTAGCCGGTGCCCGTATTTATGTCTAGGGTAAGCATGAAGAATGGTGATACTGTAAGTGGAAATGGGTAGTGATAGAGGGTTTTGGGGAATTGGAAGATTTGCATGTCATATTTTGGATATTATGGAATTTATTTAAATAATCTAAGTGAAAATGTTGAATATGAAGTTTTATATCTAAGTTTGGACTAAGGGAGTACTAAGCCTGAGTCATTGTGTATAATTGCAAGATGGAATTTAAAGTAATGGAAATTCATGAATGTTTTTCTTTTTAGCAATGGGTGTATCCAGAAAAAAAAAATATTAAAGAACAGATCATGAGCTGTCCAGTATTCATAAATAGAGCAATGGAGGTAGAAGCCAGAAATTAGATAAGCAATAGCCAGGGATGTAGCAGGTGATTTCAAGAATCCAAAACTGGGGCAAAAAAGTCTCAAGAAGATATAATCATGCAAGAAAGATAATGAATTATCTTTTCCGACTTCACAAAGTTGAATTTATTATGTAGGGTGATCAGTGGATTTTGTAATGAGAATATTTGTTAAGTATCTGATAATTTCCATTTTTTTAAACTATATGAAATAAGACCAGCTAAGTTAGAGGCAAACAGATGCTAATTGTTAGAGATAAGCAAGATCTTTTTTCTCTCTGGAGAAAATTAAATAGAATTTTTTCTAATAAAACATGAAATATAATATGCTTATTTCTAGAATGCAGTGCAAGTATCTGATTTTGCAAGGATTTCTACAAACACTAAATAAGATGAATGCTTAACAGAGAAATATCACTTAGTGGTAATTAAGGAAGGCTTTAAAATATAGGAATACTTTATCAGTAAGTATTGCAACTCAGAATAATTCACTTTATATCTGAGGTTTACATTCCTCTAGAAGGCAAAATTTATAAAAATTCATGAGATACAGTAACAGGAAGATTTCCATGAATGTAGTCAATGTCTGTCAAAAACATTCTGAGGTCTGGGAAGATGGCTTGGTGGTTAAGGCTCCTGCCTGCAAAGCCAATGGACCCAGGTTCAATTCCCCAGGACCCATATAAGCTAGATGCACAAAGTGGCACATGCATCTACAGTTCATTTCCAGTGGCTGGAGGCCCTGGTGCACCCATTCTCTTTCTTTCTCTCTCTTATAAATAAATAAATAAATAATAAATAAATAAATAAATAAATAAATAAATAAATAAATAAACAAACAAACAACAAAATAAATAAAGAATGGCAAACCACATATCTCTTTCAAAACCTGAGTAAGTTGTCATCACATGAAATATTTCTGCATTGGAGACTGAAGACTCAGAAGGTACTTATTATTTGGAAATATGGAAAGTAATTTCAACAGATACAATTCAGCAGTCTACAGCCACTAATGGTTAATGTCAGCAAGAAAAGCAGATCATTATCACCCTTATCAATTTTTATGAAGTGTCCTCTATATGTGAAATTCTTGTTAAACAAAATATGTTACAAAATGATAACATTGTAAGTAAACAATTGCATATCTAAATACATTGTGAGGAATAAAACACTCTTTCATTGCTTAAGATTCTTTTGCTATTGAAAAATGAATTGTTTCACATATTTTTATATGACACCTAACCAGACTTCCAAGTGAAAATACCTGTTACTAATTTTGTTTTACTTCAATAAGTGAAAAAAGTCATCATAATGACTTTTTAATATTTTGGACAGCTGGTTGGCAATGTAAATACAGAATGCTGCCTAGACCATAAAATAATTTGCCAAGTCAATCAATTTAATAAGAACAAAATGAAGCAAACTAGTAAAAATTTCCAAATAAGTGAGTGGAACTCTTCTTTTTCAGTCTGTTACTTTGGAATCACAAGCAAATGATGTACATATCTGTTGGTATACCGAAGTATGTCTTTCTTCTATTTAATTAGAAAATGCTGTTTACAAGAAGAGGGGTTTTATTTTTCTAGAACACTATAGGGAAAAGAAGAAATAGAAAGCATAAGACTGACAGAGAGATTTTTAAGACAAGAAGAAGCAACTAAAAGAAAGGATATATATATATATATATATATATATATATATATATATATATATATATATATATATATATATGACCTGGTTAGGGCTCCTTGAGAACAGAAGGAAGAAGCTAGGAGGATGAGAATAAATTGAATATGAAAATCATTCCAGGATAAGATTCTGTGGTTTATGGGCAAGCAGCACTGATGAGGAGTGTTTCAGAATTCTAAATGGGGAGATATGGTCAGATATTTAAGTAGTAGACAGAAATGAATAAGTATAATTTACATTGAAAAATTGTTTTGTTGTTCTGTTTCCTAGTATGTTATCTACAAAGTTCTACTTCTACAGTGGCAACTTTTGTTAATTTTTTCTTATACTGCTTTTGGAAACTGTACAATAAAAATCTTAGCTTGGTTAACATGGATTTATTGTAGCTTAAGATCCAATTATTTAGATGGAGACATACAAGTGTAGACCAGGGAAAAGAGTGTTAGAAAACAGAACCTGAACTGATAATCAGTAATTCTAGAAAAACTCACAAATGGAGACTAAATAGGAGAGCTTAAAAGAAATCAGATCTCCCTGTGGGTGGGTGGGGGGGGCAAGTATTTCTCCTTTAACTAATAAAAATTCTCTTTAAAATGACCTTGTTTAAAACTTGAGCTTCCAAGGCTGAACAGTTTGCTTTCCCATCATCTTACATTCATTAACTTTGTAAAATCTGGGGAAAGGCTTGCCAAGGAAACAATTAGTTTACACTCCACTAAACAGAAAGTGACTGAGCTAATGGAATCTTTGTCACCCAAAGCTGATGCTGGACTCAAGTTATTTGTGATTATTTTATTTGTCCATAGTCAATGCATTTTCATGAAAAAAATACAAATTTGTCACTTTTCTTAAAACTAGACCCTTGTATGTCCTGCAAGGAGAATGAATTTGTCTCCTATTTAAAACAAACAGAATGTCATGATGTCTTAGTCTCAGGGAATTAGGCTCTTTCTCTAATCTACTGAATGAAGCTGCCCAGGAAAACTGCAAATGCAAGCCAATATCAGCTTACATGTTTCCAGATAAAGGTCTCCACTGATTCTTCTATAACTACAGAGCTTTATTGATTTTAGAACAGACACCAGTTTTGGATAATCTCTAAGATTTATCAGAAATGACCTGGAAACTGTCTAATTGTATTGAATCCCCTTTTACAACTGCAGTGTGAAGACACATTTGTGTGATCACTCAACAATAAATCCAGTTGATTTGAGAGAGAAGGGGGAAGGGAGAGAGAGAGAGAGAGAGAGAGAGAGAGAGAGAGAGAGGTGGCAGGCTTCACAGCCATGATTACTCAGTCTTTTCATTGTATTTTTTTGTTGTTGTTATTATTGTTAGTTTATGGAGACAGTGTCTTCTTATGGTCCAAACTTTCTGATGCTTCTGCTTCAACCTCCCAAGCATTGAGGGCACACACGTGGTACACACCCACTCAGTCTTAGTACATTAGCACATATCTTAAAGCCAAAGTATAAAACACTAACATCTGCTGTTTCTAGTACCCTGATATATTATTTAAGGTTCTTACTTGATTCATCAGTGCATTAATTATCTCTTTTGACACTGACAAAATACCTGACAAAAGTAACTTAAAGAAAGGATTATTTGGGGGTTATAATTACAAAGTATTTCAGTCTACTGTGTCAAGGAAAGTCTGGTGGAAAGAGCATGAGGCAACTTTTCCACTGAAGTAGAGATGAGACCAGAAGAAGGGCCAGACTATAACATTTAAGGCATAGCTCTAGTGGCCTACTTCTGATAGCCAGGTCCTACTTCCAAAAGGTGACATATTCTTCCAAAAATGCATCACCATCTGGAGACAACGTGTGTAAGCACATCAGCCCAATGGGGACATTGCAGATTCAAATCATCTCTCCCAGAAATCCCACATTAAACTCTACATCTGCATTAGTTTTCTCTTCTCTTTGTTGCTGCCACTTTAACTCTAAGAAGTGAAACCTTATAAACAAGATGAAATGTAATAATATGTTCAGAATTCAGGAACATATCAGATTTAAGTATCATTTATGATTTTTTACTGAGGTAAGCCCAACAGACTGGCCTTTTTGTAAAAAATATTTTTGTTTATTATTTTTATTTATTTATTTGAGAGTGACAGAGAAAGAGGCAGGTAGGGAGAGAGAGAGAATGGGCGCGCCAGGGCCTCCAGCCACTGCAGACAAACTCCAGATGCATGTGCCCCCTTATGCATCTGGCTAACGTGGGTCCTGGGGAATTGAGCCTTGAATGGGGGTCCTTAGGATTCACAGGCAAGCGCTTAACCGCTAAGCCATCTCTCCAGCCCTGGCCTTTTTTTTTTTTTATGTGAGAGAACAAGAGTGAGAGTGAGAGCAAGAGAGACAGATTTGGTACACCAGGGCCTCAGCCACTGTGATCAAACTCCAGATGTGTGGGCCACCTTGTGTGCATGTACCACCTTGAATGCTTGTATCACCTTGTGGGAACAAAGATAAGAGAAAACTAATGCAGATGATATAGAATTTAACATGGGATTTCGGGGTGAGATGATTTGAATCTGCAATGTCCCCATTGGGCTGATGTGCTTACACACTTTGTCTCCAGATGGTGATGCATGATACATGGGATCTGGAGAATTGAACATGGGTTCTTAGGCTTTGTAGACAAGCACATTATCTGCTAAGCCATCTCTCCAGCCCTATGAGTATTTGACAGTAAAAAAATACTATATGGGAAACACATTAATTTTATATAAGATATATAATTTTGTAATAGTTTCTTAATAATGAATTTTTTCTTTAGATTATTAGTCACTTTAAAATTATCTTGACAGTAATTTTAGTCATGAAACCATAATATTTATGTTATTTCACTCAAATAGTATGCATAACATTAGATTTTATGCATATAATTAAAGCATTGGGAGAAATAGGAAAAAAATATAGGTAAGTAAGAATTAATAGTATTATATCTGTAGTCCACCAATACCCCTGGCATTTCAGACCACTTCTTTCTGCATTCCAAACCACATCAAAATTACTGAAACCAAGAGTCTATGTATAATCAGAAAACCTGTTTTGTTGTTGGTGTTTTTGACTCTTGTCTTTCCCCTTTTTTGAGTTAAATAGAAAAGTAGGTTAGGAAATGAGAAATATGGTGCCATTTATCAAGAATACAAACTTGAGTCACTTTCGAATGAGAAATTTCTAACTGAGCTCTAGCAGCATCAAATGATATAACATCATTAAGTTAGGAACTTTGAAGCCTTGGAGATGATGCTTTAATGTATTCAGCTGCATTCTATTATCTCCTGCTTGAGGCTCAGACCTATAGACTTCTCTATTATACTCTTCATTAAAATCTATCACTGAGACCTTGAAAAGAGTACCCTTGCTATGCTTTTAAATGAATGCATTAAATATGTTCAATGACCCACAGAAAGTGTTCAAGAATGTCTGGAATAGAATGAAATGAATCTTTCACTTACCCAGATGTAATGACTCTTTAGTGTATTAGTACCTCTCAGCAATTGTTGATCCATTGTGTAGGGATTTATAACACTAAATAAGCCATTGACTATTGAGTGCCCAGCACAGTTTCAAGAGGTAAACACTACAATAGAAACCACAGGGAGTGCCTGCACAGGATAAGACACTCATATGACATTACTAGACATTATTATAGGATGAATTCAGGCCACATATATTTATGTGCTAAATGGCCAAAGGTCACATATATTTTAAGGGCTTCTCTTCAAGTTCAGAAAAGGGAAAGCAAAGATGGAGTTCATGTCAGGGATAATTGACCTCCTCATTTTACCGACAAGTAAAATGATGACTAAAGAAGTAAAAAGAAATAGCCTTTTTTTCCCCCCACAACCATGTTATTTGCATGTGTTATTTATTTATTCCTGGTATCAAGTCTGGTAATTTAATACAATTTCTCTATTTCATAGGAAGTTCATGAGGCTGAGAATTAATTATTCCATGTATAATGTCACAACATGTCAAAATTTTCATACAAGTTTAACTGATTCTGATTTTTCCTTACATTTTAATGTATCATATTACACGGAATGTAAATTTGTACATTCTACATTCATTGAATTAAAAGGAAAACATACTACTGATAATTGAAAAGACCCAGTAATCTACAATGATTCCTGGCTATAATTATGCAAAGAAAAAGAACTAAGAAACATTACTTAGTGACAAGAATAGAAGCAAAGACTTCTTTATTGTTCCTGTTGAAGTAGCATCATAAATTATCTTTCAATTCTTTAATCTTCATGGTAACACTGCAAAATAAGCATCTTAGAAAAGTTGCCACTGTATCTAAGACTCTGTTCTGAGGGGATCTATTCACATGTGTACTTACAACAAGCAAGCCCTCTACATCTCCAAGGCATAAGTATAAGCTGCCCTATGTGCATCTTTAACCTGTGATAGAAATAAACAATATAAATATTACATATATATATATATATATATATATATATATATATATATATATATGGAGAGAGAGAGAGAGAGAGAGTTGGAGGAGGTGGCTTAGTAGTTAAGGTGCTTGCCTGCAGAGCCTAAAGACCTAGGTTCAATTCTCTAGTCCCCAGGTACAACAGATGCACAATGTAGCACACAAGTCTCAAGTATGTTTACCTTGGCTGGAGAACCTGTGGGGCCCATTCGCTCTTTATTCCTCTCCCTCTCTATCTTTCTGTCTCATATACATACACACACACACACACACACACACACACACACACACACACACATATATATATATATATATATATTACGGCTGCATAGATGACTTAGAGGTTAAGGCACTTGCTTGCAAAGCTGAAGGACCCAGGTTTGATTTCCCAGGATCCACCCAAGCCAGATGCACTATATATATATTTTTTTTCATTGCCTTATCTGCATACCAATAGTGAAGCTAACCTTATAAACTAAGCATAGGAAGTGTTCAACTGACAGCTAATAAAACACAAGCAACAATAATGGGATGCAATAAAATGTATATGACCCCCTCCTTTTCATTTTTTATTAGTTATGTACACAGTGTGTATAGAGTCATGTTGATACCATCGTTAGCCTCCTCCCTCTCCTCCCTGCCCTCTCCCTCCACTGGGACCCTCATTAGGGAATGTGTGTCACGCATTGTGGAGTTAGACATTACCTATGGGTAAGAGGCAATGTCTCTGTGCATAGTGACCCAACATGTGTCTTTAATATTCTTTCCCCCCCCCCCCACACACACACCTTCTGCAAATTTCCCTGAGCCGTGTTGGGTTCATTTTGGGTCTGCTTCAGTGATGAAGTCTTGGGAGCCTCTCCATCTCTGGATATCTGACTTGATAGGAGTTGAGTGTTCTCTGTGTTGATCTCCTTCACCCTTGTGCTGGTACCAGATTCACCAAGAAAGCAACACTTTTGCTCATTTCCCAAATTACTCTTAGTTTCATCTAGGGCCCAGTTGAGGTGTAATGGAGAAGTTATCTCCTTAGTGTCTGTATGCATCTGAAAGAGAGAAGTAAATTCTCCAATGGAGAGTGAAGTTAGCACCAGATAAATGGGATAATCATTGTTATTTTAGAGAGAATTTAATAGGTGTAGGGCCTCTTGTAGCCCATGATTGGTGGGAGCTTGAAATGTAGAGCAGGCTCATTTCTTGGATATGGTTCTGACTTGTTTACCAGCTACAGGTATGTTTATTATGTATGTCAGCATCTCAGGCATATTCAGATTAGGAGCTTCACATAAGTGAGACTATGCAATAATTGTCTTTCTATGATTGGGTGAGTTCACTGAGAATGAATGATCTGTTCTAGGTTTGACCATTTTTCTTCAAATTTCATTGTGTCATTTTTCCTTATTGCTATGTAGAATTCCATCATATAGATTTATCACATCTTTGTTATCCATTCACCTAATGAATGACATTTGGGTTGATTCCAGCTCTTAGCTATTATGAATTGAGCAGCTAAACATGATTGAGCAATTATCTCTCAACTAAGGAGTGGAGCTTTTACAATAAATGCCCAGTAAGGGAATAACTGGGTCTGTTGGTAACTCTATAACCACCCTTTTTTAGGAGTGTTAATATTGCTTTCCAAAGTGGTTATACCATCTTACATTTCTACCAACAATGGATGAGGGTTCCTATTTCTCCACATCCTCACCAGCATTTGTTTTCATTTTATATTTTTTTCTTTTGCATAATTAACAATTTTCATGATTACAAACAACATCACATGTTAATTCTCTCCCTCCCCCTTTCCCCTTTGAAACTCTACTCTCATTACATATCCTCCCCCTCTCAATCAGTCCCTCTTTTATTTTGATGTCATCACCTTTTCCTCCTATTATGATGGTCTTGTGTTGGTACTTAATGTTAACTGTTCTTTGGCTTGGGTGAGTTCTCTCACTTTCTTTCTGTTTTGTTGTCAAGTAGGTTTTGTTTTATGAATTGTGTTACCCCTGTGTTTGGTGTATAAATATTTAGGACTGTGATAGCCTTTTGTTGGATTGTTCCCTTGATAAGTAGGAAGTGGCCTTCTTTGTCTTTTTTGATTACTTTTGGTTTGAAGTCTATTTTAATCTGATATCAGTATAGCTATGCCTGCTTGTTTCTTATTCCCATTTGCTTGGAAAATTATTTTCCACCCTTTCACCCTGAGGAGGTGTCTGTCTTTAGTGGTGAGGTGGGTTTCTTGAAGACAACAGATAGAGGGGTCTAATTTAATTTTCTGATCTATCCTGTTAGTTTATGTCTCTTGATGGGTGAATTAAAGCCATTAATATTTAGAGTTATAACTGTGAAGTTTGATTTGGTCCCTGCCATCTCATGGTAGTTTTTGTGGTTTTATATTTTGTTGGACTTTATAGTTTTTTGTGCCTTCTCTGAGTTTGGTTATTGTGATCATCCCCATATGTGTCCTCTGGTGAAGGCTATCTTGAGTAGATGATGATGTCACAGTTGTTACTGTTGTGTGGGTACATGTGGCAAAGAGAGAGAGAAATCATACTGGGAACTAAGAAGCAAAAAACTGGAGAGGCATCAGGCTCACTCACTTTATACTGGCCTGTTCTTGCAGGTGCAAATCCATCCCTGTCACTCCTGAGACAATATTAATCTCTCAAGAGGAAAGCTTCCATGATCTAAATACTTTAGCTGAGTTACAATGCCATAACATTCTACCACCATACTGAGGTCCCAGCTTCAAGCTCATGAAACTTTGGTATACAAGCCATAGCCAGTCATAGTAGTAGGCTCTGTATTTAAATATTATACTAACCCTATGATTTCAGTTTGATGCAGAATTTAAAGCATGAAGTAACTGAATACCATTGTTCAGAACCTTATAGAATTCAAATGGGAGAAATATGACTCAGGCTCACACATCCATAGTCTACTACTCTCCCCCACTGAATAAGAGAATACAAGGGGATAAAGAGCATGAAAGAATCTATGAATTTCACAATTTTACAAAGAAATGACAAAGAATGTTTCTCTGATTTATAATAATGCTGAAACCCAGAAGAGAAGAGATAGAAAATGGAAAGTATAGATGCATAGAAGCCCACCTTTGATCTAAGAGCCACTCACAACAAAACAAACCTGTGGTGGTTTGATTCAGATGTCCCCCATAAACTTATGTGTTCTGACTGCTAGGTCCCCATATGGTGGCAATTTGGAAAATGGAGCTTCCTGTAGGCAGTGCATTGTTGGGGGTGGACTTAAGGATATTATAGCCAGCTTCCTCTTATCAGTGTTTGGCACTCTCCTGTTATTGTCCACCTGATGTTGGCAAGAAGGTGATGTCCACCGTTGGCTCATATACCATTGTTTTTCTATGCCATCATGGAGCTTCCCCTAGAGTCTGTAAGCCAAAATAAAATCTTTTCTCCCATAAACTAATTTTGGTCAGGTACTTTCTGCCAGCAACATGAAGCTAACTGTAACCAAAGCTATGTCCAAAATTTGTTTCTGATGTCAGGCTGGCTTGGTGATGAGAAATGGTATTACTAATTACTATTTGTTCTGACTCTTCGGACCTAGAACTTATGTCAAGTTAATAAAATTTCACTAAGTGTTCTAGGAAATGACACATAAATAGATAGCTACAGTGTTGCTTTCAGAAAATTCTAGAAAGTCTACTTATTTAAATATAAACTGGTTGATTTGAATAATAGAAAAATAATTTCCTCTTTCTTACAATAATTTGCTCATCTGAGTTATCATATAACTGTTTACTTAGCAAGCTACATCTCAAGATTCTCACCTTATTATACTCAGCAATTCTCAACAATTGTCTGATGAAGTTCCCATATTCAATTAGATCCTTGCATTCAAGTCCCTGTTTAAATTTTGATGTTAAGTTCCCAAATTCTATTATCACTTATCTCTGATTCCTCCTTTTGAGAAACCCATCAGAACATGTATGGAAATCTCTTTCTTATTGCAGTAGGCTTGTTCAAGTGTAGTTGATTTAGTAATCCTTTGGGAGCATGAACATTTGACATTCTTGCACAGAACAACCATATCCACTTGGACACCCACATCTGTCACATAGCAGAATCCTACAGTCTGGACATATTTAGATCAGGAACACTGATAGAGGTCTTAACATAGCCAAATTTGACCACCAATTACATTTTCTCACATTATGAGTGTGAGCACAGATGTGCCAATATATCAAGTCCAAGGAAGTAGGAAGGATGTGTGTTTTAGAATACTATCTTGTCTTCCAGAAACTCTGAAATTTAGCACTCCAATCTTTGAAGCAATATCACTTCTGCCTTTTAAGACCTTCACGAAATTGAAAATATCCTTCCATTGTAGATGAGCTTCTTTTCTACCTTGATGTCAAGAAAGTAGCAAAGAGAAAATTTTTACACAAACATCCAGGAGAATCACAGAAGCCAACTTCATGTATAAAAAGGTAGTAGGGCTGGAGGGATTGCTTAGTGGTTAAGGCATTTACCTGAAAGGCCAAAGGACATAAGTTCAGTATCCCAGGACCCACATTAGCCAGATGCACAAGGGAGCACATGCATCTGGAGTTCATTTACAGTGGCTAGAGGACCTGGCACACCCATTCTCTCACACTCTCTCTCCCTCTTTCTCTGCCAAATAAATAAATTTTTAAAGTTAATAAATTGTAGCCTCATATTTTCCATATCATTAGCCACTTCTCTGTGACAGTTGGTAAAAGGAGTCTTATGTTGTAAGTTTTCTGGGGAGCATGTATTGTTTCTCTAGGGTAATATAAAAAAAAGAGGAGACAATACTGTTCACAGTCTGATACTTCTCACTACTACTGACCTAGGTGGGCATTCTGTTTAAGAAAGGGGTGAAATGGCTCAGATGACTGGCTTTCATGAGTATCTGGATTTGATACCACTGGGAAAAAGTGGAAACAGTAGTGATAAAGAAGAAAGGGAGTACCCTGAATACATAAAGATTTGCAAAAGTAAAGATGGGGAGAATTCTTCATAGGAATTTTGACAGTTTAGAAAGCCAAAAGAAATGGTCATTAGTAGCATAGGAATAAATATTACCAATAAATAAATAAGGAACCAAACCATTTAGCTCAATGTTGAAAGTATCATTTGAAACAAACTTCACTGTTAGTCTGTGGTTTTATAAAACATTAGACTTGGGGAAATTCACAAAAGGTTGAAGGTATGTTTTAATGTACTGCATGTCAGACTACAGAGGCCATGTTCTATTACTTTATAAACATCATTACAGTTACAAAAATCTTTCCAAAAGTCGTGAATCTTCAAGTTCAGAGTAAATTGCTCAATGATGTTTTCACTAAAAGTTTATACTTCAGGGGCTGGGGGGAAGACTAAGAAGATAAGTGTGTTTGCTGCTTAGGCACAAAAATTTGAGAGGGGCTGATACTACCAGAGTTCAATTCTCCAGTATCTGCATAAGGCACTGCATACAGTCATCCCAGTCCTCTGAAAGGCAGATAGTCAGGAATCATTGGGGCTCATTTACTCAAAGTGGCAGCTCCATGTTGAAGAAGAGATTTTTGTCTCAAAGAATTGAGTAAATGAGCCATAGAAGGGGGCACCTAAAGTTCTCCTGTAGTCTCTGTGTGTGCATGGGATGTGCACATCTACAACACATGTGAATACTGCACCCATATCACACATACTCTACACAAACATGCACATGTATCAAAAAATGTTAGGTTTCAGCTTGGTGTGATGGCTCATACCTGTAATCCCAGGACATAGGAAGCTGAAGCAGGAGGATTGCCATGGGATTGAGTCCCGCACATGATACATAAGGAGCGCCAGGACAGCCTGTGCTATAGTATAAGACTCTGCATCACAAAAAAGGCTGTATTTTCTTTCTTCTCTACAAAGCCCCAAAGAATTTAGACTTATTTATCTTCTAATTCTGAAAGTTTAAAATGGTTTATTGGAGGATAATGGTTCATTTTCTTTGTAATAGTACCAAATGCCAAATTTTCTGTCTTCTAGAATTTGAAAGTATTTTTAGAAGAAAATTTAAGATTATTGCTTCATTTATATTGTTTACTTTTAATCTTACTGTCTACTAGAATTTACTATTCATGTAATAACTTGAGGAATAAATCGTCTATAAATCTTGGATATATCAATGTTCCAAAGAACTGATTAAATTTGACTACATAATAATAAAAACTATATTTTCATCAATATTTCTTCTCATTGTATCCAATAAACTGCCAACATAATTTGCTATTTATTTGACTAGTTGAAAGTTATTAGTAATTGATTTGTCAATGAAATTAACAACTTTAATAATTGACATTAATTATTATAGATTTTTCCCTTACAATATATATATAAAATTCATTTTAGTGAAATTCCAATATATGAAACACATCCTTAGTTGTATATACGTAAATTGAAAGTAGTGTCATACTCATATTAAATCTGCATGGTATATCTTTTTCTTGCATCTGAAATTAAATTTGTTGACAAGTTACAGGATCTTAGCATCATTTATCATACAGAATAAGTACAAATACATTTTTAAAAGGACAATGGGCATTCATCTTACCAGCTCCAAAAATTAAACCAAAGTCAAAAGACTGGTTCCTATCAATTAATTAAGTCTAGCTAAATTTTGTATGAACGTGACTGTAACTGTATTTTGTGTTTACAAAAGTTAAGACTAATCATTCTGAGAACAGAGGTTCATTTGTACAATCCCATACTCAATAGGTTGAGGTGGGAGGATCAAGAATTGAGACTAGGGCTAGAGAGGTAACTTAGCAGTTAAAGCACTTACTTGTAAACCAAAGTACCAAGGTTCAATTCCCCAAGACCCATGAAATCCTGTATGTGGAGTTTGCAGCAGCAGATGGCCCTGTTGCAACCATTTGCATGCTCTCTCTGTCTCCCTCTTTCTTCTTCTCTCTCTCTCTCTCAAGTAATTAAAATAAATGAATAAATAAAAATTAAACAATTGAGATTAAAGGTGGCTGGAAAGATGGCTCAGCAGTTAAGGTGCTTGTGTGTAAAACCTAAGACCTGGGTTTAATTCACCAGAATCCACATAAAGCCAGATGTACAAAGTGGAGTGTGTGACTGGAGTTCATTTGCAGTGGCTGTAGGCCATGATGTAGGCCTCTGTCTGTTTCTCTTCTCTCTATCTCTTTCTGCTTGCAAATAAATAAATCAAAATATTTTATAATGAACTGATACTAAGTCAAGTGTAGTTGTGCACACCTGTAATCTCAGCACTTGTTACAGGTAGGCAGATAAGGAGTTCAAGTTCATCCTTAGCTACATATTAACTTTGAATACAACCTGATTAACATGAGACCCTGTCTCTACAGAAGAGAGACGAACAAACACAGACACACACACACACATGCACAGAGGGGGTGGGGGGGAATCTACCCAGGAGTCAGAATTTATGGAATTAATCAGAAGGTATATTAAAATTTTTTCAAACTCAGTCACCATAAGTAAAGCAGGCTAGCCTGAAACTTGATATGAAGCCCAGGCTGTCTACAATTTATGATTTCTCTATTTCAGTCTCCTGATTTCTGGGATTACATTCCAGACTAATCATTTATATAAATATATATGTCTATATATGTACATATATATTACATATGTATATATTCATATATATAATATATACAGTTTTAAATAACTCAATTGAAATATAGTAAATTACACATTTTAACTTGAAAAAATTTAAAATATGTATATTTTTAAGGAGCCATCACCAAACTAAGGAAAATAACATGTCACTTCCAAAGCTTGTTGGTGCCATTTATTCATTTCTCCATCCTCCTCCACCCCACCTGATCACAACTTTCCCCATCCCTTACTGAGCTGTATTGGTTCCTAATACTTTATCTTGCATTTTCTAGGGTTTTATATTGATGTAGTAATAAAATATATTTATGGCCTGGTTCTTTGAATCAGCATAATTATTTTGACATTGATTTATATTACAGTGTATGTTGAATGACTTTCTTTTCTATTGCTAAGAAATACTCTACTGTTTATGGATATAACCATGGATTTAACCATTTATATGTGGGAAAACATTTGTATAACCTTAAGCTTTTGATTGTTGCAATAAAGTTGCTATAACACTAAATAGATGTATTTCCTGGGACTATAATTTCCTTTCTAGAATAAGTCCTTAGAAATAGAATGATTGAATCATAATAGCTGCGTGAATCACTCTCACACTGCTTTACTAACTTGTAAAATTTTGTCACAATGTGAAGGTTTCTCCTTTGTTCTTGTTTCCTCAAACTAAAGTTGCACAGGGTTGGGAAAGGGGCTCAGTCAGAACAGTGCTTGCCACTGAAACATAGGATCTATGTTCAGATCCCCAGAACTCACTTACAAGTCAGGCACTGATGAGGCACAGATAGAGGTATTTACCTTGACTAATGCAATCGTGTGAGTTCCTGTCTCAAAATGTTATGTAAGGTGCAGAGCAATTGAAGACCTTTGACTTTTGGTCACTATACACATGCAAAAGCATGCATGCACACCCCCCCCCACACACTCATGCACAAACTTGTACACATAAACACCTATTTCCTAGAGAATGCTAATAGTTCCTCACCATATCTTCTTATGGAGCCTCACTCAACACAGTAACATACAACCTCAAGGCAGCAGAGACCCATGCACACTTCAGATCCTTGACCCAAGGCTGGAAATTATTATTTTTAAGAGCTCACTTGGTTAGGCTAGGTCTAATTGGGGTATTTTTTTTTTCTAGAATTAATTTGACATTTTACAAATTGCATTAAATTTATTTATTACTTCATTAATATGAATGTAACTAGTTAACATTTTCATAGTTAACTCAGTAACATCTTATTTGAGATCTTTACTATTTCTGCAAACCTAATTCTTAGGTATGAAATCTAATTTTCTCTATTTCTTTTCTCACCTACTGGCTTTTTTTTTTTTTTGATTGGTTATTTTTTTTTATGCTGCCATTTTATCTCCTTGGCTAGAGTCATATATTTTATTTAAAACTCTGAACTTTGGGGTTGTTCCATGTTCCTATGCATTAGCTAGTCTTTGAATTTCTATAGTGCCTATGAAAATGCTATTTATGAGTTAAATTTCATGATAGGTGAATTTTAGTATCCATGAAGTCCAGTAGTTTCTATGTATTAAATGCAGGGACACAAATTATTAGAAAAGCCTTAATATTTTATGCTATACCTGCTTTAAATTTGATTTGCAGTTAACTTTCCCCTGAGATGCTATGATTTAAACTCTATCCAATAAATTAAGTTCCTGCTTGTATTATTAAATCTCAAGTACTTTGGTATAATGCAAAAGATGCTAGAGGCAAGAATATGAACATTACATTTATCTAACATTGTCAAGAGCATAGGTAACATTTATTATTTTTTCTGTTTTCAAACATTTATCAGCCCTCAGGAGCAAATAATTCATGTGTAACATTTTATGGGGAAAGATAGAAAATGTACCATATTCTATGCCCTAAGAAATGACCATTAGTAAATATTTAAATATATGGTTATTACATAGTTTCTGAATTTATTAGATCAGTAAATATGCTATGTAGTTTTTTCATTAATTAGATAATTATTATTTTTTTACTTTTACTTTTTTTACTAATTAGTTTTGTACTTAGTGAATATAGTCAACTTGGTACCATTATTAGGCTCATACATTACCTACCCCATCCCCTTGATCCCTCCTTGTTGAGGTATATGGGTCATGCATTCTGGAGTTAGCCCACAGTTATGGGTAGGATAAATGTCTGCATATCATGACCCAACATGTGGCTCTGACATTCTTTCTGCCCCCTCTTCTGCAAAATTTCCCTGAGCCATGTTTGGTCTGCTTCAGTGATGAGGTGTTGGGGGTCTCTGGGTCTCTGGCTCTCTGATTTGGTAGGAGTTGATTTTTCTCTGTGTTGATCTCCTTCACCCTTGTGCTGGTACCTGGTTCACCAAGAAAACAACACCTTGCTTGTTTCACCAATTGTTCTTAGTTTCAGCCTGGGCCCTTTTGAGTTATGATGGGGTGGCTCTCTCCTTAGGAGCTACCTCTATCTGAAAAAGAGAAGCAGATTCTCCAACGGAGAGTAAGTTAGCACCAGACAAATGAGATAACCCTTACTTTTCTATAGAGAATTTAATAGGTGTAGGCCCTCTTGTATTGGTGGTATCTTGATAATGGAGAGCTGGGTAATGTTTGGATATGGTTCTGACTTGTTTCCCAGCTCCAGCTATGGGTCCCATACCACTGAGGGGATCAGTTAGCCGAATCAAGGGCAGTTGGTTTCCCACCATGGCTGTGTGCCACTATTGTACTTGTGTGAGCATCTTGACAGGTTATTTGCTGCTACGTAGGTTAGACCATGAGTTGCTTGGACAGATATTGGTCATTTTCCCCCAGTCGCCCATGTAGCACCTTCAGGCACTAGATGCGCTGACTGTCTGGGGACTGACTCTCTTCAAGCTTCCAGTCATGCCATTCCATTTTATGTGTCAACCACATAAGGTGTCTTCAGCAGTAGGGTCCTACTACTAACCTTTGGTGGGTCACCAAGTACTCTGACAGAAATCTGTCTTTATCTGTAAGTATAAAAATTACCCTAATTTAAAATTTTGTTGGTAATTTTGATACATCCCTTTAGATGTGAGGTATATGCTAAATAATCATTTTCTTATTTTCTAGACTATAGATATACCTCAATTGTTGAGCTTATGGTTACTATTAAGATTCTGGGTCATATCCCTTGCACTACCAAGATTAATAATTACATTTTACTCCTAAGATTTTGAGACACTGCCACTAAAAGTTTTCATTTCTGTTTTCTCTTTGAAAAATTCATGTATGATAAAATACAGAACTGTTTCACAAGCTGTCATTTAAATTGCCTGCTTGTCTGTGCTTTTCTTCTGATCTTCCCATAATTCTACCTTTGGCTGCTAGCATTGCTTTTGTGCTATAAAAACAAGGCACCCAAAACACTTTTTTTTTTGTTTATTTTTATTTATTTATTTGAGAGCAACAGAGAAAGAGGCAGAGAGAAAGAGAGAGAGTGGGCATGCCAGGGCTCCACTGCAGACAAATTCCAGATGCATGCAGCCCCTTGTGCATCTGGCTAACATGGGTCCTGGGGAATCCAGCCTCAAACCGGGGTCCTTAGGCTTCACAGGCAAGCACTTAACCGCTAAGCCATCTCTCCAGCCCCCAAAACACTTTTGTCTAATAGTCGTAGTATCAAATTTCCAAGCGTTTTGAAGGTAAAAGTACATTATTTCCTACTCAACAAAATAGCACAATATAATACTGAATTTATGTACAATGTGTAATGAATTTATTAGTAGTGAATTTACATTGTCTTATAAATAAAAACATATTCATATAAAGGAACACTAAATTAGAATTTATACTAAAACATGTTAAATATTCTTCATGTTATAGTTTAAGAAGATTAGCTGTAAGATTAGTTCTCAAGTAGTCTTTGAATGGATAAGTTAGGCTTCCCTGAGATTCTTGTTCCCATTCTAACACTACCTACAATAATGTGTTGTTATTTCCCTGAATTGGTAATGCCTGGTCAATCCTTTAAAGCTTGTGTTGATTATGAGTCTGCAGAGTAAGTAGGAGAAAGTTATGTGTTCTATGGTGGGCAAAGGCCCTGGTAGACCATAATCTAAAAAATATTTTTTTAACTTTTTGTAAGTGACATATAAATGTGACATTTTAATGTATTTTAAGAGCAATATGTCTATTGCATCTACATTAATATGCTATGTTTTACTCTGAATATTTTTATTTTTCTTGTAAAAGGAATGTTTTGGATTTTTTTCTGTTAAGTCATTCTAGCAGAAAATATATTATGTTGGCTCTGTATTCAAAATCCTTTCACCATTGGTAAATTACTTCTTTGACTAATTTTGATTAATATACAAAAGGATAAGATAAATGGTGAATAAGAATATCTCATTGTAATTAGGGCTGAATTCATACAGGAAACAAATGCTATAAGACTATGCAAAGAGATAAAAGAAGTAGAAAATGACGTGGCAATTTCATGAAACTCTTAGCTATTACATAGCTAATACAAATAAAATTGTATAGCAATGTTTTAGTGATATAAAGCAAAATGTACATCCTTAGGAAGGCATGAAGGCATTTTCCTTTAGGAAGAAAGGTAACACTGAATGATGAGCAATGCTGCTTTATAGCTGTAGTCTTTGTTCCCAGTCCCTGGTGTAAAGTTCCTAAATCCTTACAATTCCCTGGCTTCATGGAAGTACCTTTGTCCTAATGAGGTAACTTTTGGTGGGCTTCTGTATGGAGTGGTCACTAGAAGTGGCATTTTATTTTTTTTTAATTAGTTTTCTATTCAGCAAATACAGGCAGCTTGGTACCATTATTAGCTCATCTGTGACCTACCCCCTCCCAATGGCCCCTCCTTGTTGATGTATATGGGTCGTGCATTGTGGAGTTAGCCCACAGTTATTGGTATGATAAATGTCTCTGCATCTCATGACCCAACATGTGGCTCTGACATACTTTCCGCCCCCTCTTCCGCAAAATTAGAAGTGACATTTTCATTTCCAGAATGACTATAAGACTGGAAATAGAGTTCCATTCAAATACTACACTATGTTTATTCATTTATGTCATTTATTATAAGCCAATAAATATAAAGAAAATGAGAAATACAAGCCAGTCTATCAAGCTATCAAATCTGAAATGGGAATCATAGGCACATTCAGTTTATAGCTAGGTAATCACGAGTGTCAGGGGCCTATCACTTATTACTGGCACCTGAAGTGGAAGCAGACTTTCAAGACTGAGCTATTAAGCTATTTTCAGACAGTATGTGCCATTATTGATGGGAATTATCACATGCCTATTTGTTACCTAGAAAATCAGACTATGGGTTTTTGGTAATGCAACCCGTTTTAGACTTAACAGGTTTTTCTTTCCATATTTTGAACTTATCAGTAATATCATATAAAAGCCATAATTTATTTGGTAACGTAAGCATTGAAAACCCCTTATGTGTGTCTTTACACAAATGGTTTTGACTTAGTGAATGGTGTTTGGAGCCTCATATTTATTAAGGCAATAGCCACACTGGAAAATTGTTCACCTTAAAAGAAAACTGACAAATTGGTCCTATCATTACCTCGAATTGATGGATGAAAATATTATGTATTTAAGGTCGTTCACTTTAGTATTATGTTAATTATTTTCACTGGTTTTGGTTTATTCTAGATACACTGAGTACATAACCATTAGTACATTCTTTAGTTTTATAGACAACTGAAATGTGTAGGCTTTCTTTAGGAATCATTTCCTCCATTGTCTAATTGTTTAAATTCTGAGATTCTTTGTTTGCTTGCTTGATTTTTTTTTTCTTTTGTAGAGCTGTTTCTTGAATTACAGGGACCCAGTGATTTGGCAGTATGAGTTGATTGCAATTTACTGCAAATCTTTTGGATGCCTACTGGGGTAAGGAAATTAAAATCAACCCTAGTGTGGCCTTTATAACTTTAATATTGTGGTGGAATTATGCTAAAATAAATTATTGTAGTTTATTCACTATATCATACAGACATGAACCGTAATAATTATGATGCTATCATTATACTTTTCTGGGAGATGTGGAGGCAAATATTCATGTGACATGACTATACCTTTGTAGAGGACATTTCTCAGTGGAGACATAGAGAGAGATGCAAGTATTGAAAGTCTACATTGTGCTTAGTATTATTCACTAATTTTCATCATTTCTGGCTCTTTATATTGAACTTCATAGTTAGTATTACAGGCCCATTATCCTTTGAATGAAACTCCTAAGGGTAAATACATCTATGAATTTAGGAGCCTTCAGGTTTTAGTGTGTAAGGCATATCTCTGTGCTCAGTAGTAATGCTTTCTCAGCAAAGTTTATGTCTACAGAGAACTGAATAAGCAAAGGTTATAAATAGCTTATATCAGTTTGAGTCAGGCTTTTCAGGCAATGGTACAGGTCAGGCCAGATTATCTACCAACTATGAAAAAAATTGTTCTTCATGGTTCTGGAGTTTCAGAATTATGAATATCAGATATTTCACCCACATTAGACCAGTGTTAGGAAGATGAACTGGGTGTCTACATTGACTGACATACAATGAGGACACAGATTTTTAGCCCTGATCAATCATGATGAAGGTATTATTTGCTTCTGTTGACCTAAATGAAAGATTGATGGAAATGCATTCATTAAGAATAATCAGAAAATTGTGTTCTTCAAAGGGTACTAAAAGTAAAATCTTTCAACAGTTACCCATTATTGAATAATCATCTTCAATACCTTTGAGTAGTTTTCCAGTATGATTACCAATCATAAAAGCATGGAGAAAATTTATCATATAAATTAAATTAGACCTAATGAAATGAAGGCTTATACGCTTTCTTCACGTACCTAATTTCAAATTAAGTTAAGTGGATGTCAAGAGATTACTCTGACAATGAAAGCTTGATGGCAGATTAGATTTGAAGAACTCATGAAGCTATTATTTTAATGACAATCCATGTGGGCTGTTAATTACGACTCATGCAAACATCTATTCTCATCCTATAAGATCTCACATTTTTCAAGCCTACAAGAGTATGTAGGCTATTACCAGGTATTAACTAGATACCATTGGCATGATAACAATGTAATTTTGCCTAAGCTACAAAAATAGCTGGCAAAAGGACTGAAAATACTCAGGGGTGCTACTTTGCCAGAACTTTGACTTAGGATTTTAGAAAAACATGATGTTATCCTGATTGCCAGATGCTGCATGCTAAAACTTTGGACCAAGAAATCCTTTATTGAAAAGCCAAATATAGTCCCTGTGTGTTGCAATAAGCCAGCATTTTCTACACTTGCCTCTCTACCCTTAGGTGAACTTCCCATGATTACACCACAAACACAGTGTAATTATAGTGGAATGCTTTAAACTGCAAGTAAGAGATGCTCTTGCAACTATGTTTAATGAAAGTTTAAGTGTAATTCATGCCATAAGTTTTAAGAAATGTGCTTTTTAAAAAATCACTAAAGCTTTCATTTTTATGCCATCTTAGAGGAAACCTTTATTAAAATATTATTGATCATAAGATATTACATTATAGCCAAATTAGTGATGTTTAGTAAACAAATTTCTATGATATCAACAAGCTTATATAACCATTTATAAACAATAATGTAAAAGTGAAATTTTAGTGGATTATGGCTGGGTCTTCACTAAAAATAACGAGTGATCTTTCAGCAAATAAAGCTACTCTTAAGATGGGAGATGTAGCTCAGTGCTAAAGTGCTTTCCTAGAATGTGAAAAGCCCTGGGTTTGATCTCTGACACTGAAAAATAAAACTCTTATGAATGCAATATAACATTGTAACAATATCTAGAAAAGGAAAATCATTATGTATTTTAAAAGATGCCATGGTGATTATGCACAGTTTCTCTTTTGATAGATGCTACCACTGGAGACTACGAAAATTAATGAGTATATTTTAGAGAACTGCTAAAATAAGAAAAAAGTCAGTTGTTAGGTGTTAAAAATGAAATATTTTCCACAGGTTCATAAATTGAATATTTGGATCCCAGTTGGTTGTTCTATTTTGCTCGGATCCAATTAGAAGAAATAAATCACTGGTGGTGTGACTTTGAAGGTTAAATATGATCCTCAGTCCCTTCCACACTCTCTGCTCTTTTGACACAATGAGATAAAGACCCTACTATGCCACACACCATGGGGTTGAATCCTCTTAGAATGTGACCTAAAATAAATCTTTCATTTTTAAGCTATTCACTAAGATATTTATTCACAGCAACACAAAGGTAACTAATAAATCAGTTAAAAATTTAGATTCTAGATCTCCTTTGAAGGCTTGTGAATGTTCTTATCATATTAGTCTGTAACATAAACACCAGAGTATTGTTATCATGCAAAATAACACTGTAGGTTTAAAGGTAAAATAAGTTTCCTTCTTATGTTGGTGATCCAAGCTTTGACAATGATTTCATCCATGGGATTTCATATATATATATGTATATATTAGCCTCTAATATCACTGATTAATTGAGTTCGGAAGAAACATTTCCTACGAAATTTATTTTTATTTTATTTTATTTATTTATTTGAGTGAGAGAGGCAGAGTTATGCAGGGCAAGACAGAGAGACAGAGAGAAGAGAGAGAGAGAGAGGGAGGGAGAGAGAGAGAGAGAGAATGAGTGTGCCACTGCAAACAAACCCCACATGTATGCACCATCAAGTGCATCTGGCTTATGCGGGTTCTGGGGAGTCGAATCTGGGTCCTTAGGCTTCACAGGCAAGTCCTTAACCACTAAGCTATCTCTCCAGCCAGCCTGGGAAGACCCATTTTAAGTATAGGTGAGGTGCTGGACTGTATAAAAAGGCTGAGCAGGAACATTCACTGCTCTCCTTCCTCACTGTGATCTGATTGTGACCAGGTGTCACGAGATCCTGCTACTATGCCTTTCCTTTCATGATGGACTATGACTTCAAGCTGTAAGTTAAATCATTCCTCCCTTAATCTTATTTGTGACAGGACTTTTTGTTATCCTAGCAATGAGAATACTGGCTATGTTCTGTCACCTGACAAGGCCTTTTCTCTATGTGTATATCCCTACTATGTCTCTCATTTTGTTGATAAGAGCATCTATTATTATATTTATATTATATATTATATTATATCAATTATATTATATTTATTATACCCCATTCCTATGACTTAATAGTCTACATTTACTAGTCTGGTTATAAGGATATGATAGTATATAGTCATCTGTAAGTCCAGGCAGAACAATAATGTACACTATATAGATATTTTACTGACTTGTCATGTCATTGGATATACTGTTACCAATAATTTACATAAAAATACATTAAAACCCTATCACAAAATGCTATAGTATTGAGAATTAAGGCTTCTTATTACTAATTGTAGAAGAACATGCTTCAATTCAAAGCAAGAACTTATACAAATGTAGTGTCAAAGGAAATAAAGAGAAAACTTGTGATGCTTTAGAGATCCACAGCATTAACTTGTAAACTGAATATAGAAAAAGCAGCCTCAAGAGCAAGGAGGTAAAAGGGTTTCAATGAGCATTTACCATATGGCATACATTTCACTCAGTGCTGGAGATGCAAAGGTGAACCTAAAGGCAGAGATCTTGTATCTAAATAACAGATGCTGCTTTAGAATAGCAAGATGAAATTTATATTTTAGAATGATCTATGTTACTTTACTTCATACCTAAGGTTCAAATACATACAAATTTAAAGATTGTAGGCAGTGGTATTATTTTAGGCTTGATTTTGAATCATAAATTATAAATATTTGGCTTGTGTGGTATTAAACTGGTTAATGTTTCTGATTCTCCATTCATACTGTCCACCTTATATTGTTAATGCAAGAATAAAACAAAGTATATAAGGTGTGTGGTGCACTGCCAGGTTCACACCAGACATTCACTAAGTACTGTTAGTGAAATAATCATATACCCATGAGTAAGTAAACATCATATTTTTGTTTTGTCCTGGCAGGAAAGGGAAGGTAGATACAGGGGCAGGAGTGTGACAGATAGAAATAAACGCCATAAGGATGCCAGATGCGGTGTCTCACATGTTATCCCAATACTTGAGGATGAGTTGAAGGCCAGCCTATACCATACAGCAAGCCTTGGGCTATATATAAAAACCCCATGTCACAAAACCAAATAAGTTCCAAAGAATTAAAAGGTTTGCTTTCACCATAGCTGTGATACATCCTTTCCTTTTCCAGATCTTTAACTGTGATCCTCTTAATGCAGTGATTTCCAACATTTTTTTTTGTTTAATGGCCTCCTTTTCATATTAATAAAACAGTTCAGGCATTGTGGTACTAATTTCATCTTCAATAATACTCACTTTTAAGTGTGTAATGATAAAATATTGATTCTAAACCCAATAATGAAAAAATAACTTTTGGCTTTATTATACTTAAACATAACCCTGTAGAAATCATTGCAATCTTGATTCAGTTTATAGATAGACATTTGTGAATATGAAAGTTTGAAAGAAGACTACAGAACCACAAGGTTCATGCCACATATATTTGGAAACTAGGGCCATTTGTACGAGAAAAATATAGAAATCAGTAGTTTTCTTCCATTTACCTAGTACTCTTTGGCAAATACTTTCTTTAAACTCTCAGAGCGTTTATTGAAATGTCATTGATATTACCTTTTATGCTTTATGCAATATACAGTACAAATTTACTAAGTTATTAAAGTTTTACATGAAAGTTTGCTTCACTTATGATATTCTATTGGGAGCAATATAAGCTTTCTTTCTGTGAAAACAAAACTAAAAAAAAAAAAAAAAAAAAAAAAAAAAGATGAGGAGTAAAAATGGGGCCACCATAACTTTCATGTTATTCATAGTGTTCTTCTAGGAGAAATGAGTGGATTATTTTATACACAGTTTATTTCATGACCTACAACCTTGAATATCATAGCGATAGCTCCAATAGTCATATATTCTTCAGCTATCAAATGAAAAATATCTTTTAAATTAATGAAAATCTGCCAACTCCCATGAGATTTTTTTTCACTAAATAACCTAATAATATTATTAGAATGAAGTTTCCTATAGGAAAATAAAACACAGAGATGTTTCCTGAAGGAGGATTACATGAATAGTGAGGGAGAAACTGATAATACTGATTTTCTGGTAATTTCCAGAATAAGAAGACTCAGAGATAAGTAGTGATGGAACAGATAATGGAGAAAAAAATTACTGACTCCTTAGAGTGAATAATGGGAACTACTTATAATTGGGGTTCCATTTGCATTGACAGATGAATAGTGAGCAATAATAGCTTTGTCCTTCCAAGAAGATAATGAATGTAGAGAACAGAGATGAAAATATTTAGAATTTGATAGGAAACCCAAATAGAATTAAAAAAAAAAAAAAGGGCTGGAGAGATGGCTTAGCGGTTAAGCGCTTGCCTGTGAAGCCTATGGACCCCGGTTCGAGGCTTGGTTCCCCTGGTCCCACGTTAGCCAGATGCACAAGGGGGCGCACGCGTCTGGAGTTCGTTTGCAGAGGCTGGAAGCCCTGGCGCGCCCATTCTCTCTCTCTCCCTCTATCTGTCTTTCTCTCTGTGTCTGTCGCTCTCAAATAAATAAATTAAAAAAATTAAAAAAAAAAAACAAACTGTATCACTTGTTTACTATTAGGCATCCAGTTTAAGTGAATAAGAAAATTAAGTTGCATTTTGTATGAAAATATTCTAAGGCTATGTCCAGTAAGTCATAGCCTTAGAAAACTTTTCAATAATAAGAACTGTGACTCAAAAGTTAGTGGCTCCTCAAATTAAAGGACCTAATGAAGCTACAGAAGCTATTTGAAACTGTCTACGGGAAAGGCCATAAGATTAAAAGGCTATAAACTATTGGACACCTTATAAGAGAAGAGAGAAAAAGAAGAGCCAGCCTGGCTGATCTCAAGGAAAGATAACAACGCCAGAAAAGGATTCCCAGCAGGAAACCAAAATTGGGGTCAGAAGTGGGGAGAGGCAAATAATAAGATTAAAGGGGAAAAAGAGAAGGGAGATGTTTAAATATGTGTGAAACTTAACATGTTTATAAACTCTTACCAAAGCCCAAGTTGATATAACCAAACAAGTTTTTCATCTAATTTGATTCTGTTTTGCTTGGTATTATAGATTTGCTTACAACATGTTACCAACTGTTATCTTTTTGTTCAATCTGGAGGCTTTATTTTCCAAAGATTTGCTCAGGATTTTCCTTAGAGACACATTTCCAGACAGTCTGTTTCTCATTAGCTGGAATAAACAGGAGTGTGTTTATAGCACAGTGCCAGACTTAAAAGAATAACCTTTTTCAGGGAAGCTGGTGAGGGAATTAGCAGTTCTTGGTCTTAAAAGAGTGAATTTCAGTGCCCAGCTGTGACATAAGACAGAGTCTAGATCATTAATAAAGACTTTTAAATCAAACCATATAACTCCTTGTATCACTTTATTTTTTGTTTTGAACATGGTTTTAAGCAGCTCTACTATATGAAAAAATCTATTAATGTCAAATAGTTGTGTATTAATTATGAAACATGTAACTTTTGTTCTATAACTATTGACTGTCAACTGTGAGTAGAATACCAGATTTTAAAAAATGTATAAGATATTCTCAAATTGCTGAAAATCTACTTAATAATTCAATTTATGGCAAAAGTAGAACTCATGGAAATTACTAATAATAGATGGTAATACAAATATTGATAGATGTGTTGATATGAGAACATTTATACTTTTTGTTATTGTGAAATATAATTCAAATATATTGGCTAGAAGATAAATAATTAAAGCAAGACAGAATACTTTCACATGTATGAAATCACATTGAATTCATTGACCAAGTTTTTCTTCATGGGAATAATTTCACTGTCAGGATCACCTCATTCTACCACAACCACAAAATATAGTGACAATAAAAATTCAGACAAAAGACAATGTAAATAATTTACAGATAAGTTATTGGGAATGAGGTATTTAAAGAAGAAACAGAACATTTTTACTACAGCATGTATATATCTTGATATATTTGAATTTATACATAATTACTACTACTACTTCTAATTGTAATCCTAAGTATAGAATATTGCATATATGTATGCAATTCAGTTCCCTTTAATAGAATACACAGAATACATTTAAAGGATGTATTTTCATAAGTTGCATGTTTAAATTTATGAAAATTCTCACTCCCAGATATTTCTAGGGATACCTGTACAGAAACAACTAAACAGTAGTACTGAGCTAGTACTACAAGAGAGTATTTAATTTAAAAAACTATTTATTTGAAGAAGAGCTCAAAGATTGCTAAGCATATTATATTCTTACATATTTCTATGACATCAAATATTATTGTAGTACAGTATCACAAGTTAAATTTCAAAACAAACTGTTTTCATCATCATAAGATGATTACTAAGGGAATTACAATTTTACATTTTTTCCAGTTTAGGTTGGGATAAAAAAAAGTAAGCACAAATTCTATATTTTTTAAAAGGAAAACTTCTTCTTGATGTCTCAATATATTTCTTTGTGGTATCCAAAATACACATGTATGTGAAGGGATAGCATGTGGGGTACAATAAAGGACTGTGAGTATCTGGCATAAAGAAAAAAATAGTATCTATATATGGTAACTGGAATTTCTTAATGTAATCTTATCACTTTACTGAAACACTGTGTCATGATTCTATATTAGTGATAGAAACCTACTTCAAATGTTAATGTTTGTGTCTCAATGTAAAAAAGCAATGACTTTGATATAGTAGGTGCAAAAAAAATAGAGGAAACACTAACACTAATCTCTCTTATTAAGTGATAACCAACAGCTGGATAGATGGCTTGGCAGTTAAGTCCCTTGCCTAAAAAACCTAAGGACCCATGTTGGACTCTCCAGATCCCACATAAACCAGATGCTTATGATGAGGCAAGGGCAATATTGCATAGTACACTAGGTGGCACAAACATCTGGAGTTCAATTGTAGTGGCTGAGGCCCTGGCAATGCAATTCTCTCTCTCTCTCTCTCTCTGTCTCCATCTCCCCTCCCTATCCTTTCTAAAATAAATAAGTAAAAATAAAAGAGACAGCTAAAATTGGTTTCCTAGTGGACCTGAGATTTGGTTCTCTGGCAGCTAAGTGGACTTCAGTGAACATCATGGGGCACAACTCTGACTGTAGCCTAAATGACAATCAAATTAGAATGCAGCACTTGAGGGTAGCCACTAAAGCATGGCAAGTTCTAAGGGACATTTTAGACAGGAAGGTGTTCTGGAGAAGGTGCAGACATTCATTTTGTGAATGTTGTCAAGGATAGTGCTTTGATCAGAAATAGGAGAAAAGGGGTAGTGAATCTCTCACTCTAATAAAGAAACCTTGAGGAAGTTATATACCACATAAATAGCTAGTCTGGCAATCTTCAAAAGAACAGCTTAAATGATTCCAAATTTAGTTCAATATTCCTTAACCAACAGTGTCATTCTTTATATTGCAATGTATTTAGAGAAGTTAAATTTATCTTGTCTTCATGAACTACCTCAAAATGATTCAAAGAAAAACATGGTACTCACATTTCTATTATTATTAAGAGGAGCTATTGGAAAAGAAGTTTATTCTCTGAAGTTATTAATAGGAAACTATAAAATATTGAGGAAAGAAGAAAATAGGGCCTTGGATTGAGGTTGTAGAAGTAATACCAGAAGCCAAGATTTATTTTCTAAGCAGACTAGATAGTTTAAATGAAGCTAAAATTCACATAATCTGAATTAATTAGTTGACCCTTTGACACATAATTTTATGAATTTACAGTTACATTCAAAATGTGTCACTGTCCATCAAGTTATCATTTTTCATAACCCTCTTCTTTCACCTTGAGAACTACTTTGAAGTTGCCTATTCTTTGCATTTGCTTATCTTCAAATTTCCCTACCTACAATAGAGCCTTTGAATAAAATCATATACTACATGACATTTTTTGTCCATTTCTTTTTCATTTACCACAAAAGGATATAGTGTTCATGTTACTGTATGGATGAGTGCTTAATCTTTTGGGCTTAAATGTTCCTGTATAGTTTTTAAAAATCTATTTACAACTTGTAGGATATTTTTGTAGTTCTATCTAGCATGTATTGCACATGTTTTCAATTTTCTTGGATATATATGTACACACACACACCCACACACACATACACACACACATATATATACACATACATATACATACATACATACATACATATATACATACATACATACATAGAATTAAAACTTCTGGGTTATTGGGGCTGAAGAGATGGCTTAATGGTTATGGCACTGACTTGCAAGGCCAAAGGACCTCGGTTTGATTCCCCATCACCCACATAAGCCAGATGCACAAGATGGTGCATGTGTCTCGAGTTCCTTTGCAGTAGCTGGAGGCCCTGTCATACCCATTCTATCTCTCTGTGCATATCTGCCTCTTTCTCTCAAGTAAATAAAGAAAATTTAAAAAATAAAAAAAGACATAAAATAAAATTGAGGGGTTAGATAATAACTCTATGCCTGAATTAAAAAAAGAAACAAGCTGCCAAATTGCCTCCCATAGTATCTATGCCATGTAATATTATATCCCTGCCAGCAGTTTGTGAGGATTATGTTTCTCTGTGTTCTAAATGTGATGTTGGTTATAATCATCTTGTTGGTCAGGAAGTAGAAAGTCATAGTTTTAATTTGTAATTCTCTAATGACTATTGATGTTGAACAAGTTTACTTCATATGGTTATTAGCCAATTGCAGAAATTCTTTGGAGAAAATTGTCTATTCCAACCTTTTGCTCATTTTTATTTTATTTATTTGTTTTTATTGTTTTAATTGACAATTTCCATAAATGTAAACAATATATCATGGTAATTTCCTCACTTCTCCCACTTTCCCCTTTGAAACTCCACTCTCCACCATATCCCCTCCCCGTTTCAATCAGTCTCTCTTTTATTTTGATGTCATCATCTTTTCCCCCTATTATGATGGTCTTGTGTAGGTAGTGTCAGTCACTGTGAGGTCATGGATATTCAGGCCATTTTGTGTCTATAGGAGCACATTGTAAGGAGTCCTGCCCTTTCTTTGGCTCTTACATTCTTTCTGCCACCGCTTATGCAATGGACCCTGAGCCTTGGAAGGTGTGATAGAGTTATTTCCGTGCTGAACACTCCTCTGTCACTTCTTCTCAGTACCATGGTGCTTTCTGAGTCATGCCAAGGTCATTGCCATGTGAAGAGAGAAGCTTCTCTAATGAAAAGTGAGAGTAGAATTAATATATAGGTATGAACTTTGAGAGAAGTGTTTACTGGGCAGTTTGGTGAGCATAGTATATACATTTAGCCAGACACCAGCAGACATTACACCCCTAGCACTCATGACAACTCCAGTTTAGGTTTTCAGTATCAGGGATGTATTCCCTCCCATGGAGTGGGCCTCCAGTTAAATTAGAGGGTGGTTGGTTTCCCCCATAATAGACATGCCACTATTGTGCCTGTTGGCTCATTTAGCCTGGCTGACCAAATTTAAGGCTTGCAGTGTCCACTGATGAGTATGTTCACTGGTGATTTCTCTCTCTCCCATTGAACTGGCATGCAGCATAGCTTTTTCCAGCTTTCTGTCAGCTGGTCTATATGGAGAAGGTTTTCAGCTCAGCTCCAGCAGGATTTCTCATTGACATTGCACCCCAAATATGTGGAGTCTTCAGCAAGAGGGTCTTACCATCTATTCCTAGTGGCAAACCAAGGGCCTTGGCAATGGCCTGAAATGTTTCAGGGTATCACGGACCTCCCTGGCCAACAATTCACTGGAAGGTATCCCATCCCTGGAACTGAAAACTTTCTACTAACAATCTATGGCTTCTGGGTGTTCCATTGTCCAAAAAAAGTAGGTTTCCATGTGACTTATTTATATCCTTAGATTTTGATTAGCCCTCCCTACACCTTTCCTTTACTGAATCTCTTCCTCTGACCTCACTTAGGCCTTTCCAACCCCATTAATCTGTCCTTCTACTTATATATATATACAATACCATCATGCCAAGTCAAGTCCCCTCGCCCTCCCTTTCTATTCCTTTTAATTTTGTTAAATTTCTGGGGTTTGTTGTTGTTGAGTTGTAATGTGTCTTTTCCATATTCTGGCCACCAAACCTTAGCAGATATGACTGGAAATTATTTTTTCTCATTGTAAAGGCTGTTATTTAAATTTCTTAATACTGTCTATAGTTGGACAAAGGTTTTTTCAGTTTTAGAAGGTAGAATTTTTTTTTTTTTTTGGATTGATGTGTTTTTTGTGTCATGTTAGTGAAATTATTGCTTGTGCCAAGGCCACAATAATGTGCATCTACTCTCCCTTATGTGAATTTTGTGTTTTTGTTTTTGTGAATGCTGCCAGTGTTTGTTTTTGATATTAATTCACTTAAGTTCAAGTTTGTATGTGGTGTGAGGTAGTGTTCAAAATTCATTTCTTGCATGCTGGTATCTATTTTAGTACAATTTCTTAAACATGCTGTTTTTTCCTCAATGAATGTTAATAATAAGTTCCCCATAGACGAGGGAGTATGTTTCTGTATTCTCAATTCTGTTTTGTTTATCTATATGTCTATTTTTATTTCAGTACCACATTGTTTGCATTAATGAAGCTTTATGTTAAGCCTAAAAACAAAGACAGTGAATTCTCTTGCATTGTTCCTTGTCAAAATTATTTTAGCTAGTCAGTTTCTTTTGTAATGTATTATGAATTGTAAGACTAGTTTATCTCTTAAAAATTTCCACAAATGCTATTTTAATGAAAAATCATATTAGGATTTTAATATACATTGCATTCAATCATTAGGTTACTTTGAGGCATTCAATCATTAGGTTACTTTGAGAGATTTGTCAATTTTATTAGTTACTTTCTTATTGCTTTGACAAAATACCTGACAAAAAAGCAATTTAAGGAAGGAAGGAAGGGTTTTTTTTTTTTTTTAATTTATGGTTTTAGATTACAGTCCCTCATGGGAGTGAAGGCATGGTGGCTGTACCTTGAAGAAACTGCTCACCTTCAGTACATAGTGAGGAAGCAGAGTGATGAATACACATGCTAAGATAGTTTTCTTCATTACATGCGCTCCAGAACCTGAGAACATAAATAATGCTGACTGTCATTTAGGTGAGTATTCCCACTTCAGTTACTTAATCATGATAATTCTAATTCCTCACAGGCACGTCCAGAGCTAGCAATCTAGATAATCCCTCATAGGTTTACCAAGAAGCTTCCCTCCTCTATGTTCTATCATGTTGACAATAAATATAAACCATTACAGATATCTTAATATTAACTTCCGTATATTAACTTGATTTTTTCCTAATTTTCAGATATCTTTGATTTCTTTCAACTGTCTTATGATTTCAGTATACAAATCTGACTTGTCTTGTTTAAATATATATATAATATAATATAATATATATATATAATATATATATAATATATATTATAATATATATATACATACATACATAAATTATTCTATTGCTTTATGTACTATCATCAATGGAATTAGACTTTAGATATATTTCCAATTTTTTAATTGCTAGAATGTTGAAATGCATGGAATTTTGTATAATGAATATGTATCTTGAAACCCTGTTAACCTGCATTTTAGCTGTGTGTGTGTGTGTTCTTTAGGGTGTGTGTGTGTGTGTGTGTATATATATATATATATGTATATATATATATATATATATATATATATATATATATACACACACATATATATATACATATATATACACACACATATTTTATATATATATATATACTCAATGCTATCTTGAATGAAATAAATGTGTGTTAACTTCATTCTTGACAATCTAAAATCCATTTTATCTTTTTAATTCACTTAAATGTCCTGGATAAAACTCCTAGCACAATAAAGTGGCAAGTATGGGCATTCTTGTTATATGTCTGAGTGTATCTTAGGCTTTCAGTTTCAACATTAAGTTGTTATTGATCCTGTCATAAGTGCTAGTTAGGAGCTCTCACACACAACTTTTTTTTAAAATTTAATTTATTAGTTTTCTTTTCAGCAAATACAGGCAGTTTGGTACCATTGTTTAGGCTAATTCATGATCTACCCACTCCCATTGGACCCTCCTTGTTGATGTAAATGGGTCATGCATTGTGGAGTTAGCCCACAGTTATTGGTACGATAAATGTCTCTGCATATCATGACCCAACATGTCACTCTGAATTCTTTCTGCCCCCTCTTCAGCAAAATTTCCCTGAGCCATGTTGAGTTCATATTTGGTCTGCTTCAGTGCTGAGGTGTTGGGGGCCTCTGAGGCTCTGGCTTTCTGATTTGGTAGGAGTTGGTTTTTCTCTGTGTTGGTCTCCTTCCCCTTTGTGCTGGTATCCTGTTCATCAGGAAAACAGCACACTTGCTTGTTTCGCCAATTGTCCTTAATTTCATTCGGGCCCCTTTTGAGGTATGTTGGGGAAGCTCTCTCCTTAGGATCTGCATCTATCTGGAAAAGAGAAGCAGATACTCCAACAGAGAGTAAGTTAGCACCTGAAAAATTGAGATAACAATTACTTTTTTGATAGAGAGTTTGATAGGTGTAGGCCCTCTTGTACCCCATGATTGGTAGCTTGATAACGACACAAAGAAATTTGAGGAAAAATGGTTGTACCTAGAACAGATCATTCTCAGTGAACTTACCCAATCACAGAAAAAAAATCGACACATAGTCTCACTCATCTACAACACCTAACCTGAATCTACCCAAGATACCTTACATACCCAGCAAGCACCTCATGGACTAGACAATAGGATGGATGGGGAGGGTGGGGAGGGCATCGAAGGGTGGAAAACAGTAATCTGGACCCAAACAACAATGGTACCATAAAATTCTACTTCCTAAAAGACAGACCAAATGGCTGAACCTTCACTAGACCCTTACAGGAAACACCTGAACCACAAGACACTGGAGAGGGTAGGATCAAGACTAACCTAAATCTTCTACATCTTCCCTCCCTCCCTCTCCCCCTCTCTGCTCTCTCTCTCTCCTCTCTAACTCTTGTATATTAGTTATGTACTCCCTCAATTTCTTAGTGGGCACTGACCTGTAACCCCCACTTCCAGCTTGGGGCTACCATCCACAATGAGCTTTTGATCAGAGAAACCTACAAGGTTTCCCAAAACAATGACAGACTTCTGTCAGAGTATTTGATGACCCACCAAAGGCCAGTGGTAAGACCCTATTGCTGAAGACTCCATATGCAGCTGACACGTAAAATGGAATGGCATGGCTGGAAGCCAGGAGAGAGTCAGTCCCCAGACAGTCAGCATGTCTAGTGCCAGAAGGTGCTACATGGGCGACTGGGGGAAATGACCAATATCTGTCCAAGCAACTCATTGTCTAACCTAATTAGCAACAAATAACCTGATGTGATGCCCACACAAGTGCAATAGTGGCACACAGCCATGGTGGGGAACCAACTGCTCTTGATTTGGCTAACTGATTCCCTCAGTGGTACGAGACCCATAGCTGGAGCTGGGAAACAAGTCAGAACCATACCCAAACATAAGCTCACACACAACTTTTATCAGATTGTGGAAGACCCTCTATTAGTTTGTTGACTTTGATTTTGTCATAGAATGTATAGGATTTCATCATCTCTTTTGTGTACATATATTTGTGCATCTATAGAGATGAATATTATTTTCCCCATTGTTCTACTAATACAGTACAACTTTCCATATGTTGAACAACCATTCTAATGAAGAGAGAAAATTTCACTGGTTCAGAATGTATGTGAATTTTTTAATATTTCCCTGATTCATTATGCTAGCATTTCTTATATTTTTATTTTTGTTAATTTCCCATACATGTATATAATGTATTTTGATTTTACTCACTCCCAATTACCCTCTCTTATTCCCATGCCACTAAGACACTTCATAACTAAGCCTTATATCTCTCTCATGCTATTTCTCTCTCTCTTATGTTTGAATAAAATTTTGATAATTCTATAAGCATGGGTGGAAGGATATTTACTGGAATACAGTAATTTACCACATTAAGGAATATTTGTAATAGATTATTTTTTGAGGCAGGGTCTCATGTAGTCTAGATTGGCTTCAAACTCAGCAATAAAGCAAACTTCAATTCTTGGTCCTTCTGTTTCTACCTTCCATGTCTGAGTAATGCTCATGTGTACTGTCATACTTATTTGCATCAGTATTTTTCAGGATATGGGTTGGCCAGTTTTTTCTCATCTAGGCTAACTGGAATATTTCATAAAATTTCCCATTTTTTTCTCTTTTTTTCATGGTAAGTTTAGCCAAAATTTGGTCATTTTTGTTCATCTTTTGAAGTACTAACTTTTCATTCTGTTGATTTTTTTTCTGTTGTTTTTCTATTCTCGGTTTCATTTATCTCCACCATAATCTTTTATTTCTTTCCTTTTGTTTACTGTGATATTAGTTCACTATTTTTTTTCTAGTTTCATAACGTCTAAATCTTGATTTTAAAATCTTCCATTAAATCAGATACCTAGCCCAGGCCTAGAAAGGCAAAAACTGCATTTTCTCTGTCATATGCATATTGGAACTTTTAATATTTGCATGTATGTAAATAAAGGGGTTGAGAGTGGGTACAGGCTATGAATCAAGAGAAGAAAACATGAGAGAGGGGAAAAGTGATGGGGTGACAAAAGGAAACATGTAGTTTAAAAGCACAAAGAAGGCTTTGGTGAGGGGGCACAAGAAGGAAGATGGTGAGGAAAAGAAGGGGAGGGGAAACAAAAACATTTAAAAACATGACAATGAAACACTATTCTTTGTATGCTAGTAAAAATAGATTTAAAACAATCAGATTCATGAATTAAATCATTTCTTCTTGGGATGGGAAGATGGCTTAGCAATTAAAGCCTGCTGGTCAGGGTTTAATTACAAAACTGTGGTACAAACATCCAGTATTTAATGGCAGTGGCAAGAAACTCTAACACACCAGCATTCCCATGCACATGTGTGAGTGTGTGCATACACAGACACACACACACACACACACACACACACACACACACACACACTCAAGTTTTTGAAAACCTTTCTTTGTCTAACATACAGGGTTTATACCTGAATAAAATACTTTTGTTTGAGTATGGATTACACCCATCAAAATGCAGGTTGATGCTGGGTCTGCAGTGTAATAATGCCAAGAGATAGTAATATTTTTCAGTGTGTTTTGTATCAATAGAAAATCAATCCTCATAGAGAAATTAGTGTAGTTGTCCAAGGCTGGTTTAGGAATTGTGAAAATAGGTTGCTATAAACTAAGTCATCTTGTTCATATTGTGATACACATGCACAGTATAACAGAAATAGGGAGAGGGTGTTTCTTGAATCATGGAGTTACTTACTGTTCCAGTCTTAGACTGTCTCCCTGTATGGCTTTGTATGTGTGTAAGCCATTGTTTGCTGTTGCTGTTGGTATATGGTTTGTTTTGTCTTGCCTACATGGGTAAATCTGATCCTAATGGATAGAAGGAGAGCAGCAGTACTGACAGAGCTGTTGTGATAGCTCAGTGGACAGACACATCAGAAGGACACAAAGCTACAACTGTGTGGTACTTTCCTGCAAGGATTGGACATTCTATTACTTAATTCTTCAGTTTCAGAATTTTACACAGTGAAAACAAATGAGACTTCACTTGGTAAAAGTCAAAAAGAAATAGCTATGTTCAAATACATAACACATATGTTGAACATATTTCTTCATGTGCTCAGAGATTTTTAATTAGGTAGATCTATATAATCAAGATTTGGCCATCCATTACTTCCAGTTTTTTGAAGACAGTCTTTACATCTTTTTTACATCTCAAATGAGAAGAGTTCTACATAATTTGTTCCCTAGATTATTTATCATAATGTAGTCTAAAAAGTGTCTCATTTTTAGACCTTAAACAATTTACATCAGTAAGATGAATTACAGCGGAATTACCAGGAAGACTATTAGTTAAAGGTAGGGACTTTAAAAAATATTTATATATCTTTTTAGACATGGTCTCATATAGACTAGTCTGGCCTTAAACTCACTATTTCATGGAGTATAACCTTTTAACCCCAATTTCTTCTGCTTCCACTCTTCACATTCTGGTATTGCAGGTATGTGCCACTCTATCTGGCAACATTTGGGGTGTTGAACTTTGGGAAGCCAACCTAGTCTCCAGGGTAAGAAGAAAGGCTGGAGATTGAACAGTAGAACCAAGGATGCAGTCAACTGTACATATGTAATGGAATTCTAACAAAATTGTGACAATCAAAACTGAGTTGAGTTTCCCTGATTGCCAATATTTTTGAGTACTTCCACATACTAAATTCCAGAGTAGTTCACAAAGAGAGGATAATGGAAATTTCATGTTTGTGCCTGTCTTAGATGTCATCATCTCTCTCGCTCTCTCTGAATTGTTCTGGTTTCCTTTGGCCATAATTAAACTGTACTAAAAAGCAGGACACTTTCCAAAGTTTCAGTGAGTCACTTTAGCAAATCCAATGTGAAGAAGTAGTAAGAACTCCCAAATTTGCAGCAAGCTGGTGAGAAATGAAGGTGACTTGGGCACTCCCTTACAATATCACCTGAGATGAAGGTTTCCTTTTCTTGAGTTGTAAAGTTTGATTCAACTCCAGGAAGTTGGTTGTTGAAGTCACTGCAAAGCTATAAGAACATAATTATTGGGCTGGAGAGATGGCTTAGCGGTTAAGTGCTTGCCTGTGAAGCCTAAGGACCCTGGTTCGAGGCTCCGTTCCCCAGGTCCCACGTTAGCCAGATGCACAAGGGGGCGCACGCGTCTGGAGTTCATTTGCAGTGGCTGGAAGCCCTGGCGCGCCCATTCTATCTCTCTCCCTCTATCTGTCTCTCTGTGTCTGTCACTCTCAAATAACTACATAAAAAATGAACAAAAAATATTTTAAAAAAGAAAATAATTATTTCTCTCTTCATTCCTTCCATGACATCAGCTGTAGGCAGCAGAGATTTTGCTCTCAGATTGGATTACTTTTTGCATCTGGATCAAGTGGCCTAGCATTACAAACATCATGTGCATTTCTTCATCTCTTTTGCATCATGGAGTGAATCTGAAAAAAAAATGATTAATACATGTCTGAATTTTGAATTTTTAACTTGTATTCCATTGGTTCTCTAGCCAATAAATAAGCCCAACCAAGTCCTTAAAGAGAAGTCATCAAAAATAGCAAATGCAAACACCTAACATGGGGGCTCCCAAATTCATCAAACAAACACTATTAAAACTAAGGTCACAGAAACACCAAACACAGTGGTAGTGGGTGACTTTAACACCCCACTCTCATCAATTGACAGGTCATCCAGGGAAAAAATAAACAGAGAGGCATATGGATTAAATGAGGTCATAGAAGGAATGAACCTAACAGATATATATAGGAAATTTCATCCAAAGGCTGAAGAATATACATTCTTTTCAGCAGCACATGGAACATTCTCTAAAATAGACCATATATTATGACACAAAGCAAATCATAACAAATTCAGGAAAATTGAAATAATTCCTTGCATTGTATCTGACCACAATGGAATTAAACTACAAATCAATAGCAAGAAAGGCTATAGAGCATACACAAAATCATGGAAATTAAACCACACACTACTAAATGATGAATGGTCAATGAAGAAATCAAGAAGGAAATCAAAAAAATTATAGAGTCAAACGATAATGAGAACACAACATATCAAAATCTCTGGGACACAATGAAGGCAGTTCTAAGAGGTAAATTTATAGCCTTAAGTGCCTATATTAAGAAATTAGAAAGGTCACAAGTAAACGACCTAATGCTTCAACTTAAAGCCTTGGAAAATGAAGAACAAGGCAAACCAAAAATCAGTAGGTGACAAGAAATAATAAAGATTAGGGCAGAAATTAATGAAGTAGAAACAACAACAACAAAAAAACAATCCAAAGAATTAATGAAACAAAGAGTTGGTTCTTTGAAAGTATAAACAAGATTGATAAACCCTTAGCAATTCTGACTAAAAGAGAGAAGAGACACAAATTAATAAAATCAGAGATGAACAAGGTAACATCACAACAGATTCCAGAGAAATTCAAAAAATCACAGGGACATACTATAAAAGCATATACTCCACAAAATATGAAAATCTGAAAGAAATGGATGATTTCCTTGATTTATATGACCTACCTAAATTAAATCAAAATGAGATTAATCACTTAAATAGACCTATAACAAACATGGAGATCCGAACAGTTATCAATAATCTCCCAACTAAAAAAAGTTCAGGCTCAGATGGATTCACTGCTGAATTTTACCAGACCTTTAAGGAAGAGCTAACACCATTGTTTCTTAAGCTTTTCCAGGAAATAGAAAAAGAAGGAATTCTACCAAACTCCTACGAGGCCAGCATCACTCTGATACCAAAACCAGGCAAAGATTGAACAAAAAAAGAAAATTACAGACCAATCTCCCTCATGAACATAGATGCAAAAATTCTCAACAAAATATTGGCAAACAGAATACAAGAGTATATCAAAAAGATCATTCACTCTGACCAAGTAGGCTTTATCCCAGAGATGCAGGGATGGTTCAACATACGCATATCTATAAATGTAATACATTATATAAACGGTTGAAGGACAAAAATCACATGATCATCTCATTGGATGCAGAGAAAGCATTTGACAAAATCCAACATCCCTTCATGATAAAAGTCCTACAGAGACTGGGAATAGAAGGAACATATCTCAATATAATAAAAGCTATTTATGACAAGGCTACAGCCAACATATTACTAAATGAGGAAAAACTGGAAGCTTGTCCACTAAAATCAGGAACAAGACAAGGGTGTCCACTGTCCCCACTTTTATTTAATATAGTTTTGGAAGTCTTAGCCATAGCAATAAGGCAAGAGACATATAAAAGGAATACAAATTGGAAAGGAAGAAATCAAGTAATCATTATTTGCAGATGACATGATTCTATTCATAAAGGACCCTAAAACCTCTACTAGCAAACTGTTAGAGCTGATCAAAACCTACAGCCATGTAGCAGGATATAAAATAAATACACAGAAATCAGTAGCCTTCATATATGCTGACAACAAACACACGAGAATGAAATCAGAGAATCACTCCCATTCACAATTGCATCAAAAAAAATAAAGTACCTTAGAATAAACCTAACCAAGGAAGTAAAGAATCTCTACAATGAGAACTTTAAAACACTCAAGCGAGAAATTAAAGAAGACACTAGAAAGTGGAGAAACATCCCATGTTCCTGGATTGGAAGAATCAATGTTGTGAAAATGGCAATCTTGCCAAAAGAAATCTACACATTTAATGCAATCCCTATCAAAATTCCAAAAGCATCCTTCATAGAAATAGGAAAAACAATCCAAAAATTCATTTGGAATCACGAAAAACCTCGAATATCTAAAATAATACTGAACAACAAAAATAAGGCTGGTGGTATCACCATACCTGATTTTAAACTATACTACAGAGTCATAGTAACAAAAACAGCATGCTACTGGCACAAAAACAGACATGTAGATCAGTGGAATTGAATAGAGGACCCAGATGTAAGCCCAAGTAGCTATAGCCACTTGATATTCGATAAAAATGCCCAAAATACTCATTGGAGAAAAACAGCCTCTTCAGCAAATGATGTTGGGAAAACTGGATATATATTTGTAGAAGGATGAAAATAGATTCTTCTCTCTCTCCATGCACAAGAATTAAGTCCAAATGGATTAAAGACCTTAACATCAGACCTGAAACTCTGAAACTGCTAGAAGAAAAAGTAGGGGAAACTCTTCAACATATTGGTCTTGGCAAAGACTTTCTGAATACAACCCCAGTTGCTCAGGCAATAAAACCACAGATTAATCACTGGGACCTCATGAAATTACAAAGATTTTGCACTGCAAAGGACACAGTGAAAAAAGCAAAGAGGCAACCTACAGAATGTCAAAAAATCTTCGCCAGCTATGTATCTGATAGAGGATTAATATCTAGGATATACAAAGAACTCAAAAAGTTAAATAATAAGGAATCAAACAAGGCAATCAAAAAATGGGCTATGGAGCTAATTAGAGCATTCTCAAAGGAAGAAATATGAATGGCATATAAGCATCTAAAAAAATGTTGTACGTCACTAGCCATCAGTGAAATGCAGATTAAAACTACATTGAGATTCCATCTCACTCCTGTCAGATTGGCTACCATCATGAAAACAAATGATCATAAATGTTGGCGGGGATGTGGAAAAAGAGGAACCCTTCTACACTGCTGGTGGGAATGCAATCTGGTCCAGCCATTGTGGAAAATAGTGTGGAGGTTCCTAAAACAGCTAAAGATTGATCTACCATATGACCCAGCTATAGCACTCCTAGGCATATATCCAAAGGATTCATCTCATTTCCTTAGAAGTACATGCTCAACCATGTTTATTGCTGCTCAATTTATAATAGCTGGGAAATGGAACCAGCCTAGATGTCCCTCAACTGATGAGTGGATAATGAAGATGTGCCACATTTATACAATGGAGTTCTACTCAGTGGTAAAGAAAAATGAAGTTATGAAATTTGCAGAAAAATTGATGAATCTGGAAAGGATTATTGTAAGTGAGGTAACCCAGGCCCAGAAAGCCAAGCACCACATGTTCTCTCTCATATGTGGATCCTAGCTACAGATGACTGGGCTTCTGCGTGAGAAGTAAAATACTTAGTAGCAGAGGCCAGTAAGTTAAAAAGGAGATATAAAGGGAAGAGAAAGGAAGGGAGGAGGGTACTTAATAGGTTGATATTGTATATATGTAAGTGCAATGATTGTGATGGGGAGGTAATAGGATGGAGAATGGAATTTCAAAGGGGAAAGTGTGGGGGGGGGGAGGGAATTACCATGGGATATTTTTTTTATAATCATGGAAAATGCTAATATAAATTTAAAATGAAATTGTTTTCATTTAACACATACATAGCCCTTTGTGCCAGGCATTTCATTAAGCTCTCTACAATATTAATTCAAAATGGCCTGAGATTTAATTACATGACAATAATTTCAAATAGATAAAGAATACAACCGGAAAACAAAATGGTTGAATAACATGTCCATTGTCCACCACCTGGCAAGTGACAGAATTGTAATTGACAATCCAGCATTGAACTGCAGGTTTTTCAAGTGCTTTGCTTTGCTGAGAAACTATCCTATGCTTTGTTGAATACAACTGTCTTTAGGAAGAACAGCGTGTTCTATCATTTATGCTTTAAACTGAGGTAAAGCACACTATTAAACATATCACTATGCCCAGTAAATCAATGTATTCTGTAGTTATAGCACGATTATTTCTTTTTTTTTTATTTTGTGAGTGCACATTTTCATTGCACATGATCAATGACGGGGAGGTTTGTGGTCTGCATTCATCTTCTAGAGGTACAAATGTGGCCATGGAACCACCCTGGCTGTACCCAACTTTCTGTAATCTAAGAAGCAAAGCAGGATCAGGCCTACTTAGCACTTGCATGGGAGGTAAAAAAAAAAAAAAAATTAATTAACTAAATAAGTTTTTGTTTCTTTGTGTGATTCATTTTAGATAAAAAATTCCCAAACTTTAAATTAGTTCTGAAAGTTAGTTTAAAAAAGTATTTCATATACCCTTATATGTTTATTCCTGAGGCAGCTCATAACCAATTTAAAAATGTACTGGGGGCTAGAGAAATGGCTTAGCTGTTAAGGAACTTGCCTGTGAAGCCAAAGGACCTAGGTTTAATTTCCCAGGATGCACATAAGCCAGATGCACAAGGTGGTGCATGCTTCTGGAGTCCATTTGCAGTGGCTACAGGCCCTGGTGTTCCCATTATCTCTATCTGCCTCTCTCTCTCTCTCCAATAAATATTAAAATATTTTAAAAAATAAAAATGTATTAGTATTTTATATTATATTTTCATTCTCTCAAATGTCTCACTTTATTATGACCTAAGATCATCAATACTTAGACCTAAAACTTTACTTACTCACTTAATTAATTAGTTAATTTCAATGATAGGGAATGAACTTTGAACTTTCTATATGTTATGCAAGTACCATAACATTGAATTACATTTTTAGCTTAGGTTTAAAAATTCAAGTCTGGATAAAAGAGTTTCCTTACTTTCTGATTACCTTGGCAGCAAATTGCTTCTTTCAGTAGAATAATGTTCTATCCATTTATTTTAAATGCATACAAGTAATTTTTGACCTCATGGCATATACACATTTATGTGACAAATGTATACATATTCCGCGTTAACCCTATTTCAAGGTGTGATCTTTTCTTGGATTTCCACTGTGTAGGAAAAAAAGTTACTGTACTCTTGGGCCCTAAATTTATGCATGTAATTGAGAAAAATAAAGCTCTGCTCTCATGTAGTTTGTATTCTAATGGGGAAAGTCTGACTCGTCACTGAGATTAACTATGTAACTAGAAAGTGGTGGACCATGTTACCATGAGGTCATTCTGCCTACTTTAGCTGAGCTGTGGCTAAGGAAATCCTCCAACAGAACTAGAAGCTGGAACATGAAGGCCTCAGGCCCACACAAAACACATAACCAAATTCTTCATATCAAACTCTAGGTATGGATGGTCCCTGGGTGGGGAGAAATTATAGAAAAGCAGTAATTCAGGAGATGGAAGATATGAGGCCCAATACAAAAGGGCCTTGAGGATGGAGAAAATAAGACCTTTTCATCATAGGAACTGACTTATTTTTAAGCAAGATAATAGAATCACATTTTAATGTTTTTGTTTGTTTGTTTTTTGAGGTAGGGCTTTACTCTAGCTCAGGCTCACCTGAAATTCACTATGTAGTCTCAGGGTGGCCTCAAACTCACAGCAATCCTCCTACCTCTGCCTCCCAAGTGCTGGGATTAAAAGTGGGCACCACCATGCACAGCTTTAATTTTTTTATTATCTGTTTGTGTGTGCGTGTGTGTGTGTGTGTGTGTGTGTGTGTGTGAATAGAACAGAGGACATCCAGGGTGTGTTAAAAAATATATATATATATATATATTATATTTATATTTGAGAGAAAGAGGGGAGAGAGAAAGAGAGAGAGAGAGAATGGCCACTCCAGAGCCTCTAGCCACTGCAAACAAACTCCAGACACTTGCACTACCTTGTGTATCTGGCTTATGTGGGGACTGGGGAAACGAACTTGGGTCCTTAGACTTCATAGGCAAGTACCTCAACTGCTAAGCTATCTCTTCAGCCATGTTTTCTATTTTTATGAAGCAGAGGCCCCCTGCTTTTTGCCACTGCTTTTTGCAAGATTCCATATTCTCATGACTCAGCCGACCTTTACACTGTGCATATTGGGATTACAGACATGTGGGCCACCTTGTGTCTGGATTTATGTGGGTATTGAGGCAGATGGAACTCAAATCAACAGGTTTCCAAGCAAGTGTCTTTTATCACTGAACAATCTCCCCAGCCCTTCATTTCAATTTTTCTTTAATTTTAATAGTAGGTACAGTGTGAAGAACTTATATTGATGGCCATTTAAACAGATCTTATTGTTTTATACTTACTGTTTTATAAAAATGGAAACAAAAAACATCCTGAGTACATTAAACAAGCCAGCAGTAGATCTCTGGTTTACCTTCAGGATGGTTTAATATGAGCCTGTGATCTTCAGTAAAGACATCTTAATCCTCTTATAAATCAGCCCCTTGTAAGTGTTAATCACCAGGCATTGGGATGCATGCTTGTAATTCCAGCACTTGTGAGGTAGAAACAGGAGGCTCATGAGTTTGAGGACAGATTGTGCTCAATAGTAAGTCCTTGTCTTAAACAAAAAAGAAAGAAAGAAAGAAAGAAAGAAAGAAAGAAAGAAAGAAAGAAAGAAAGAAAGAAAGAAAGAAAGAGTAAAAGAAAAAAAGAAGAAATGTCTAAAGTAAATGAGAGCTTGGGGGATGGCTCAGTAAGTAAGAGTGCTTGCTGCATAAGAATGAGGGCTTCAGTTCAATCCCAACAGCCTACATAAAAAGCCAGAAATTGTCGCAAATGATTGCATCCCCAGTGCTGAGGTAGGAAGAAACAGGACAGTCCCTAAGGGCCCCTCCATGGCCAGCCAGCCTAACTGCAAATGGGGAGTTTCAGGTTTAATGAGAGACTCTGTCTCAGGGAAATAAGGCTGAAGAACAACCCATGTGTTCTCCTCTGACAACTGCATGCATGGACACTAAGCATGTGCCTCTGCATTCATGTGTGCGTACACCATGTATACTACACACGCAGAGAGATAACATTTACCTTTCATGAGAGTATTGAAAATCCTCTATCCATATTGTGTAGAAAGGTGCATAATACACTGTGAAAACCATGCCTTTTCTGCTACTCAATGATGTTGAAGTTCAGGGATATCTTTCTGATTTCTATAAGGTATAGTGGCACATTCCTGCTGGTGGAAATGTCAGTACACTAATCTAGGATCTAGAAACCCTAAAGTCTATGCAATGTCTGGCTCACAAATCCACTTAGCAAAAACAATCCATGACTCAATAAATAATACAACAAAACTGTATTTCCAATTTTCATTCTACAGACTTTATTTATTGACATATTTCCTCTTATCCTTGTTATCTTATGATAGTTCTTGGGAAATTTTTTTATTGAATTTACTACCAAAATGGTATTGTATATGACTATTTGTGTCACATGGAGGAAAGACCTTCAGCCTTGCAGTATTTGGCTTTTCTGAAATGATGAATACAATTACTGTGATATGGATGTATTCAGAATAATTTATTTGTATCACCTAAGGGCCACTTTAAAATATGACTCTCAGAAAAAAAACACAACATAAACAAAGAGAGTTAAGAGTCTAGAAAACAAGATTCAATTTCTTTACTTGATCTTTGGTAAACAGACTTGACCTGAGAATTCCACTTTTCCTTTACAAATTCTAAAAGTAAAAGCAACAAGGATTTTGGCTCTTGCACTGCTTTATGGTTCCCCTATCATGTTTCCCATGTGGGAAGTGGGAAGTGATCTGTCATGAGTGTGAGGGGCTCTGTTAACTTGATCAGGGTTCATTAGAAAATACTTCATAAGTCTTCTAAGAACTATTGGATAAATCATATCCTTGTTATTAAGTATAGGTAGCAGTGTATTGATTCCTTTTTTGGATAGAAGTGTGAAAAGTGAAATATGGTAGCCATTTAAAAGGCTAACATACCACATTCACTTAGTTTACTGTTTGGATTATTACACAGAATAGGTACTGGTGAGAAATGCATGGCATTTTTGACTATAAGAACAATTGGGGCAATTGTTAGAAATGTCTCTTCTTAAGCTATCCAATGATTGCTCTTAATGACAAGGGATACTTGGTACTTTTGATTAATAAAAACAAAATACATTTTCTTTGAAATAGATAACACACTACATCTTATTTTACAATATTCACTCAAATAAATAAGTGAAATTAAATTTAATGCTTTTTCTTTTTCTTCTTGCAGTTCTGGGTTTAGGTTTAGGCCTCTAAGCTATAGCCCTAGGCTTCAATGCAAAACTTAATATTCTACTTAATTAAGTGGAAAAGCCATTCTTGTTGATGGAGTACCATGATATATAGAAGTAAAAACTAGTTTCTAGGTACAGAATGAAGAAAAAAATCTCACTTATATTTAAAAGAACATCAATGAGTGGATGAATTTTCAGATTTTTATGCCATTTTCTATTCATAAAAAATTAGCTTTTAAGCATGGCATAGATTACTTTATAAATTATATAATTAATTTAGGTGTTTAGACAGGTCTCATTTGTAGATATGAGTGAGAAAGTGCATCTACTGTGTTTCTTCAGTGTGTTCTACTGAGTTCAGCACGCTTTCTCTTCTTAGATGAATGCATGGTAGGCTGACTGATCCTACACAATAATAAAACTAATTTGAAGAAAGTCTGCACAGCCCCTATTCCTTTATTCATCAGCTTTGGAGAGAAAAGGAAGACATTTGGTTTTGATTCTTTTTGGTCTTTGTTTGTTTTGTTTGCTTATTAGAGACAAGGTTTCATGTAGCTGAGGTTGACCTCCTTTTGCAGCCAAAGTTGACCTTAAACTGATCCTCTTGTTTTCCAGTTACTGGCATTACGGACATATGCCACCAGATCCAGCTAAGAATGCATTTCCTTTGAACCCTACCCAAGATAATCCCACCTTGTGTGTTAATCATATAAGTCTTTTTTGATATTTATGAATTAGTGGCTTTATTAGCATTTAGGATGACCATCTTGTCAGAAGCCAATAAAAGGTCACGATGTTGATGTTGTTTGGCTATTCTAGAGAAGATTCCACTATGCTGGATACTCCAAGGATGATGATGGGAAATCCAACATCTTGTACCATTACCCCCATCATGGAACACCACAGAATTCTGCTATAAGCAGCACTGCCATTGAATCTTGATGTGAAAGACAGCACCTGTTTCACACATCTCAAGAAGAGATATTTGACAAGAGCCACCACTGCAGTGATGAGCATTTCATCTGGTTCCTGCTTATTTTTTTGTGCAAATCTGTTAGCATCTCTGCTGATGTGGCAAGAACTCTTAAAGGTAATCCTGGGAGAAGGGAAAGTAAGTGGAGCTTCTTGATCATCCCTTCCCAAAGTTACACTCAGATATGTTCACTCCACACTTTTAAGATACCTGGGCTCCTACTTTTACACTAAGGGAATATTCATACATGACTGCAAAACACAACATATGCTCTTGAAACTAGGTGGGTAAATGGATCAGGGATTAGACATAGATATTTGTCTCCCATGCTTATTCCCTCTGTACACTAACCTGGATGCTGGCATTGTGTCTGTGGTCGGTATCAAGTCCATGTACATTAGGTAAGATTCCCCCTGAGAATCTTGTAACTTTTCTTCTAACCTCTGTTGGTATTTCCTCAAAAGAGGGAGGAAATAAGATCTTGATTACTTCCTTCAAAGGCAAGTTTTTGTTGTTGTTGTTGTTTGTTGGTGTTATTGTTTATAAAATTTCCCAGCACTTTTCTAGCACATTTGAGTTTTTTTTCCGTGAAGACAGGGTGAAACAGTAAACAACCTTTGTAAACTTCTAAGGTTTGCTCTTTGCACAAGCAGATTAAAACTGCTAAAATTTTCTTAAATTAAAAGATTTTACATTTTAAATTAAAATACTCAGGGAAAACAAGTCTTTTATTAAAAATGATATTCTTGGACTGGAGAGATGGTTTATCAGTTACGGTGCTTGCCTTCAAAGGCAAAACACCTAACTTTGATTCCCCAGAACCCACGCAAGCCAGATGCACAAGATGACAGAAGAGCACAAGGTCGCTCATGTGCACAAGTTGGGCTGGAGGCCCTAGCACACCAATTCTCTCTCCCTCTCTCTACCTCTCTTTCTCCTACTTAAAAATGGCCAGTCTGTTGCCTCAAAAAATAGAATATATCTTTCTTAAATTTCATTGACTTGTTGATATTTTCTAATTTTCTCTCTCTTCCTTGCTGCTTCTCTCCCTTCATACCTGCCTCCTTTCTTTCTTTTCTAATCTTCCTTCCTCCCTTTCTTCTTTTTATTGAAAATAATTCTGCACTGTTATATCCTTCTAAATTAAATGTTTTCTTTCACAATTTGTGAGACCAATTTTACAGTATAATCAGCCCAAACAAAATCAACCTATTCAGGAAGAAAATCTTGAAAGTTTGTATGGATATAATCACACTAGCATTTTAAGAATCTAAGACTTTTCTTCTCAATATAAATTTAGAACAGCTGTTTATCTAAATATTTTGAAAGAGTTAGAATATCTGATATAATCTTACACTATCAAAACAATAATTATATTTTCAACATTTACCAAATAATGATTTTTTTCAAGTTCATCATTGAAGGAATGTGTCATTATCCTTGCTCAGAACATCTGGTCTCTTGAGTGTGGTTCAGAGGCATCTGCATCTGTACATCAAAGACCACACAGTCCACTTAGGAAGCCCAAAATGTGCATTATTGTCAGGAAAAACAAGCCCATGCACCCTGTCACCCTTTTCAATGTAGCCACTTTTATTAGTTCCAGGATCCCTGCCTCTATCCACTGTGGGAAGTACCAATGGGATGATTCTAGATATTCTCTGACATAGTCTGTTGAAAATGAGTCAAAGAGATGTATTCATGAGTAACATTTTTAGAGGGTAACCCTTATTTTCCTTTTAAAAAGTATTTATTTATTCATTAATTTTTATTATTATTAGTTATAGTGTATAGTTATTAGTATACAGACAAGTTGGTACCATTGTTAGCTTCCTCCCTATCCTCCCCCCTCTGCAGGGACCCTCCTCCTTGGGGAATATGAGTTGAGCATTGTGGGGTTAGCCATCAGTTATGGTATGAGGCAATGTCTCTGTGTATCATGACCTAAAGTGTGGCTCTGACACTCTTTCCACCCCATTTCCTGCAAATTTCCCTGAGCCATGTTGGGTTTATTTTAGGTCTGCTTCAGTGATGAGGTCTTGGGAGTGTCTGTGTCTCTGGATATCTGGTTTGTAGGAGTTGAGTGTTCTCTGTGTCTATCTCCTTCATCCTTGTGCTGGTACCAGGTTTACCAACAAAGCAGCACTCTTGCTCATTTCTCCAGTTACTTTATGGTTTCAGCTAGGGCCCTTCTGAGGTGTGGTGGGCCGTTTCTTTCCTTAGGATCTGTGTCTATTTGAAAAGGAGTAGCAAATTCCCAATGGAGAGTAAAGTTAGCACCAGATAAATGAGATGACCACTATTTTTTTTTTAGAGAACATTTAATAGGTGTAGGCTCTCTTGTAGCCCATGATTGGTGGGAGCTTGATAATGGAGAGTGGGCTCATTTTTGGATATGATTCTGGCTTGTTTCCCAGCTCCAGCTATGGGTTCTGTTCCACTGAGCAGATCAATTAGCCGAATAAAGAGCAGTTGGTTTCCGACCCTGGCTGTGCACCACTATTGCACTTGTGTGGGTATCACATTATGTTGTTTGCTGCTGAGTAGTTTAGACCATGAGTTCCTTAGACAGATATTGGTCATTTCCCCCCAGTCACCCATGTAGCACCTTCTGGCACTAAGCATGCTGTCTGGGAACTGACTTTCTTCCAGCCTTGTCACTCCATGTTACATGCCAACAGCATATGGTGTTTTCAGCAGTAGGGTCATACCACTAACCTTTGGTGGGTCATCAAGTACTCTGACAGAAATCTGTCTTTTTGCGGGGAACCTTGTAGGTCTCTCTGATCAAGAGCTCATTGATGATGACAGCCATATGCTGGTACTGGGAGTTAGAGGTCAGCACCCAAGAAGAGAAGGAAGAAAAAGATAGGTAATATAAAGGAGATAGAGAGAAGGGGGGGGGGGTCATAAACAGGAGAAGATTGTACCTTCTCCAAGCCCTTGTGATTCAGGTATTCCCTCTAAAGGCCTGATGAAGGTTCAAACATTTAGTCAGTCATTTAAGATGTAGAATTTTAAGGTACTATTGTCATTTGTGTCCAGTTTTGTGTTCCCCATCCCCACCTTTACCTTTCCCTCCCTCCCCATCCACCCTATTGTCTGGTCCTCAAGATGCTTGTTAGGTATGTCAGCATCTTGGGTAGATTCAGGTTAGGAGCCAAAAATGAATGAGATTATGTGGCAATTTTCTCTCTGTGATTGGGTGAGTTCACTGAGAATGATCTGTTCCAAGTTTGACCATTTTCTTCAGATTTCATTGTTTCATTTTTTCTTACTGTGGTGTAAAATTCCATCATGTAGCTATACCACATCTTAGTTACCCATTCATTGAATGATGGACATCTGGTTTGATTCCAGCTTTTAGCTACTATAAATTGAGCAGCTATAAACATGAGCAACAGTGGATGAGGGTTCCTATTTCTCCATATCCTTGCCAGCATTTATTTTCATTTGATTTTTTTTTTAATGTTTTCTATCTTTACTGGGGTAAGGTGGAATCTCATAGTTTTAATTTGTATTTCCCTTATGATTAAGGATGATAAACATTTTCTTAATTGTATGTTTGCTATTTGCATTTCTTCCTCTGAGAACTGCCTGTCCAGTTCTTTGCCCCATTTTGTGAGTGGATTGTTTGACTTTTTACTGTTTAAGTTTTTGAGGTCTTTATAGATTCTAGAGATTAGGCCCCTGTCAGTTGGATATTCAGCAAATATTTTCTCTCATTCTGTGCGTAATCTATTGGCTTACTGTATGTTTGTCTGTGAAGAAACTTTTCAGCTTCATGTGATCCCATTGGTTGAGTGATTGTTTAAGATTGTGCACTATTGGGATTTTGTTCAGGAAGTCTTTTCTCGTTCCTATATCATAGAAAGTTCCCCCTATTTCTTCTTCCAGTAGTAATTGAGTCTCTGGTGTTATAGTGAGGTCTTTTCTCCATTTGGACTTGATTGTTATGCATAGCAAAATGTGTGGATCAAGTTTCAATTTTTTGTATATGGTTATCCAGTTTGTCCAGCACCATTTTTTGAAGTTGATGTATTTTTTCCAGTCTATATTGTTAGGGCCTTTAAACTATGCTGACTTCCCTCTCTATTTGAGAATCTGCTTTTCTTTTCCAGAAGGTAGTAAGACCAGAGGAGATAAACTACTACCGCACACACTTCATACAAGCCACAGCTGAAACCATAGAGGAATTAGAGAGATGAGAAAGAATGCTGCTTCCATGCTGAACCTAATAATCAGCTCCAGGGTATAGGAGACAGAACCTGAGTATATTCAACACCTACCAAAGCAGAGATCCAAAGGCTCCTGAGAGCTCCTCACTGAAGCAGACTTAAAATTCACCCACCATGGCTCAGGGAATTTTGCTGAATAGGGGGCAGAAAGATTGATTGTGTAGCCACAGGTTGAGATACCATGCCCACAGGCATTCCCTCCCCTCCAAAAAATGACTACTGCTTAATAATGATTTTAATATAGACTTTATGATAATTTGTGAATATATGTTTTTGTTTCATCATATTTGCCAACTCTTTGCTTTGTCATGCCTAAATAAATTTAGTATGCTAGATCATATAGGAAAAAGAATTAAATATGCCTATGTTTAGAACACTAATTCAACATTATGAAATTCACTGGTATTTTCAGTCAATGAATTCTTCTGAGGGACTTTCTTTGCTAGCTTGAACTTCTGTTCAAACTAATGTTAACAGGCATTCAGAATTTTCATTGCTATATTAGATAATTACCTTCATATTTAAGTACTACAGCAGCATGTGAATTTCCCTCAAAATCAATGCTTTTTTTAGAATATATATGAGATAAGTGCAATTATTTATGTATTTTGTCAACTCTAAATGACCTACTCAATACAAATTACAAGTCATGTTACCTACAGTGTTGTACAATGTTCTTCTTTCAGAAAAAGAGGTATTTCCTCTCATTTCTTTTGCAGCATGTCTCTACCCTAACATGTAAAAACTATGAAATCATTCTAATTTTAAAACAACTGTAACTTATTTGTGTGCTATTCTGTTATACTGAAAATCTTATGAAATGTGTTGGCTATAATGATTCAATTATAAACTGTTAAAAGGAAATAAATAGGAACTAAATAACTGAATGTATTCTGTCATAAACCTGAAGTTTAATTAAGCACAGATAACCTTTTGATTGACTATAAAATAATGTATAAAGTTATTCACTTAAATACATTTCAAAATTACTTAGCATAAATTTATTACTTTCTTATGAGTCATTATTCATCTCATTATTTTCCTAAAGTTATTTTCCACTGATTTTAATTTATATGTTTTTTTATTTAAAAAATGCCATAAATTCTCTTGGAACAAAGTGAGAAAAGTAGAAAATGGATAGCTAGTCTGTCCAGATTACTGATTATAGGTCAATATGAAATGATAAGATACATAAGAAAGAAAAGAAAAGGCTAGCAGGAATATAAATGGAGAGTCAGAAATAAGATATGGCAGATAAGAGAAAACAAAGTAGGGAGAGAGGAATTTCCACAAATATTTGAGGGTAATGAATGGTGTTCTCCCCCACCACCTTGGGATTAGGTTTTACAAAAATGTACAAACAAAACAATAAAAAAGAGGACAAGAACAGAAAGAGTGTTATACTTGTTTATGTATCTTCATGCCACTACTTACCCATATCTTTTACTTCTTTATTTTTCATCTTGCCCTTCTGCCTTCACCATCTTCTATACAATGTGGTTAACAAAAAAGGGCATATTTTAGACACTGACATATGAACTTTGAAGAACAGTGTGAACTCAAAAAATTTACTATTTTCACTATTTTTACTCACTTCATCATTCATTACAAAGGAGTAACAACTCTTATCTATCACCATCATTGTCAAACTTCTAGAATGGACTTAAGTAATACTTGAGAAAAAATATATTTTATAGAGTAGACATGTTTCATATACTAGACATCCAGTAAATCAAAGTATCTTAATTTATTCATAGAGTAACTAACATATCATTTCTATGTTAAAGCTTGTATAAGCAATGTAATGTTTTGCCACTTTTCCATTAGGTTGGAAAGAAAAAAAGTTCTATTTCTCTGCCTTTTCTTTAATGCCTAACACACTTCTATCATGTTTAATATTATTATATGAGTCTCCTTCCCAAGGCATATTAGTTACTTTTCTCACTGTTGTTGCTAAATATCTAACCAGAAGCAACATAAGAAAGAGAATTTATTTCAGTTCACAATTTGAAGGTATACAGTCCACCATAGCTGAGCAGACAGGGCAGCAAGAGGGTGAGGCAGCTGGGCACAGTCAATCCCCACAAATTGAATCTTAGTGCTCAGCTCACTTTCTCCTTTATTCAGTCCAGAACCATAGCCTGTACTTTGCTGTTGATCTTTATAACAAATTATGTAAAAGTTATATCTGTGTATAAACACAGAAAACAGAAAGAACCACTAATATAATAAGGAATAGCAAGTGAATTCAAGTCAGATGAAAATCTTTGGAATGAGTTAGGCAGAGGTAAATAGATAGCAAGATGACATAAAAAGTTGACATATATGAAAGTGAAGATAAAATATCAACATTTATTTACAAAGGATTCTAGGAAAATATAAAATGAAACATAATGTTTACAAATTATTTGAAGATATGATCATGTGACTAGTGAGTTCATAGAAATCATGCATTCATGCACACATACATACCTACATAGGCATGGACTAGTATTATGAAGGCCTAAAGTATACCAGGCAGGTTCCAATAAATACTTATTGGCATATTCTACCAAAATTCAATACACTAGAAACATAAAATTTCCCAGAAATAAGCTTGATATCAGGTGATAATAATAACAGTGATACCAACAATAAAAAATATACATATCCAGCCGGGCATGGTCGTGTACACCTTTAATCCCAGCATTTGGGAGGCAGTGGTAGGAGGATTGCCATGAGTTTGAGGCCACCCTGAGATAACATAGTGAATTCCAGGTCAGCCTGAGCTAGAGCGAGACCCTACCTCGAAAAAAAAATTAAAAAAAAAATTTATACGTTTCCATTTTTACTGAGGCTGTGCTTAATTTCCTAAACCTAGATTCTCAAACACTAGTTCTAGAACATTAAACATGCTTAATTAACAGTCTATTCATTTATGTAGAATAAGCTATACTAATTTCTATACTGTAAGATTCTACTAGTACTAAGTAATAAAGAATGTGTAAAAGTAATAAAAACATGGTTATATAGCAGGCATTGCATGATTATAAACCCTTACATCCTCATATTTGTTGCTAGTAATGTTTGATGGAGAAATACAGTGGAATAGCATATTCAGCTTGTTTAGGAAGATTGATGTATTTATATCCGTTTGAATACCTATTTAAATATATATACCAAAAGGAAGAAAGACAAATTTAAGGAGGCAAAATAATTGATATGCAAAAGATGACTTTAATAACATATAGTAATAAGTGCTAATTATTAATATTCTATCCAAAATTTGTTGGGAGACTATTAAATGTCAAATATAAATTATTTTCCCATATTAAATATTTTATGATTTGTATGAACCCCAGGTGACAAAGGGTTTCACCAAGGTCAACCAGGGGAGGGGTGATAAACAATCAGTTACCTATATAGTAAACTTTCTTTGTGAGTTTTGTAATTGTAAGGCAGGTCTTAAATTCGAGCCATCTGTTCTTTGTTCCCTATCTGTGACTTCTGAAAGCTTGTTTACAGTCGTTATCTCTGATAGTGGTCTTGAGGAGCTGCTTTCACTGGAGTCAGAAACAGTTCATACTAGAGTTTTGATTTTGGTTGCCTATCTGGTTGTACAATAAGATAAAATAGATAAAATAAAAAGTCAATTGGACATAGATTCCAATTGTGAGTGAGTCCAAATATTTTTTTTTAATTATTTACTTATTTATTTGAGAGCGACAGACACAGAGAGAAAGACAGATAGAGGGAGAGAGAGAGAATGGGCGTGCCAGGACTTCCAGCCTCTGCAAACAAACTCCAGACGCGTGCGCCCCCTTGTGCATCTGGCTAACGTGGGACCTGGGGAACTGAGCCTCGAACCGGGGTCCTTAGGCTTCACAGGCAAGCGCTTAACCACTAAGCCATCTCTCCAGCCCGAGTCCAAATATTTTATGACAAATGATTGGCACTAGCTGGTTGGCACTGACATGAAAATATATGCCTGAGTTTGAATGTTTTGTTGGCTATATCATGTACATCTCTTTCTCCATGCTCAGTCATACCAATAAATGACAAACGAAGCAGAAAGACAGAGACCTTAAAGTTTGGTTGGTTAAGAAATTGCAACCACTAATGAGATACCCAAAGACATTGGGTTAAAATGATGAAAGAAAATTGCTTAAGGAGAAAAGGAAGAAAGGGAGCAAGACAGGGAGAAAGATGGAAGGAGAGAGGGAGAAAAGGAAAGGAAGGGGGAGGGTGGAGGTATCTTCAGTCATTTAGGTCTAGTCCTACAGGTGTTGGGTAGAAACCAACCATGTTCTATAGTAGGTGCAGAGAAACAAAGCTTTGTGGTAGAGGTGGTCTGTGAAGGCTGACTGCTTCTCTGGAAAATTCTCATGAATTTCTACCCTTAATCTCATCATTTAGTATCAATTCTGTTGTCACTGATTCAGATCTTGTTTTTCACTGAGAAATTGTTTCAAGTTTAACTGCTGTTCTTGTTAAAATTTCCTACTTTTTTTTTTTTTTTCCGCCAAGCATTGTGCCTGGGACTTTGTTATATGAAAGGCCCTTTTTATACCATGTAAAGGCTACTTAGAAGAACAGAAAGGAAATGCAACTCCTAAATGTTAGAGATAAGACCAAGTGCCCTGCACAAGTGTCTTGCTGAGCTTTGCCATGTATTTCCAAAGCCAGGAAGAAAGTGCTAAACTTGTAATGTGTTCTGGGAGAGTCTATGCTTTATGATTAGGTCCTAGATATTAATTCATATGTAAATGATATTTGGAGGAGAGACCAATGGAAATCAGGATTGGATGGTGTCATGAAGGTGAGACCTTCATGATGACATTAATATGTTTAAAAGGAAAGTGAGGAGTGGGTTAGTCTGATTCTGCCTGGACATGTAATGACCTCGTCATTCTTGACAAAGGCTCTCAGTAGATGCCAGGGATGACTTATTCAGGGACCAATAAGCTAAATAAACCTCCTTCCTTTAATTACCTAGTCTGGGGTACTTAGTTACAGCAATAGAAATTGAGACAGGATAGAATTGAAAATTGGTGTGCGTGTGCGTGTGCGTGTGCGTGTGCGTGTGTGTGTGTGTGTGTGTGTGATGGGCTGGGGAGGTGACACAGTCAACTTCGAAGGGTTGTGACTTTTTCTTGTGATGAGAGTCAATGAGTGATAATCTGATTCTTAAAATATTTGGCATTTTAAATCACATGTCAAGCAACTGATAGAGATCTGAGAAGTCTGGATTACATGTTCCAAGAATCACAAGAAAAAAATATGCTCTGTAAAATCCATCCTACAGAGTTTTTTTTGTAAGTTTTGAAAATGACTCGTGTAATAAACAGAACTTTAAATCTATAAAGGGCTTATTCTGACTTAGCTTTCTCTACTTTTATGGAGGATAGAGGGTGATGAAGGCAATAACATTTTCGAGAGAATAGGAAGGATTTGCTAAGGTGTCTAGACTCTAAGCCAGTGCTAAAGAGAGAGGTTGGAATATTCCATGTAAATAATTACAAATCAAACAAGGCTTCATTTATTTTTAATTTCATTCAGAGCCATGATATTCTAGTTGTAAACACTCAGACCAACCAGAATCCTGATAATCCAGTAAGTGGCAGTTTGTATTTTACTAAAATTGACTAGATGTTTAAATTCCTGCAAGGGGATGACTATATTAAACCTATGGTTAGTGTACAAATGTCTCATGTATGGGTTCTTGTTCATGCCCAACCTTTACAGTTTTATATGAAATATGCTTTTGCAGATAAGCCCAACGCATGCCACGAAAAGGTTTCCCAGAACCCTTAGAATGCTCAGAATCCACCAATGTTGATCAATGTACAATGATCTTGTCTTATTAGGGGTATGTGACTTTATGTAAAGACTTCACAAGATTTCGTATAACAGAAAGACATTATGAAGGTGACAAATTCTTCTCAGCAATTTTATTCATTCATTTGCATGTGTGGTATTGGGGCATGTGGATGTTAGAGGAAAGTGATGTATCTATGCTTTTTTTTAAAAAAAATATTTTATTTTTATTTATCTATTTGAGAGCAAGAGCAGAGAGAATCAGAGAAAGGGCATGCCAGGGCATCCAGCCACTACAAACAAACTCCAGATGCATGTGCCACCTTGTGAAACTGGCTTACATGGGTACTGGGGAATTGAACTTGGGACCTTTGGCTTTGTAGGCAAGCACCTTAACCACTAAGCCATCTCTCCACACCCCTCCTTTTCTAAAATAGTCTGTACTTTTTTCATACATTTTCTTGAGACTTGTTTCTTGTGCAAACAAATGTCAAACTAGCTGGCTAATGAGCTTTGGATTCTGCTGGCTCACCTCTGTTATTATTAGTCTGGCTGCGTTTTCAGATGCTTACACCACTTTATGTTCAACTTCTCCTGGGTGCTGCAGAGGAAAAAACTCAGGTTGGTAGGCTTTGCAATCAAGCACCTTGACTTCTGCTGAGCCATCTTCCTAACACTAGCTTTATTTTCTTAAACTCATATTTCATACTGGAAAATAAAGTACAGTGGCACAAAGACATTCCCTAGTGAGAGTCTGGAAATAGTAGGTACAGCATAAAACAAGGTGAGGGGTTCTAGATTATTAGAGATAGCAGCCATGTGAAAAAAAAAAAACACAGTCTGAGGAGGATGTTGTATGACATTGGCAAGACTTTCTGCTATTATATTTCCAATTTCCAAAGTGATGTTTAAAACTTAAAAATTCCTCTTAGGAGATCAAGGACAACTGGAAGCAGGATTTCAAAGCAGGATTTGAAGCAACTTTGCTGGTTTCACAATCTCCCTTGTCCTTTTTAGGTTTGCTCACTGAGAATTTATAGAGGTCTGGCAACAAGACCATTTTTCATCTTTCTTTTCACCTGTATATTAAATCTCCATTTAGGAAAAGTGATATTAATGCTGGAGTTCAATCTTTTCCAAGTTCTACTACTGTTTCCTCAAAGTACAAATGTACCTCTCCCTAATGTCTTCAGTATAGCATTCCCTTATTTCTGTATAGGGTCTCTAAAATTTTTATCTAAAATTTTATTGATTTTTCTAAATGTCTCTTGTTTTACTTTGGAATTTAAGATCTTTAGTCATATTCTAGTCACTTCCATTGCCCTTTTCATTGCACTGCATTTTACTGAAGAATACACTGGTCCCAACCCCACACAAATCAATTGATAGAAATATAAGACTTCTCAATCATAGGTTCCTGGAATCACAGAAAATTGGTATATAAAATTATATCTACCCTTCACAGGCTTTGGGAAATTGATGAAAATAAATCTTATACTATAACCAGAGCTTGAAATCCACCACAATTGGCTTATCTAACTTGGCTAATTTAATAGCCATTTAAACTTTCAGAGTTCCTGGCTGACCACAGGGCAGTCAAAAAGAGTGTTGGGGAGATGAAGGTCCACAGGCTGGGAGAAAGAGTTGTAAGATTCATGTTCCAATATGAACAAAATGTGAGCAGTAATTTCCTTTGCTGTTTTAAATATTTTGGTGTTTTAAAATATTTAAATTTGAGAATGAAAGAGACAGGGAGAGAGAGAAAGGGAGAGAGGGAAGGAGAGAGAGAGAAAAAAGAGAGAGAAAGCGAGAGAGGGAGAATGGACATACCAGGGCTTCCTGCCACTTTAGATGCATGTGACCCTTTGTGAATCTGGCTTTAATTGGGTATTGGGGAATGATACTTGGGATGTCAGACTTTGTAAGCAAGTGACTTTAACAGATGAACCATTTCTTCATCCCCCCCTTTAAAAATATTTATTTATTTACTTATTTATTTATTTGAGAGAGAAAAAGAAGATAACTGTCTGAAAACAAAATATGTTCTCAGTATACTATTCAAATAATACAGTTTGATACAGATTGAGTTTGATGACTTTGCAGTTTTCACACATTATTAGGCCCTTTGGGTGTTTGAAATGCTTGGGGTTCTCAATTTTACTTGTCTGTGTTAGGATTCTGAGGTCCAAGTCTTACACCAGATTGGTCAAACCAGAGTTCTGATGGTATGTCCAAGTACAGCCCAAGTTGAAAATCACTAGACTAGGACAGGCTACAAGGGAACTCCAACTTCTGTGTAAATCCCACCCCATGTGTCCTTAATCCCTTCATTTCCTATAGCTTTGTCAAGACATGGAAACAAATGTGGCAAATTGATCACATATTTTTATAGCAGGAAAGCTGATGAGTAGTTCACTGAGTACACCAATCATGTTGAGAGCCCAAGTCTTTCTACCAGATATACAGAACTGACTGGCAGGAGACAATTTCCTAATGATAAATAACAAGTTGCAAGCACAGTAAGCCAATCTCACAAATACAGAGCAACACAAAAGTGGCGAGAGAGAGAGAGAGAGAGAGAGAGAGAGAGAGAGAGAGAGAGAGGGAGGGAGGGAGGGAGGGAGGGAGGGAGGGAGGGAGGGAGGGAGGGAGGGAGGGAGGGAGGGAGGGAGGGAGGGAGGGAGGGGAGGGGAGGGGAGGGGAGGGGAGGGGAGGGGAGGGGAGGGGAGGGGAGGGGAGGGGAGGGGAGGGGAGGGGAGGGGAGGGGAGGGAGGGAAGGAGGGAGGAAGGGAGGGAGGGGGGAAGAGGGAGGGAGAAGGGAGGGAGAGAGGAGGGAGAGAGGAAGAGCGCGTGCGAGAGAGAGTGAGCGCGAGCGAGCTGTGTGCATGAAGAAGAAGAACTGATTGTGCAAGAATCTTTGAATCAACTCTAATTCAGCTGTTGGAAAATAAACTTGACCCAAAGCTACATCAACAAATGCTGACTCTCAATAAGGAAGACCCTTTCCTGTTGGGACATTTTAAGTATGGAGACATATTTTCTGAACAGCAGACTTTATGAACATAAATTTAAGTAGGATAGATGAGAAAATTGGATTTGTCATACTGGAGTAAAAAGGAATTGTTTGCTAGGAGGAAAGATAGCTCAAGGTAAATGCGATACATATTCCCAAGATATCTGGGGAACTTACATGTAGAAATTAGATTAGATTTGTGGTGTAAAACTTCAAAGTTAAAAGCAGTGGACAGATAGAAGGAAACTCTTTTCAGCAAGGCTTATTTGCAATAAAGTACATGTGTAGCCACACAGCCAGTGTGAAGGGTTCTCTGTTTGGGAAGGTATTTTAGCCTTCTTGTAAATGATGGGTAAGGAAAGTTCAAAATCTTAAAGTTTGGATAAGAAAGTCTGTTCATCTAAATGCTAGGAACCTATAAGATCAGTGCTCTTATTAGAGCTTGGAAGTAAACTGGATTCCTCATGTTCTGCAGGCTGTTGAAACAACTTAACTTGGTCTTCCACCCTGCCCCAAGGGCTGAAACAGTCCATGGCACTAGAAAGCAACTCAGACTGGATCTTTTTGCAATAGGAACACAAATTTTTGTTCAGTCCTTTAATTTGCTTAACCCAGAGTCCCAACCGTCATAATACTCATTCTCTTCTCAAGGTCTTTCCTCTACTTAAAGTCTCTGGCCCTCTTTCCATCTGCCAAAAGGTTAACCTGGAACACCAATCCGAGCATTCCCAGAAGTCTTTAGGTTCTTGGTTCCTCAAGTTCCCCAGAGCCAGAGAAAGAAGGCTTATTCAAAGGGCCCCGGAGTCTCGGCCCTCATCTGACTTTCTTCTGGAACTTTTATAACCCCTTGGCCCTTTCCAACCTGCGCTGGGTTCTGGAAGTTGCCCAGGACAAAGTGGAGAGACCATGGACTGAACTTACACCTCCAGCTACCCACTTCCAGCGGGGGAAGGGAGGGGAGGGAGAGTGGGGGAGAGGAATCGCGCAAGGAAGGTGGGGCTGCTAGGGAGGAGGCCAGGGAAGTGGGGAGCCGGAGGGAGCGAGCTTCCGAGGGGAAGAGAGAGGGGAGGGCAGCCCGGGCTCGGCACGTTCCCTCCCTCGGCCGCTTTCTCTCTCACATAAGCGCAGGCAGAGGGCGCATCAGTCATGCCCTGCCCCTGCCCCTGCCCCAGCCCCTGCCCCGGCGCCCGCCGCCGGGCCGCGCGCGCAGGAGGCTCGAGCGCCGCGGAGCTCCCGGGCCTCGCCGCCGCCGCCGCCGGGCTCCCGGCCGTCCTCCGCCCGCCCCCGGCGCCGCCGCCGCCCGCCCGCGCGCAGCCCTCCCGGCCCGGCGCCTTTCACTTCGGGAAAGGGAAGGGAGGCAGGGACGCGGGCTCCGCGGGGCTGAGCATCGCGCGGTGACGGTGTTTCCTCCCTTTTAAAAAAAAAAAAAAAAGAAAGAAAAAGAAAGAAGAGGAAAGAAAAAAGAATAAAGGAAAGAAAGAAAGCCACAATAAGAAAAGAAAAGAAAAGAAAAGAAAAAAGCCGCGAAAGGAGGCGCCGTCGTCGGGCGCCCTCGCCTCACCTCGCGGCCGCGGCCGCGGCCGGGGAGCTCGGATGTCCGGTTTCCTGTGAGCCTCCCTACCTGATACCCGGCGCCGCGCCCGGCGCCCGCGGGCAGCCACAGACCCCGGACCCGCTCCCGCCGCCGCCTCCCGCTCGCCAGGGGGAGGGGGTCCCCGGGAGGAAGTCGCGGGAGAGAGACCCTGGCGGGCTCCCCAGCCTCGCACCCGCCAGCGGACCGGCCCCTCCGCCCCCGGCCCTTCCACCATGCACTTGCTGGGCTTCTGGGCTCTGGCGTGCTCCCTGCTCCTCGCTGCGCGGCTCCCCGGTCCCCGCGAGGCGCCCGCCGCCGCCGCCGCCGCCGCTTTCGAGCCGGCACCCGGCTTCTCGGACGCAGAGCCCGACGGGGGCGAGGTCAAGGTAGGTGCGCGGGGCTCCGAAGTCCCGGCTGCCCGGGACGGGGACCGGGCTGCGGCGGCCTGGGGGCCCAGAACCGGCGGCTCCCAGGGCGCGCTTAGGGAACCCTGTGTACAGTGGATCCCAAGTTAATGGGCTTGGTGCTTGGCGCACGATCCCGTGGAGCAAAGGGTGTCTTCTCTTTCTAACAGAAAGTGGGTAGGAAAGCAAGCTACGGGCGAAGAGAGGCCAGAGATGTTTACACCTTCTTCCACAGTGGTCTCGCCTAGTGCATAGGGGGCTTGAGTCCTGCCCTGGTGGTGTGGCTCCGGAGAGCATCTCATTCTCAGAGGGAAATACTTTTTTCTTCCCAAATGCTTCTTTGAACTACATACAACTTCTGGGGCAAGTGTGAGCGGCCAACCGAGACTTAACGTTCTCAGTGTTCAGCATATAGAGCACCCGGTGATGCATGCTATTTTAAAGTCATGGAAGGGAATTTAGTGAGTGGGTTTCAGGGTTTAAGATTTCAGGGTGACCTGGAAGTTGGAAGTTGAGATGTAGGTTAGACTCATGTGACCATAATCAAACTTGACTTTTCAACTTTCTCAACTGTTTCTAATCTGTGAGATTTAAAAAATAAGTCGTCCTTTTCTCATTCTGTTCCCTTTTAAATAAGAAATGCTTATTTTTTTTTTTTGCCCCAAAATGTTGATGTTTTCGAAGGCATTCTGATTTTCAGAGTTATCTGTCTTGATCGAGTCTGTTTCTCACTGGATTCTTCTACAGTTTTTAGTACAGAGTTCTTGAACTCCTGAGGGACTTTATATTTAATGCACTATGAAAGGTCTCAGCTCTCTTGCAGTTCTCCTTGCAGACTGCAGTGGTTTATTTCAACTCATCATGGCAAGTGTTGGAGAAAGATCCGGGGTTTGTTACTTTCAACTTTCAATTGACTTTACAGATGAACACAGCCTCAGTGTTTAGAAATCAAATTGCTTTCCCTTGCATATTCTGAGATGCACATTAAAATTGTCAAAAGTAATTTTCTTTTAAATCAAACTAACTTTCTGTTTAAATTCTTCAAGTTAAAGTATCATCATTTGTAGACCAATGTAGGAGGCAGAGGGAAACAAATAAAATGGTTAGTAGACATGAAGTTACAGATCAGAGTGCTATATGAAAATTGTAGTTTTCAGCACAAATTACTAGGTATAGTGAAGACAATATACTGGTGTCCTTAAGTGTCAAAAGCATACAGCATTGGACCCAATAGTATTTCCTGTAATTTGAACTTTGAATTTTGCCATACAAATAAGCATGCCAATAGTGACTAAACTTTCTGTTTCTACAAAGTCAAACTGGTATAGGTATGACTTGGTAAGACAACACCTCTCTGTTACCTATGATAACTGCTTGGATTTACGACAGAACAGTGTGAAACACCAAGTAAAGTGACAAGCATTTCCTTGAAACTAGTAGGCTAAAAGAAGTGTGTTACTACTTTACCAGTATCCAGTAATTGTGCTCCCTAGTGTGTGTGTGTGTGTGTGTGTGTGTGTGTGTGTGTGTAGGGGGTGTTGCTATATGTAGATGTTGAAGTGGAGGATTCCAAAACATGTTCATTTACTTTTAATGTTCAGTGTAGTTCTTATTGACAATGTTATGAAGTTTCCCACTTGCTCTGCAAATCTATGCACTCTTTTAAAAAGTGTCACTTTTCATATTTAATTTTCTTTTATATTCTGTATAGTGAAGGAGAATTGATATTCTGTCCGTGTATCTGTGGTTCATTGGCCATGTGATGAAATATTCTTTGAAATCTGAGTACCATGGACTACAAGGCAGTGTGTTATTGTTGCAGTAAACTATTCCACAGTGGGTGAATAGGGTCTTTACAAAGTAGGTGTTTTTTAATACCAGTGGTGAAACTGCTGTGCATGTAGCCAACCCCAAAACTTATCTGGGGACTCCATGTCTCTCCCTAGTGGCCTATAGAAATAACACATTTATCTGTAGCACTGGTTAACTGAAAAGAAACGCTAACTTTCTATGAATAACTTAAATTCAAAGAAGATATTTCATAAGACAAATAGAAGATGCTAATTATAGGCAGTCCCTATAGGCACAAAGTTTTGATAATTTTCATCTAAGTTTTAAAAATATATTTAACAAACACAAAAATGTCATAAGCTATGAACTAATGTTTGCCATCCAGTCTTTTATATAGCCTCAATAGACATATAAAATAAATAATTGGAGGTGAACTTAGTATGATTTTCTTTCTAACTATTGATGGTTGTATGATTTAGTGAAAACTTAAAAAAATTTTTTTGTTTATTTTTATTTATTTGAAAGAGACAGACAGAGAGAGACAGAGGCAGAGAGACAGAGGTGGGGTGGGGGGGATTGGCCAGAGCTTCTAGCTACTGCAAACAAACTCCAGATGTGTGCGCCCCTTGTGCATCTGGCTAACATGAGTCCTGGGGAATCGAGCCTTGAACCAGGGTCCTTAGGCTTCACAGGCAAGTGCTTAGCTGCTAAGCCATTTCTCCAGCCCAAAGAAACTTTTATTTTTTCTTTTTTGGTTTTTCAAGGTAGGGTTTCAGTCTAGTCCAGGCTGACCTGGAATTCACTATGTAATCTCAGGGTGGCCTCAAACTCATGGTGATCCTCCTTCTTCTGCTTCCCAAGTGCTGGGATTAAAGGTGTGCGCCACCACACCCAGTTTAATGAAAACTCTTAAAAATGATTTATTTCCTGAAAATTAACTGGATATGATGAGGAATAAAACCCAAACATTTACAATTGTGTCACAGAAAATTGTTAAACCCAGAAAAAACAAAAACAGATTAGCACTAATGATTTTCACTATGGGTTTAGATGAATTTTCTTTGCTTGGATGAAGTTGGGGGTGGGTGGGGTGTTGCTTTTCAAGGAAGGGTAATTACCTCATATGAAGTACACTTATTGAAATTTTATTCTAAAATGAGTTGCACTGATTTTATTTTTCTATGTGTTTTGTAATTCCTTATACATTTCTACATGGTTTACTCTTTTCAATATTTGTTTTTGTTTTTAATTTTATTTATTTATTTATTTGACAGCAACAGACAGAGAAAGAGGCAGATGTATATATAGAGAGAGAATGAGTGTGCTTGCACCCCTTTGTGCATCTGGCTAATGTGGGTCCTGGGGAATTGAGCCTCGAACTGGGTTGTTAGGCTTCACAGGCAAGTGCTTAACCGCTAAGCCATCTCTCCAGCCCTGGTTTACTCTTTTTATTTGTGATTTTAACTTAACTAATGGCAATGTCTCTTACAGTACCTTCTGTGTGTCATTTACAACAGAATTCCCCATTGATCTTTCATTGTTATCTTTTATTTTTTCCCCTTCTCCCTCCCCATTCCTATTCTTCTTTTTTTTCCTTATTCTTCATCTCCTTTCATTTTCCCCCTCTTCCTCTTTCCTCCTTATCCTTCTCCTTCCTTCAATAAAATCTATGCACTTAGGTTTATACTAATGTACCGTCATTTTCATGTGTAATGAAAATATTAGATATCAATGACTGACTCCTTTGATTTTTGTCATTGCCATTATGTAATGGGTCGAGTTTATAATCTTTTAGTCAGAGGAATTTTGAAAGACAAACCACTGTTTTCATTTCTCCAATGAAGGGTTAGAACAAAGATACTTTACGATATTTTTACATATTGTTATGGAATTGATATGAAATGACTGTGACTGTTCTTAAGTTTGAGGAGAAACTCATCAATGTGGTTATTTGATGTGTAGGATATGATTTGAAAACAGAGCTTGAATTATCATTTGGATATGATTTTCCAGCAGATGAGTTTATCAAAACCAAAAGTCTCTTGGATGGGATCAGAAGATAAGAAACCAAGATAAGAAGATAAGAAAGCAAATAGAACAGTTTGGGACTGAGGTGAAATTTAGGGAACACTGAAATCTTTTTAGTACAAATCTGTTTAGAGAGATAAGGTCTTAATGATTGTGGTGCATCCAGTTTAAAGTATTTAACTTCATGTTGTGGGACACACACAGAGAGAATTATTCATGATTTGAGTAGCTGGATGTCATAGGCAGTAAGGACAGTATTGAAATCGATCATGCTTTGGTTAGGAGTCAGAAAGACTTTCTGGGGGATAGGCCAGAAGCAGCAAAACAGACTAGATGGAAAGTGATGCATAGCTCTATCAAAGCTGTAGCAGTGGGACTAGATGAAGAAGCCATTGTAGCAGAAGGGCCCATGTAACTGGTACTGATTAGTGTGAAAGTTGTGAGAGAAACTAACCGTGCCCTCAGTGTTTTAATTATAGAATTTGGCCCAGAATTCTGCATACAACTCTAAATCCTCTGCCTCCACTTCCCCATTGTTGGGATCACAGGCATGTACCACCATGTCTGGTATATTAACGTCTCGATCTATAGGCATGTCCAAGGATAACTGCTTAATTATGACTTTAGCATGAGTTCTTGACAGTTACTAAACAAACACTGTAGGTCTTGCTAATGCAACTTCAGTCAAAGACTGATTTTATCTATGCCAAATGACCTTGAACAAACAAGAGGGCTCAGAAAGAAAAAAAAAAATGCTTGTTTGTAGTCATAGTCTTCTTACTAGTTTGGGGCAGGTATCCTCTCATGATTCACCTGTTGCATTCATCCTGGCATACATGTTTTCTGTAAGTCTCCCTGAGTGTACATATTCTACATATTTGTGAATTCATATTTGCATTAGGAATGAATGCATTATTGAATTTTCAAATTTAAAACAGGTGGAGTAAAGGAGCTTGAGCAACAATGAGTGCTAATGAATTTGATTTATAATGTAATTCTAAAGACTACTATAAATGTTTTAGGTTGGCAATTGCTTCTTCTGGTATTTATTCATGTGAATTGTTCAGGTGATTCCTATACTTGATTTTTTTTTTTTTTTTTTTTTTTGCAGAGTTCTTGGTCTAAGAGAGCAAAGATTGTGTTGAATAAATTTGCTTTATTGGGTATTCATGTTACTGTCAAATAGGTAACATAAAATACCACTATCACTCTTTTCCTTATACTGATCATGTCTTATAGTGCCTTAGTGTCTTTAAAGTGTTCCAAGGGATCCAATGTACTTTTTGTAATGCCGAAATCCAGAAATCCAATTATTTTACTTCTAACCTGCCCCACTCTCTCCTCTGAAAAGGTAATCAACTACAACTGCCTTTAGGGAACTTGGGTTATGGCCAATCTGGCTGATTTGTGCTAAATGGTATCAGTGGGTTTGGTAGTTGGAGTACCTCTTTGATGGGCCTATCTATGGGGTCCTAACAGTCACTGGTATAATATAGGAAGACAGTCTCAGATAAAGATGTTTCAGGAGAAAGTAGAAAAGCGAGAGGAGTCAGGGCTTCTAGAAGTGGCCATGGAGTAACTTGGGGCTACTTAGGTTTACCACTCTTGTAGGCTTTCAGTCCTTGGTGGGGAACCCAGTTATATAGAATTAGATTTTCTCAGGACCACCTCAGTGAGAACTGACTATTAACAAAAGGTGATTAAGGTAAAACAACAATTATGTACATAAGGCCCAAACATTATCAGAATTATTGTTTCTAGAAATAATAGACATAATTCTCTTTTACCATGAAAAACCAGAAACCCATTTATAATGTTGTTCACCAGATGGCGTGGTGGAGTCTGACATGGTCTGAATCTGTTTTTGTAGAGCTTGTAAAATAGATGAGACATTTGTGGAATTATTAAGACTACACATACAGTATTCAATTTTGATAGTAGCACAGATGTTACTCTAAGTTGCCGTGAGTACATTTAGTGCCACACTAATTTTACAAAATTGCCCTTTTATCATTTGAAACTCAGAATTTAAAGAGGAAAGTCCCTGGGTTATATCACTTAAAGCTTTTAAGGCATACTGTACTCTTTAGTTACATACTCTTTGGATGGGTTTCAAGATCAAGTAGGTAGCAAAACAATAACTACAGCTATCTTTAAGGTCAGTTGCAGCTCTTTGGGAGAGACTTTGAGGGACTGGGAGGAGGTCTATGACTCCTTTAGCATTTGTGTCATCATGCTGACCATGCTTCTTCTCTTGGAAGCATTGAGGATCTTTCCTTCTATTGTGATGCTTCTAATGTTGACTGTGCAGTGGTTGGAGTCCAACCTCTGGGTCTCCATGACCTCTTTGATCAAGAGAACAGGTAACCTAACAGGCTGGTGGGCAGGTGCATGGGCCTGAGTCAGAACTCTAAGGCCATCCCTTTTCTGTCAGATACATAAAGATTAAATTTTTTTCTAATTGGAAATTTCAAGGGTGGGGAGTCTGGCAGAGTCTGTTTTAGGTGATTAAAGGTGTTGAACCACTTATTCCCAAGTCAGGAGATGTGTTCCTGACACATGAATATGTTTGTACTTATTGATACAGGGGTGGGTCATTGTATTATAATTAGATTCATGCCTTCAAAATCTTGTGTCTCTCAGGAATCTCCTAAGTTGCTTGAGGGTCTTAAGGAGTTGGTAGGAGACAACAGGCTATCTCCTTTCTATACTCCATGCTCTGGTAAACTCTGATAAAATTAATCCTAAATATTCACCAGTGCTGGCACAGTTAAGCCTTGGATTTTAAAACTTTATGTTTTCTGTTTGCCAGGAAACCTTACTATTGTCTTATGAGGCCTTCTCTATGGGGAACATGGAGAAGGCTGCCATCTATATTTTGGAGAATCTCAACTTGAATAAGAACTTGAATGTGACTTCTGTCATTAGACAGTAAATCTTTTTCAATTCCACCCTAACAACCTTTATAAACTTTTGTCTAAATTTCAACTTTGAACAATCTTTTATTTAAGGATTTTTTTTTGTTATCTAAACTTGATTATTTTGAAACACAAAAAGCATTCATCTAGTATCATAAATATTTGAAAGTTATAACTATGAGTAAAACATTTCCATAGACTTATATTCTATCAATAAAACCAAGTCAATCAATTTGTTAAAGATTTAATTCCGAATAACATGTATTTATAAATTATTTGAGTTTGGGACTTTTTAATTGCCCCTGTAAGGCAATTTAAAAAGCAGAGTTGAAGTTTTTTATGTTTGTTCACACTGCATATCTGCTTACCATTGCAACAAGCATGATTAAGTATTTTTCTTTTTAAAGTTAAAAGCACAGAAATGAGTTACTCTAAATAGATTATAAGCCCATTTCTAGTAATTTAACATCATCTTATAATAAATCCCTATTCCTGGGTATATTCCTAATGGCTTTAATTTTTAAGCTGTTTTATTGTTTTCTCTTGTCACAGAGCAAGGAGGCAGCCTGTCCTAGGAGAAGGGTATTGGAGGGCACAAAAGATAAACTTGTCTGGGTCTGAAACAGAGAAGCTTATCTTTTCCCAGTATCAAGCTCTTGACAGGTTTAAATAGCATATGACAGCTTGTTAATGTAATTTATATTACAGTGAGCAAGAAAAGGTGATAGAAATTTACAGAGTCAAAAATTTCAATGTCAATCCCAATTTAAATTTTCAGTAACCTTTTGTGGTACTTTTATTTAGTTCAAATTATGAAGTCATATTAAAAATCAGTATTTCCTTGGGCTGGAGAGGTGGCTTAGCAGTTAAGCGCTTGCCTGTGAAGCCTAAGGACCCAGGTTTGAGGCTCGGTTCCCCAGGACCCACGTTAGCCAGATGCACAAGGGGGTGCACGTGTCTGGAGTTCGTTTGCAGTGGCTGGAAGCCCTGGCGCGCCCATTCTCTCTCTCTCTCTCTCTCTCTCTCTCTCTCAAATAAATAAATTAAATAATAAATTTAAAAAAATTAGTATTTCCCTTTGAAGGCCATTTTTCATCCTCTAGTTTATATTCAACACAAAAAATATCAGGTATTTCTTTTGAAGATCTGGATCGTTAAGATCCCACTGGGTAAGCATACAGTCTAAGAGAGCCTAAACAAAAAGCACATGCCTACTCATTCATGAAAAAAAGAAAAAAAAATAGAGTGACGGTATATTGGAGTACCTTCCATATCTCTTTTATTTTCTTCTTCAGAGCATCCACTGGACACCTATTTTCTTTCTCTCATTGTGAGTGACCATTGAGAGACAGACCTATTTGGTTTAGTCACTTTCACCAATGTGATGTGGGTTTGCTATATCCTGTCCCCCTTTGTTAATGATGATGAGGTTGGGAAGAGCCTACATGCACTAATTGTTCCAACTATGTGACTTCATAAACCTGTTAATATGCTGCTACATGGATGGAATTTTTATTCCTGCTTTTGTCTGATTGATCTTAGCCTGTATATGCAGAATCCATCATCCCAATTCTCAGAGTAATCTTGAGACTGATCACTTTCAGAGTTGCTCAACCCCCAACACTAGAGCTTCCTTACACCCTTTTTGAAGTTATTCTACTCCCCACATTGAAGGTTTCTCATATGCCCTTTTGAATTCATATTCATGGCATATTTTAGCTACATACACTCAGCCTGTAAATGTGTTTCAACCAACACATCAATACTGGTACAAACAACTTCTCTGAAGTAAATATTGAACCTTATGTTGTTACAGGGAAGTTATTTCTAATTACATGAGGCACCATGAGTCTCAGTACCATTATGGATTGATCCTCTAATATTTTCTTAAAACATATTTGAATCTTCTTCAAATTCATAATCTATCAGTCTTATATTTCAATTCCTTAATCTATATAGGAGGCAAACATGGTAGGACTCAGTAAATTCTTCATTTAAATCTGTTGGGCTGCTTGAATTAGGAGAGTCATATTCTACATTACCACATACAACATAGAAAACAAAGGTGTCTATAGGTAAAACATCTTAATTTGTCTGAAACAAAAGGCAGACTAGAAGCCATTGGACAGAGGACTGTTTTATATGACCCAGTGAAGCCTGAGTCTGCAGACTCCACCCTTGTATAATTTTGCATTCATTATTTGTTTCAGATTGTGTTGAAACATTGTATGACTCTGTATCTCAAAACACTAGTTCCTTTGGCACCCGGCAGTATGGAGTACCTTTTATATAAAGACACAAACTCAACAAATGTGTCACAGAGTACATATAACCACATCTTGCTTATGTTTTTACAAGCAGAAAGAAAGGGAAAATAGAGGAAGGTTTAATATGGACTTCAGCAGAAAATTACTAATCTACCAGCTACCTAGTTTCTATGCTCAGATTCCCAAGCATAAGGGAGGTGCAAAGAAGAGGTAAAATTGAGAGATAAAAATATGTCATAGATCCTATTGGTAGCTGAGGAAACAGGAAGATGAAGCATAGATGAAGCAAGAGAAATAAATTATTTTTCTATGTATTCAACCTCCACCAGAAGTGCTATAGAAATTTGGGCTATCATGAGTGCCATGGAGTCCTTGATGTTCATGGTCACAAAAAACAGCCATTGAGTCAGTGGCCTCCAGGTTCTTGTCTTATGAAATCCACAGACCATAGAAAGTGAAGTTTATAAAGATGCTATAAAACTTAATAGAAGGAAAGATAGCAGTGGCCCTGATGTAAGGCAGGAGGAAATTCCCGGAAATGGGAACTCATATCTGGATCTCTGATTAGAGTCTTTAAAGGGAACTTGCTGGTTGCCACAGAGCTGGTCAGTCGAGCCCTGACAACAGATGTCTAGGTACTTCTTGGAAGGGATAATTTTCCAGGAAAGACAGAGATGAAGAAAAAACAGATCCCATGACATATGTTCAGGAACATAGTAATATTATTCACACCCTCCTATCAGTTTTTAGGGGAATATCCATAAGGAAAAGGACATTCCTTTTTTTTCTTAATTTTACTTTCAGGGGCCCTATTACATTTAAAGTGCCTCATTGTTACGTGTCCTATGGTTCAGTTCATTTAATCTGTAAAAGACATTGGTATTTCTACTCTCTGAGAGTTCCTGGGAAGGAGACAATTCATATCAAATACCAGATGTGGGTCTGTTTTAAACCACAATAGTTTACTTTACTACAGTATCATTGCCTAAATGGAATACTTTTAATTCTTTCTCTTTGTTTGTGTCTGTTGTGTGTATTTAGTTACTTTATCCCTTTTAAAGTCCTATTCCAAGTTTATGTTTTGAAAAATAGAACACTTATTTAGATTCATGTTTTGTTATGGGTCATGACATTAATGACATCCCTAAAAACAGACTAATCCTTTTGTCTCAGATCTAGTTTTTAGTTTTGAGATCATAGTGATTCTTTGTTTTTCCTCTTTGAGTCTTCTGACTTTCCCTTAATTTTCCTATGTATTTCATGCCAAACTAGATTTTTAGGCCAATTTTTTTCATGAGTCATGAATATAACACTTAAATTAGGGAATTTGAAGCTACTTTAGATATATAGCCTAAGTAAATAATGATATTTTTAATTTAAGATCCTTTCCCCTCAACTTTGGTAGTCTTTGAAAAGAGATACTGGAATTTCCATCTTCATTCTCTCCCCATTCTTTTTGTCCCCTCCTTCTTCCTCCTCCTCTATTCTCTCTCTCTCTCTCTCTCTCTCTCTCTCTATCTCTGTGTCTATGTCTGTCTCATATTCAGTCCTTTGTAAAGCAAGAAGTTTTACTCTATTTTCTATTTCCCACCATAGGCCAAACAAGAGAGCCAAGTGAACATGGACTGGAACCTTTAAACCTTTTGTCCTTAGAGTCATTTCACAGTGTTTGTCATGGTGACAGAATGATAATTCACAATGCTAAGACATGCAAAGACAAACTTCAGGCTTACTTTAGCCAACAACATCTGAAATTTAATTTGTGCCCTTATTTTTATTATTATTAAAAGTACCATTGATACTGATTTTGTTACATGTTTGTAAAATGTATTCAATGTGGTATGATATTAAGAACTATAAGCTATGCTTTTTATCACATGTATTGTGCACCACACACTAATATAAATGTTTTCTTGGAATAAATATGAGTTTTAATAAACAGCTTGGCAAAATGCCAAGAAGTCAGCTGCCATTAATCTGAACTTTAACAGGTTCTACTTAAAGCTGCATGTGCTTGTAACCTTTCATTCTTTTATGAAAGGTCACAAAAATGGCTTGGGCCTGGATTTTAATATTGTTAAATGTGAGACTCATTCCAAATTAGTGATACACATATCTTTGAAACTCTCTGATTTTAGCCACAGAACAATGGAATTTTGTTTTCTGAATATATTTAAATTCAGTATTTATCAGAAGATTCTGCCTTTGCAAACCTAAGTAATTATAATTTTAGATAATTATCCAGAAGAATTTTCTTTTTTTCCTATCTGGATGCTGTGCTTTTCCATTGACATTAAGTGGTCATTTCCCATGCACATTAGGAAAAATGTGCAATAATTCCCAGATCATAGTTTCCTATGAAGGTTAAAGTTAAACAGACTCCTATTTAGAGCAAAGTATCCCACTGGGAGGTGTCCCTATGCATGGACATAGACACATAAACTGTTTTTAAATCAAAGTATCAGGGACATTATGTAGTCACATTTGTAAATCATATCTTGTGTATTTTTAATAACACATTTTACTATAAATTTTGAAGACATGTTTTTATTTTATTGATTTGAGAGACAGAGAGAGAGGTAGAGAGAGAATGGGCACCTCAGGGCCTACATCCAGTACAAACTCCAGATGCATGTGCCACCTCCTGCATCTGGCATAAGTGGGTCCTGGGAAATCAAACTTGGATTCTTTGGTTTTGCAGGTGGGTGCCTTAATTGCTAGGCCATCTCTCTAGCTCTAGAAATGTTTTTAAATAGACCTAAATTACTTTTATTAGTTATAAAATAATTATGTCTAACACATTCAAGAATTACTCATATTAAAGTACATACATGTCATCTTGTAAAGCACATTGAAGTATTATGAAGATTAGGGTTTCCACAATTTAAATTTGGACTTTAGTTCTTTTGGAAAATCAGACTATGCTCTGTTGTCTTTTAAATTTCTAATTATGTATCTTCCTACTACTTTTGGTTTATAAATTATATATTTCTATTAGGATGAATTTAAACTTACTAAAAAATTAGCTGGATTTATGACCTGAAATGTTTGCCATATATAGTATCTATTAGATACAAGTGGTGTAAAGAGTCAGGTATTATCTATTCTGTAACATGTTTTTATAACACTTTTATTTATTTATTTGAAAGGAGTGCTGGGAGGTAATATGCTGGGACCTCTAACAGCTACTAAGGACCTCCAGACACATGTGCTACTTTGTCCATCCAGGTTTATGTGGGTAGTAGGGAATTGAACATGGGTTTTGCAGGCAAGCGCCTTAACTGCTCAGCCCTATCCCCAGCTGTTAATGCATTTTTACTGCATGTAGGGCAGTCAGGATTTGATAACATGTACAATTTTGTTTTTGTTTTTGTTTTGGGGGTTTTGAGGTAGGGCCACACTCTAGCTCAGGCTGACGTGGAATTCACTATGTAGCCTCAGGGTGGCCATGAACTCATGACGATGCTCCCACCTCTGCCTCCTTAGTGCTGGGATTAAAGGCATGTGCCACCACACCCAGCTATATGTACAAATTTTTAAAATACTTATGAGACTGATTCATTCTATTGCAACATTTTCAAATCAGTAATTTTTAGAAATATCTAGAATTTATTTATTTATTTTATTTTTTATTGACAACTTCCATAATGGTAAACAATATCCCATGATAATTCCCTCCTTCCCCCCACTTTCCCTGTTGAAACACCACTCTCCATCATATCCCCTCCCACACTCAATCGCTCTCTTTCTTATTTTGAAGTCATGATCTTTTTCTCCTATTATGATGGTCTTGTGTAGGTAGTGTAAGGCACTGTGAGATCATGGATATCCAGGCCATTTTGTGTCAGGAAGAGCACATTGGAAGGTGCCCTACCCATCCTTTGGCTCTTACATTATTTTTGCCACCTCTTTCACAATGGACCCTGAGCCACGGACAGTGTGATTGAGATATTTCAGTGCTGAGCACTCCTCTGTCACTTTTTCTCAGCACCATAGTGCCTCCTGAGTCATCCCAAGGTCACTGCCATCTGAAAAGAGAAGGTTCTCTAGCCAAAAGTGAGAGTAGCATTAATATATGAGTATGAACATAAAGAGGAGTGCTTATTGGGCCATTTGGTGAGCTTAGTCCATACATTTAGTCAGACACGAGAAGACATTACACCTGTAGGGCTCATGACTGCCCCTGTTGTAGGTTTTTAGTATCAGGTATATTTTCCCTCCCGTGGATCGGGCCTCAAGTCCAATTAGAGGGTAGTTGGCTTCCCCTGTAACAAATGTGCTACTATTACACCTGTTGGCTCATTTGGCCTGGCTGGCCAAATATAAGGCTTACAGTGTCCACTGTTGGGTATCTTCACTGGTGATTTCTCCCTCTCCCATTGAACTGTATGCAGCATAGCTTTTTCCAGCTTTCTGTTGGCTGGACTTTATGCAGGAGGTTTTCAGCTCAGCTCCAACAGGGTTTCTCCCAAGTATGTGGAGTCTAATGCAATAGGGTCTTACCATCTATTCCTCAGCGGTGGCCTGTAATGTTTTTGGGGTCATCAGGAACCTCCGTGGCCAACACCTCACTGGAAGGTATACCATCTCTGACAATGAAAATTTTCTAGTAACAATCTATGGCTCCTGTGTGTTCCATTGTCCAAAAAAAGTAGGTTTTCATATGACTTATTTATATCCTCTTAGATTTTGATTAGCCTTCCTTCTACCTTTTTATTTTAACACAATCTCTTCCCTGACTTATTTATATCCTCTTAGATTTTGATTAGCCCTTCTTCTACCTTTTTTTTTTTTTTAACTCAATCTCTTCCCTGACCACACTTAGGCCTTTTCACCCCCATTAATCTGTTCTTCTACTTACATATATACAACACCATCCTCCCTCCCTCCCTTGTTGTTCCCTTTATATCTCCTTTCTAGCTTACTGGCCTTTGCTACTGAGTTTTCTTCTTACTCACACAGAAGTTAAGGTATTTGTAGCTAGGATCCGCATTTGGGAGAGAACATGTTACCTTTGACTTTCTGGGCCTGGGTTACTTCACGTAGTATAATCCTTTCCAGATCCATCCATTTTCCTACAAATTTTATAACTTCATTTTTCTTCACTGCTGAGCAGAACTTCATTATGTAAATGTACCACATCTTCATTATCCACTCATCAGTTGAGGGACATCTAGGCTACTTCCATTTCCTGGCTATTGTGAATACAGCGGCAGTAAACATTGTTGAGCAAGTATCTCTAAGGTAGTGAGATGAGTCCTGAGGATATATGCCTAGCAGTGGTATATCTGGGTCATATGGTAGATCTATGTTTAGCTGTCTCAGGAATCTCTACACTGATTTCTATAATGGCTGGACCACATTGCATTCCCAAAAGCAGTGTAGAAGGGTTTCTCTTTTTCCACATCCTTGCCAGCATTTATGGTCATTTCTTTGCATGATGTTAGCCAATCTGAAAGGAGTGTGATGGAATCTCAACGTAGTTTTAATCTGCATTTCCCTGATGGCTAGGGATGGAGAACTTTTTTTTTAGATGTTTACATGCCATCTGTATTTCTTCTTTTGAGAACTCTCTATTTAGTCAAATAGCCCATTTTTTAATTGGGTTGTTTGATTTCTTATTTAATTTTTTGAGTTCTTTGTATATCTTAGATATTAATCCTCTATCAGATGTACAGCTGGCAAAGATTTTCTCCCATTCTGTAGGTTGCCTCTTTGCTTTATTCACAGTGTCCTTTGCTGTACAAAATGTTTGTCATTTCATGAGGTTTCAGTGGTTAATCTGTGGTTTTATTGCCTGAGCAATTGGGGTTATATTCAGAAAGTCTTTGCCAATACCAATATGTTGAAGGGTTTCCTCTACTTTTTCCTCTAGCAGTTTCAGAGTTTCTGGTATGATAGTAAGGTCTTTGATCCATGTGGACTTTGTTCTTGTGCAGGGAGAGAGATAAGGATCTATCTTCATCTTTCTATAGATACTTATCCAGTTTTCCCAGCACTATTTGCTGAAGAAGCTGTCTTTTCTTCGATGAGTATTTTTGGCATTTTTGTTGAACATCAAGTGGCTATAGCTGTGAGGATTTACATGTGGATCCTCTGTTCTCTTCCATTGATCTAATATCTGCTTTTGTTCCAGTACCATGTGTTTTTGTTACTATGACTCTGTAGTATAGGTTAATATCAGGTATAGTGATACCAGCCTTATTTTTGTTGCTCAAAATTGTTTTACATATTAGAGTTTTTTTTTCTGCTTCCAAATGAATTTTTGTATTTTTTTTTCTATTTCCGTGAAGAATGCCATTGGAATTTTGATGGGGATTGCATTCAAATATATATATTGCTTTTGGTAAGATTGCATTTTCACAATATTGATTCTTCTGATCCAAGAACAAGGGATGTTTTCCCATTTCATAGTATCTTCTGCAATTTCTTGCTTGAGTAGTTTAAAGTTTTCATCATGGAGATCCCTCACTTCCTTGGTTAGGTTAATTTCAAGGTACTTTGTTCATTTATTCATTTGATGCAATTGTGAATGGGAGTGATTCTCTGATTTCATCCTCTGTGTGTTTGTTGGTAACATATAAGAAGTCTACTGATTTCTTTGTGTTTATTTTTTATTCTGCTACATGGCAATAGGTATTTATCATCTCTAAGAGTTTGCTAGTAGAGTCTTTAGGGTCCTTTATGTATAGAATCACGTTACCTGCAAATAATGATAACTTGATCTCTTCCTTAGCAATTTGTATCCCTTTTATGAATGTCTCTTGTCTTATTGCTATGGCTAAGACTTCTAGTAGTACACCAAATAAAAGTGGGGACAGTGGACACCCTTGTCTTGTTCCTTATTTTAGTGTAAACTCTTCCAGTTTTTCTCCATTTACTATTATGTTGGCTGTAGGCTTGTCATAAATAGCCTTTATTATGTTGAGATATGTTCCTTCTATTCCCTGTCTCAGTAGAACTTTGATGATGTTGCTATGTTGGATTTTGTCAAATAATTTTTCTGCATCTAATGAGATGATCATACCATTTTTGTCCTTCAGTCCATTTATATAATGTATTACATTTATCGATTTGTGTATGTTGAACCATTCCTGCATCTCTGGTTTAAAGCCTATTTGGTTGGGAATGATCTTTCTGATATATTCTTGTATTTTCTTTGCCAATATTTTGTTGAGAATTTTTGCATCTATGTTCATGAGGGAGATTGGTCTGTAATTTTCTTTTATTTGTTCTATCTTTGCCTGTTTTTGGTATCAGGGTAATGCTGTCCTCCTAGAAGGAGTTTGGTAGGATTCCTTCTTTTTCTATTTTATGGAAAAGTTTAAGGAACATTGGTGTTAGTTCTTCCATGAATGTCTGGTAAAATTCACTAGTGAATCTGACTGAGCCTGGACTTTTTTTAGTTAGGAGATTTTTGATAACTCCTTGGATCTCCATACTTGTTATAGGTTTATTAAAGTGGTTAATCTCATCTTGATTTAATTTATGTAGGTAATATACATCAAGGAACTCATCCATTTCTTTCACAGTTTCAAACTTAGTGGAGCATATATTCTTATAGTATGTCCCTATGATATTTTAAAAATTTCTTTGGTATCTGTTGTGATGTTACCTTTTTTATCTCTAATTTTATTAATTTGTGTTTCTTCTCTTTTTCTTTTGGTCAGATTTGCTAAAGGTTTATCAATCTTTTTATCCTTTCAAAAACCAACTCTTTGTTTCATTGAGTTTTTGGATTTTTTTTTTGTTTCTATTTCATTAATCTCTCCCCTAATCTTTATTATTTCTTCCCATCTACTGCTTTTTGGTTTGCCTTGTTCTTCTTTTTCCTAGACTTTAAGTTGAAGCATTGAGTTGTTTATTTGCGACCTTTCGAATTTGTTAATATGGGCAGTTAAAGCTATAAGTTTCACTCTTAGTATTGCCTTCATTGTTTTCCAAAGGTTTTTGTATGCTGTGTTCTCATTATCACTTAACTTTACAAATGTTTTCATTTCTTTATTTATTTCTTCATTGACCTGTTCATCATTTAGTAGTGTATTGTTTAGTTTCCCTGAGTTTGTGTATGCTCTATAGCTTTTCTTGCTATTAATTTGTATTTTGATTCCATTGGGATCAGATAGAGTGCAAGAAATTATTTCAATTTTCCTGTATTTGTTAAGATTTGTTTTGTGCCCTTATATATGTTCTATTTTAGAGAATGTTCTATATACTGCTGAAAAGAATGTGTATTCTGCAGCATTTGGATGGAATGTCCTATATATACCTGTTAGGTCCATTTGTTCTATGATCTCACTTAATCCAGATGCATCTCTGTTTATTTTTTGCTGGGCTGACATGTCAATTGATGAGAATGGGGAGTTGAGGTCATCCACTGCATCTGTGTTATGTATGACCTTAGTTCTAATAGCATTTGTTTGATTTAGTTAGAAGCCCCCATGTTAGGTGCACATGTTTAGGATTGTAATGCCCTCTTGTTGGAAATGTGCCTTAATCAATATAAAGTGACCTTCTTTATAGCTTTCCTAACTAATGTTGGACTGAAGTCTACCTTGTCAGATATTAGGATATCAACCTCTGCTTGTTTTCTAGGCCCTTTTGCTTAACAAACCAGTTTTCAACCTTTTACTCTAAGATAGTGTCTGTCCTTTGTAGAAAGCCGAGTTTTTCAAAGGCAAAAAATTGAAGGATCCTGCTTTTTGATCCAGTCTGCAAACCTATGTCTTTTGGTTGGGGCATTGAGGTGATGTGGATATTAAGAGTTATTTTTTAAAGGTGTGAATTTATTTTTGCCATTTTTCTTGTTTTGTAGCTCTTCTTGTTTTATATTTGCTTTCTTGTATTAACTAGTATTTGAGTATGTTTTTCTTTTTTTCAAGGTTCTTCATATGTGTGTTTTTGTTTTTCTTCAGCATGGAGGGTCTTTTCAAATATTTTCTGTAGAGCTGGTTCTGTCTTCAAATATTCCTTTAACCTGCTTTTTTTTTTTTTTTGTGTGTGTGTGTGTGTGAAATGTCCTTATTTCTCCATCTATTTGAATGGACATCTTTGGAGGATGAAGTAACCTTGGTTGATAGTTGTCATCTTTCAAAGTTTGGAATATATCATTTCAAGCCCTTCAGGCTTTTAAAGTTTGTGTTGAATAATCTGCTATAATCCTGATGGGCTTGCCTTTGTAGGTAACTTGATTTTCCTTTCTAACTGCTTTGAATATATTTTCTTTGGTTTGTATGTTTGGTAGTTTAGTTATAATATGGCAAGGAGGGGTTCTTTTAGGTTTTATCTGTTTGGTGTTCTAGAGTTTTCCTGTATCTGCATGGGCATCTCTTTCCCAGTTTGGTAGAAGTTTTCTTCTTTGATTTTGTTGAAAATGCCTACTATGCCTTTGGAATAAAACTCTTCTCCTTGCATTGTACTCTGAATTCTTTTTTGATCTTTTCATACTGTCCCAAATATCTTGAAATTTCCATTCATCCTTTCCTATTAGTTTGTATTTCTCTTTGTTAGACTGTATTAGATCTGCCACCTGGTCTTCTAGTTTAGATATTCTGTCCTTTTTTTATCCACTCTACTGGTGAGATTTTCTGCAGAGTTTTTTATTTCATTGATTGTGTTCTTCATTGCTAGTAATTCTGACTGGTGTTATTATTCTTATTTCCTTATTTATGTTTTCTATTGACCTCCTTATTTCATTTAATTGGTTTCCTATGTCTTTGATTTCCTCGAACATATTTATAATAATTGTTAAGAAATCTTTCTCAGGCATTTCCTCTAAGTCATTCTCACTGAAGGTTATTTCCGATGCATTAATACTTTTTGGTGGGTTTATATTGTTTTGATTTTTTTGTGTTTCTTGTCTTATAATGTACATATTTTTGCATCTTGGATTAATTTAATGCTTGGATTTTCTAATTATCTGCAGTATTATTAGATGTATCAATCAATCTGATGTCATGTATCTTCAGGGTAGGAGTTTAAGGTGCTAGGTGTGGCTCTTAGGAATCTCGGAGTTACTCCAAAGTGACCTTAGATGTTTGGTTTTCTGCTATGAGAGTATTCAAGTAGACTGAATGGAACAAAATACAGGCAGATTCTAAAATTTAACTAAACAATGTACACATTCAATGAAAAACAGCACAGTGTATTTATGCAAGAGTAGATATTATGACAAGCAGGACCTCTAACAAAGTCAATTTCCCTTAGGATCTGAGATGCTCTATACCCTTAATCTAATCAACAAGGAGGCTAAGATTTCTGGTCTATTGAAGGTTCCACGTCAGCTTGTGACAACATGAAACCGTTCCCTAATGAATGAAAGAGGAGGAAACAAAGGCACTATAAATCAGGAAGCAACAAATGACAAGCCCAAAATATAGCTTATTTAAGAATGGCAAATTCAAACATCCATCAGATTTAACATATATTTTATCCTGACATGAAAGGTGCAATTAGTACTTCTGATTCAAGCCTATATACCAGGCTTATTAGTGGATACTAACCTGGTGGAATCCTAGTTACCTTTTGGGATGGTTTTGGCCTCAGTCATGCTGTGCTCCTGCTTGGGTCCCTCTTTGTTCAGGTAGGCTGGCCGGGTCGCTGGACTGCAGTTGTGCCAGTTGTTGTGCAGGTGAGCTCCTCTCCTCAGGACTCTGATGCTTGCTGGCCCTTGTGCTGGCAGTGGTGGAGGGGAGGCTGTGGATGGTGGGTGAACTTTTCCTTACCGGACCTCTTCCTCAGGAGCCACTCCTCCATTCTTCCCTGCAGTCCTCCCTTCACGTTTCCTGAGTTTGTGAGCAGGCTGGTGTGAGTGGAAAATTCCCTCACCTGGCTCTTCTTGTGGCTCAGGTCGAGTCTGGCAGCTGTGGCCACGCAGTCCTGGGTCTATTGCTGCTGGAGCCACTTCTGCTTGCTTCTGTGGACTGTAGATGCTCTGTATCTCTCCTAATTCTCTACAGCAGTTGATAGTTTCTGGTACTCCTCACTTTTTAGTAGAAGAGTATATTTTGCTGGGTTTATTTTTGGTGTTTTCTCCCCTAGGCTGCTTTAGTGTGGTTCCTATGCCACCATAGTAGCTGGAAGTCATATCTAGAATTTATAAGGGCAGAAGACGTTCACAGGAAACTTGAAGGGTTTGGTTTCTGTTTGTATAGATCACATGAAGTTTTGAATTAGACCACGTTTTACAACAGGAATTTCAACTACATGTAGCTCATGTTTTGTTATCAAAAATTGACTTGGGTTCAGTGATTCTGGAAATTAAAAAATAAAAATATAACATAATTTGTATAACTATTTAGTTGTTTTAAATTATGTACTACATGTATAATACAGCCCATAATTATAAACATGTAATGGTGATAATGAATTTGGAATTTCTAGTTGGTTGTTGAAGAGAAGCATTTTTCTCTAATTCAGTGCATGTTAAGTAACAATTTTCTAGAAGAGAATACAACTGACAAGTTTTTGTTTATATAAATATGTTTTTCTTTGCTTTTGCAAATAAGAAATATGGATTATCCATAATTTATAGCATAATTTAGTTAGAAAAGCTGGATAGCAGTTTTGTATATCTTGAGAAATATGCATTTGCCACAATGCCCCACTGAAACTACAGCATGTAAAGTCTTGTGTTCTGGGTAATTTTAAATATTTGATTCAAATCCAGTATACTGTGATTATAGTTGTGGACAAGGCAATAAATCACTTAAAATATTTCTATTCCTTAGAGTTCAAGAATTATTTTAAAAGTTGGTTATCACTTAAAGAAAATGAATGTACCATATTTTTAAGTACATGGTGATCACAAAATAAGAATCTTACATATAGCAAGAGTTCCATTTATATTCATCATTTTACAAAATTCATTATTTTGTTTAGCAAGTATTCATTACACAATATGTGCCAGTGCTTAAGTAGGACATAAGATCTGAGGAAAACAATTTGTTAACATTCCAATATGTATTTTATATGCTTTAAAGTTTTTATTGTTATTATTTTTTTTGACGTAGGTTTCACTCTAGCTCAGGCTGACCTGGAATTCACTATGTAGTCTCAGGGTGGTGTTGAACTCACAGTGATCCTCCTATATTTGCCTCCTGAATGCTGGGATTAAAGGCGTGCACCACCATGCCCGGCTTTGTTTAAAAGTTTTACAGTCATGCAAGAATGATTCATTTTTATGGGGCAAGTAGAGAACTTACATTTACTATCACCTGGTTACATGACCATCTACAAAGGCCACAAGGTAATTTTTTAGATGTCAGTGAAATTAAATTTCCTGTCATTGAAATAAACCACATAATAATTATGAAACAATGAGGTACTAGAATAACTGAGTTATCCATAATTTGAAACATTGATTAAAGACAAATATTTTGGTAATTATAAATATTAACATTGTGATGAAACTTTATACTTGATAAGAGTTGTTCTTTTTGCTATGTACAACATGATAAAAAAACAATTAAATCTGGAACTTGTATGAATACTAATTTGCCTGTTTTACAATCATTCTTGAGCCATAGTATCACGTCTCACTCACAGAAAACAGCTCTGGAGTTTGGGTTCCACTTTGTGGGGTTTGGGACAGGTGGGATTCTTCTCAGTATCCCCATGTTTCTTTGCTCCACCTCTCTCTTGACGTTCCTCTGAGAAGGTCATAGCAATAAGTGTGAAACACCATTTTATATAGGCGCTTCACTTTTTCTCCTCCTTCACAGCTTTTGTCACATGCTGCGTCTTGTCTTGGCTCTCTTGCCACTGATTGCTTCTTCATGTAATTCAGAGTGTAAATTGATTATTTAAGTAGTTGAAATCACTTCTTTTGGAGGTCATGGTACCTAGTTCAAAGAAAGATTGATTTTCCAGGTTCCTTTGCGGCTATTAACACTATGGCTTAGTTCTATTTAATAAAATGTAGAACAATGTAATAACGTTTTGTGGTAAAACATTCACTTCTCTCTAAGGAACTGATTTTATTCTCTTTACCTTTCCTTCCCTGAAAAGCAGAAAATGGTGTATATTTTTTAAAATATTCTTATCAGAAGAACACTTCCATATTTATGGGCAAAGAAATCAATGAAATTTATACATATTAATGTAAACCCTTCACCAAAGAGAGAGAGAGAGAGAGAGAAAGGGAGAGAGTATGCATGTCAGCATGCTCTTGGGAGGTTAGACAACAACTGCAGGCTGTCAGGCCCTCCCTGCCAACTTACTTGAGGCAAGATCTCTTGTTCTGCTGCAGCGAACATCAGTCTAGCTGGCTGGCTAGGTATGAGGTTTCCCTGACATTGCCTCCCATTACTGTAGGTGTATTGCCTTTTAGTTAGGTTCCCATTGCTGGTAGAAATCACCCAATCAAGAGCAGCTTGTGGGAAAAAGAGGTTTATTTGGACTTACAGGTTCTAAGGGAAGCTCCATGATGGCAGGGAAAATGACGACATGAGTAGAGGATGGACATCACCCCCTGGCCAACATAAGGTGGACCATAGCAACAGAGAGTGTGCCCAACATTGGCATGGGGAAACTGGCTATAACATCCATAAGCCCGCCTCTAACAATACACCGCCTCCAGGAGGCTTGAATTCCCAAATCTCCATTAGCTGGGAACCTAGCCTTCAGAACACCAGAGTTTATGGCGGACACCTCAATCAAACCAGCACATATTGGTTGTACAGATGTGTACTTCCTGTGTCGGTTTTTAAGGGGATATTGAGATCAAAACTATGATCAGTTTTTAGTCTTATTCAACAAATGATTTTAACCACTATGCCATCTCCAAAGCTCCAGGAGTGACTTTTAAATTTGTATTATCATGATCTTACTGTGCTAGCCTTTAAAGTTAAAATAATTTGTGTCTTTATAAATCAAGTTGGTGGGTACTTTAAAATGGCAAGGTGCCTTATTCTGTGGCTACTTTTGAAATAAATAAAGATGTGTTTTTATTGGTAAGGATATACCTTTGTTCATTCTAAAGGTTAAGTATATTAATAGCTTGAGGGTGACCCTTGATCATGATTAAATGTTTAGAAAATTAGATGTAAGAAAGCGGGATAATTCTTACAGGTTTAGGGAGAAAATTGGATGATAAGTGTCAAAACTGAGAGAGAAAGATACATAAAGGAAATATTTTCATATTATTTATTCAGATCAATGAGTAATTACACACCTGGACTACCCAGATACTTTGATTGATTCTGAACCTTTGCAAATCTGAATTTGTCATCATAGTCATCAAATGGGGAATTAGAAAGTATGTTCATTTAAATTTAAAATAGCTGGAAATGAAATACATGGCTTATGTGTTTTACCTTCTCTTCTGTCAACAACTGCTTGTAGATATCATATGAACTATTTTAAGTATAATTATAAAACTCAATGGATTGTGTAATGGTGATTCAGTTTTTTTAAAAAGTAATTGAAATACAGAGTACTCATTCTTAAGTACTGTCCAACTTACTTTCCAAAGAATAAAAGCTGTTCTACACTGCTTGACTTTCAAGCTTAACATTTTGGAGAAACAAATTCAAATATTGAATGAGAAATTATATAATGTAAGTATAATTTACTTTTTGTGTCATAGCTTATTTACAAACAACACATTCCTCTTTTAGTGTGGTATTTTCTTAGTTATAAAACTTTGGAGCTAGAGTATAGGCCAGGCTACAGCATATGTAGAATAATTAAAAAGTATATAATTGACAAACAATCTCCCTGAAAGTTATCTTTCTTAGAAGTATGGATTTATTCATCTTCATCCCTTGACAAATGTCGAAAATCACTTCTGTCACATTCAGTTGAGTGTTAGACAACCTGAGTTGGCAGCATTTATGCAGCACATTCCATGTGTTGAAGCCTTTTACAATATCAGTTATTGAAATCTGATCAATTGTATTGACATTGTTCCAGTTTGAGGCAAGACCAGTTGAAATGTGGGATGTTTTCTACTGACAATCTAGACGATAGAGATCCACATAAGGAAAGGATGTTATATTAATTTAAGCTTTTATTTATTTTTATTTATTTATTTTTTTTGGTTTTTCGAGGAAGGGTTTCACTGTAGCCCAAGCTGACCTGGAATTCACTATGTAGTCTCTGGTGGCCTCAAACTCATGGGGATCCTTCTGCCTCTACCTCCCAAGTGCTGGGATTAAAGGCATACGCCACCACTGCTGATTGCACATATTCATATGTGTGCCTTGAACCTCATCTAGATCAATGAGCTGTAATTTTAGTTATTGAGTTTACATAGGGAAATCAATCATTTTAATTTCTAGGATTTATCATGTTTTCCCATTATTCTTTTAAGTTTTAAATTTTAGCTTCATATTCTTTTGCTTTACATGTTGTTGCCACTTTATTTATATGCAAAAGTAATTGTTTGCCACAGAGTCATTCAACAAATGTCATGTACATGGACTGACTGGCATAACTAAAAGCTGCTGACTGACTCCCAAAGCACTTCTCTCATTTGCACTGAGCCTTCTGCAGTGACTAATTACATTATTCATTTCTTTATATCCTATTTAAAAGCTAACACAAAATTAATTTTCGTAATGGTAGCTGAGTGTAATTAACTCAAAATACAAATATTAATTTCCTTTTTTTGGTAAAAAAGTCTTTATTTATTCTTTGGCAATTTCGTACACCCACGCACACAGAGTATTTTGATATATAAACTACCCATTACCTTTCATTAAATCTCTCCTCCTCCCATTGAACCCCTTCTTCTTCCCACCCCTTACTTTTGGCTACACTACTAAAGAGAATATCTCTCTCTTCAGCAGCTCCTTAGAGAGGGTGGACCTCTTTCCCAGCTACCCTTAACTTTCTATAAATCCTCAGGGGAGGGCCTCATGAGCCCTTCCCCTGCCCAAGATGGGGTGTTGATTGACCTAATCCTGTGCAGGTAACCCCAGCTGCTTCTCTTCTCAGTGTTCATGAGTGCAGTGACTATTATGTATCTGCAATGACTGAGCTTCACAGCCCTCCTTACCATCTTCGGACTCTTACATTCTTTTCACACTCTCTTCTGTGATTTCTGTGATGTTCCCTGAGCTTTGTAGGGTGGGATATTATAGATGTCATCTATAGGGATGAGCACTCAACTATCAGACTCAACTGCTATTTCATTAATGAACTTTATTAACACATACCACCTTGAATCTAGCCGTATTTATATATATATTGGGGGGGAAGTGGGGGGAGAGACAGGGACTTGTAGCCTTGGCAGGCCTTGAACTCACTATGTAGATGAAGATGATCTTGAACTCATGATCCTCTTCTTTCTACCTCCTGAGTGCTAGGATTACATGAATGGGGACCACACCCAGTTCATGCAGTGCTGGGATTGAATCCAGGGGTTTGTCCATGTTAGGCAAACACTCCTGCCAGCCCCATAAGTCTTCTCCAGGGTTGGTGATAACTCCATTTTCTTCATGGTGCTTGTCCCTTGAGGCCTTATGCCTTTCAATTGCCTCTTGTCCTGAGCAGGTGGGTGAGGTTCAGAGAGGAAGCGTTACTGTATTTTCTGTTACTATAATAAAACACTCAAAGCTATATACTTTGTAAAGAGAAGCAGTTCCAGCCAGATGTGATAGCTTATGCCTATAATTCTAGCTCTTGAGAGGCTGAGAAAGGAGGATTACCATAAATTAGAGACCAATCTGAATTACATAGTGTGACCCTGTTCTGGTGAGGTCCCCTTAGTGGTATATCATCATGGTAGGTGATTATGTTTGAGTAGTAGAGATCATAGAAGTGGGAAGGGGCCAGTTTTACTTTATGCATAATAATTCTGTGGGAACTAACCACCTGTAATTAATGGAAATTACAATTAAGATTAATTAAGCATTTGTTCCTCAGTAATACTTGGTACATTTAGACTACACAAAATAGATTGTCTCCATCATTGCACAAAGTTCCATTGGCCAGCATTTCAATGGAACATTTTATTTTTTTTCATGTGTATATATGTGTTTGCATGCATGTTCATATGCATGCGGATGCATGTATGTGTGTGTATGTATGCATATGTGGAGGCCAGAGGTCTGCATCAGTTATTTTTCACCTTATTTTTAAAATTTAAATAACAAATTTTAATTTCATATACTGAAATAAATGTTAAGTGGTAAATATCATCTTATGTTGAAATATAAAATTGTCCTATAATATGAGTTATTTAAGAATTTCAAGTTATAGCATCACTAAATCACTGTATAATGTGAATTATTGATTCTGGTTTCTACTTTTCCTTAGGAATTTACAGGGGGACAATTAAATTTCACATGCAGAGTATACTAACTTATTCGGTATTCCAAAGAAATGAACTTAACATCATAAGAGAATGTTCTGGACTACTAAGGATTAGATTTTTCAAAATTTTGTTAATTATAGAGTATAAAACATAACCTTATGCTTGTGACTTGGCCAAATTAAAGCAAAAATTATCATTACTTCTCATTGATTGCCATGCTGTCACTATTTATCACTTTGTATTGGCTTTAATATGTTTTAATAGTTCACTTTTATTCATCTCTTTGGTGTCTTTTACAAGTTTTATTTTATACTTCTGTTCTTGGATGTTAGGAATTTTTTCCTCTTTTAATAGCTATAGTGAAACCATAAAATAGTTTTATTTAGTCTCTAGTGATTTTCCCCAACTATTTCTGAGAGCCTCAACTAAAATGGAATTTGGCACTATATAACAAAAATCTCTCTTTATTGGTTTAAGAAATTTGGCAAATATTGTTGTACAGTAAAAAAAAAAAAAAAAAAAAAGAGCTCTTCAGATGGTGGAGGGCTGGTAGAAAACAGACCTTCATCATCACACCAGTGTCTCAAGTTCTGTGTTTTCTTCATTCATTCATCTTTACTTGGAGTGGTTTTCTTCCCTGTGTACCTTCTTTTGTGGATATAGTGAGCTTCATTCCTCCATACTATTATGTTGGGATACAACACAGAAAAGGATGAGGTGGTTCTTTAGCCAGAAGGCAAGAACTTTCTCAGAAATCCCTTCTAACAAAATTTAGTTTTATCTGATTCTAGCTTTAATAGAGGCTGGGAAACAACATATATGCAGGTTACACTGGGTGCAGATACACTGCACCATCTTCACAGAGGAGCTCCTTTTCTTATACCCCATATGAAACACATCATGTGTGTCCTACAATGTGTCTGTCTGTCCTCCTTCCTGTGCCATATGCATTTACTCACTTAAAAAGGAAAAATGGGAAATAATAAGCCTCCATAATGCATTTAGTGCCTTTCTGATGCTAATAGTAAAATTGTAAACATTTTTCTATTTCCTTATCATCCTTGATTGGGAAAGACACTTAGTGAGAACCCCAACTACCTTTGTTAAGTGAATTTGAGTTTTTAATATTTTGTCACATAGTGTTCATAGATTATCATTTTACATACTAAAAGTCGACTAGCTTTATTTGCTATTATGCTATTTAAGTTTTCCCATATAATTAGCTACTTTGTCCTTCATGTTATCAATTATTCTTTATAGTATGCTATATAGTATGCTACATGTATGTATAGTATGCTATATGTATCAAATGGGATATATTGGCTTTAGTGGAGTTCAGATTAAGATGCATTTCAAGAACTGAGTCCTAAGCTGGGTCTGGTGGTGCTTGCCTTTAATTCTAGAATCTGGAAGACAGAGGTAGGAGAATCATTGTGAGTTTGAGGCCAAAAGTTTCAGGTCAGTTTGGGTTAGAGTGAGAACCTACCTCAAAAACTAGAAAAAAAAAGTTAAAAAAAAATAACTCATGGCTGAGTAGATGGCTAGGTGGTTAAGGCGTTTGCCTGCAAAGCCAAAGAATCTCAGTTTAACTCCCCATGACACAGGTAAGCCAGATGCACAAGGTGGCTCATTCGTCTGGAGTTACTTTGCAGAGGCAGGGGGGCCAAGGCACGCCCATTCTGTCTTTCCCTCTCTCTTTCTCTCTCTCTCTTCCTCTTTCTCTCTGTCACTGTCTCAAATAAGTGAATTAATTAACTAAAAAAGGAACTGATTCTTACTTTTAAAACCATTAAGTAAATGTAAACCAAGTAACCTGTGCATGTTTACTGGTTCTTTGTACCTCCATTCTGTATGAGAGGACAGCAGGATGATGATTCTCATGGGAATGTAACCAGTCCAGTGAGAATGGGTGCTCTGTTAGAGGCAGAGAGAAAGTGGTCCTCATATGGAAAATAGGAAGAGTGTGACCTCAATGTTCACCAGCTGCAGTACAGTTCTTGTAACGGTTAAACTATAAATCAAAATCTCTTTAAGTCTCCTCAGGAGAGCACTGATTGCTAAAATAGGAGTTGTTAGTTTTTGTGTTTTTTATTTTTTAAAGGGACAGTAGTCCAGAAGTAGGTAATTTCAAAGTTGAAAATACAGTGCTAGTTTTATTCTCTGACTGGAACTTATGCATTTGGGGCTGTATTTTGTTCTGCTTTCTCAGGGTAATACTCTATTTAGGTCAATGGAAATATCATGTCGTATTGTAAATGAAACTTCATATGTAGCCAAACAAACCTGCTAAATATATTTAGAAAGCCATTCTAGTCACCAATATCTCAAGCTTTTTTACACAATAGTAAATTTGTAATATTAGTATTTACCTTTTTGCCTGGGCAATAACTTTCAAATTGTGAAGACTATATGAGTGGCCAAATATTCTTGCCAATGTATTTTGAAAAGAATTTTAATAATACAAATAACTTTTTAAGTAATTGAGCTGTTATCTTTAACTGAAGTTAATCTGTAGTTGTGAGAGAAATTGGTCTGTTTTTGTTAGGAAAACTTTTATAAGTATGTTAAACTTACTAGGTATAAAAGATGTAATTTAGCTAATAACTGAAAAAAATGAAAGATTAAGTTTAATTCAACTGAATTTTCAGGATTGCCATTATGAGATAATATATTGTATGGTATACTGTCAGAAGACTTTTTAAAAATAAATATAGATTTCTTCCCAGGCCTCATAATAATATGCTTTATTGGATATTTTTAATAAGGAAATTAATGTCATTCTGGAGTAAGGCAGCCCATATTTGATTTCCAGATAATTCAAATGCATTTTCTGTAATCATTCCATCTTATGCTATTATTAGAGAGCATAGAGTACTTAAAACAACATGTATTTGAGACAGAAGTAGATTGTAATTTATCACCTCAGGAATCACTATACACTTTTGCCCACTGGGCCTGTGTTGACATTGAACATGCAAAATATTATCTATTTTATAGATACTTTTATCATTGCTGTGACCAAGGATCTGATATAAGCAAGCTAATGTAGGAAAGAGTTATTCTGGCTCATGATTTCAGAGCATTTATCTTAAAGTTGCTACATATTTTCTACTGATCTCTCTTCTTTCTTTAGCTATCATGTTATTAATTTATTGAGATGTGTTCTTAGGTATTACATCTTATAACTTTCAACTTTTTACCTTTGAAAATATAAATACCTGCCATGTATGGTGGCACACATCTTTGTTATTAGCTCTCAGGAGGCAGAGAGGGGGGAGATCCCTGTGATTTCAAGGTCAGCATAGGGTGCAGAGTGAGTTCCATGTCAGCTGGAGCTACAGTGAGAGAATAAAAATACAAATATTAGTCTAGAAATGGAGAGATGACTCAGTGGCTAAAGGTGACTTATTGCAAAGCCTGATGGCCTGCTATTGATTGCCCATTACCCATGTAAAGCCAGATGGGCAAAATGACACATGCATCTGGAGTTTACTTGCAGTGGCAGGAGACCCTGGCATTCTCATAACCTTTTGACTCACTCTCCCTTACTCTCTCTGTCTCTGCCTCCCTCTTTGTGTCAAATAAATAGTGAAAATGTAATGTACTTCAAATAAAATACAAATAGTACTAGTCAAATTCTTCCTCTTTCATTTTTTAAGCAGTTAAGTGGGAGTGTCTTCCAACACTTATTTTCAATATTTGGCTTACCTGTAGCTTTATTTTATTGTCTATTTTGCTGTTCTTAATCATATAAATATGACTGCATATGTTTGATTGAATATCAGATGTATATATGAAAAATTACAACTGTTTATAGTATCTTTTTGCCTTCTGTAGTTTATAGATGGTTCAGTATACCAACTGGTGATCAGCTGAAATGGGAATAGCTCACTGTCATTCTATCAGAGTATGCCACAGCTGGAGGACATCCTGAAGTCTTTGCTAGGTAGTCTGGCTTGGTTCATACCTATTGCCTTGGAGTTATCATTTAGCAAATGTAGAGCCAAGTGGAAAAGAGATCCTACCTGTGTGTCCTAAGCTCCAGATACAGCACTGAGTTTGCTGAAAATATCCTGTGCTTTTTGAAAGACATTGTTTGGCTTCTCATCTAGTTCTGGGTAGTTTGAAAATTTTACCAATGCCTCAAGGAAGACCTCCAGTATTAGTCAGGCTTACTTTTCCTGCCACATCTGCTCTCCATGATCTGGGCCTTCATATCTGACTGCCTGTGATATCACAAACTCCAGTGTTGTTTACAGCTCTATGAAAATGCTGCAAATCTGAATTTTTACAACATTTTTTTATTATTCTCTGCCCATTTTAGTAGTTACTTTCTTATGACTATGACTGTAACAAAATCTTTGACAGAAGTTATTTAAGAGAATCATGATCCATTTGGGTCCATGGTTCATCACAGTAAGGAAGGCACAGCAGCTAGAGAGCCTGGAGCAACTTGGGCTAAGGCAGCAGGCTCATGCACTGGCTTGTTATACCTTAGTGGATTAGGAGGCAGACACCTTAAAAAGGAATAAGCAGTGGATATTACCTTCTAGGTCCACATACAGTGGTCCATCTCCACCAGCCAAATTCACTGCTCCAAAAGGACGTTTTTTTTTAGAACAAGTGCCCAAAATGGGAGCCTCTGGAGAATATTCCATATCCAAACAATAACACTGCCCATTCTCTCAATTTTTTAAGCATCTAAAAACAATTATATTATTTAGGGAAAAAAGTAACTCTCAATGTCAGCATAGCTCTCTAGGTTTTATTTGTTTCTGGTTTGTATATTGGCAGCTGAAATCTTGGCCATCTCTATCAATAGATATATATCTGCATTTTCAACTTGATGTTTGCTAACTTCAATCTAATTTCACAGTTCCTACTTTTTGTTCTCAATAGGAGCACAGTTATGAAACAAACTACTCTGAATCAAAATGGAAGTTACTAAATAAAAATGATATCAATTTTGGATAGTAAACAAATAAAAACTTTTGGATAAGCTATCTTTTTAAATATCTGTTATTGCATTTGAGATTTTTTTCAATTAAAAGCTCTACTTTAGCTTCTGTAATCAGAAACTAGACTGATTTTATAACATTCTTACAAGTAATTAGATAGTATCCCAATAAAGAATTTATACAAGCAACTGTTACATAGTGAAAGTACCACAAATGATACAGAAACCTTATGTAAATTTTAAGGTTAAATGATCCATTTCTGAAAGAAGATATAAAAGCTACTTAATTCCAAGTGGGTTAATATTAACCAAATTATTTGAAAATATTATTAAATCCTGATTACATGTGAAAGAATATAGCACATAAAATTTTATAACAAAACCAATGCAAGCATGCCACCTCTAAATTTAAATATAGAATATTATCATTTCCTTTGAGTCTTAGATAGTAGTATGCCTCATGTTTTTTGAATTTTGCTTGCATTTGAACTTCATGTTTAGGTTGATGTTATTGGCATTCTTTTCATCTCCTAACATAAGGTTTCTAAATTCATTCATGTTGACATTTTCTTTTTGCTTTTTAAATTTTCTTTAGTACATTTCTTTTATTATGTTCTTGTTGTTGTTGTTGTTATTATTATTATTATTATTATTATTATTATTATTTCACATGGATACATCATGTGTTGTTGCCCTGTTTCCCCTCATCCCTGCCCCATTCCATTGGGGACACTCCTCAGTGGGGTTGCAGGTATTCACCATGGGGTTGGGGTTTATGCATTGTGGTAGCAGCAGTCAGTTATTTTGAGGGGAAGGGAGTAACTCTGGGTATGATGTCTCAACCTGTGGCTCTTTCAATCTTTACACCCACTTTTCCACAAAATTCTCTGAGCCATGGTGGTGGGTGAGTTTTAAGTCTACTTCAGTGATGATCTCTTAGGAGCCTCTGGATCTCTGCTTTGGTTAAGTGTTGAGTATCTTCAGGGTCTGTCTCCTACACACTGGCAGTGATTATCAGGTTCAGCATGGAAGCAACACTCAGGCTCATCTCTCTAATTCCTCTGTGGTTTCAGCTGTGACTTGGCTGAAGTGCAAAGGGTAGTTTATCTCTTCCAGTCTCCCTACCTTCTGAAAAACAAGAACAGATTCTCCAACAGAGAGTAAAGTCACATAGTTTAAATGGGATAAATGTTATTAATTAAGGGAGAATTTGCTGTATGTAATCTCCTTTTTAGCCAATGACTAGTGAGAGCTTGGCACTAGAGAACATAATCTTTGTCTCCTAGGATTCTGATCTGATTCCCAATTCCAGATATGGGTTCCTTTATACTGAGCAGATCTCTTAGCCAATCAGAAAGCTATTGTTACCCACTGAGGTTGTGTGCCACTATTGAACTGGCATGTACATTCTGCAGGATGTTTGCTTCTGTGTAGCTTAGACCTGTGGTTGCTCAGACAGTTGTTGGCCACTTGCCTACAGTAGCTCATGCAGCACTTTCCAGCAGAAGATAGGCTAACTGTCTGGGGACTGGTTTTCTTCTGAATTCCATCCAGCCAGGTCTCTCCATGCTCTGTGTCAGAAGCATGTGGTGTCTTCAGCAATAGGGTCCTAGCCTTTACTTCAGGCAGGTAATCAAGTGCTTTGATAGAAAGCTGTCTTGATTTTGGGACCTCATAAGTCTCTCTTCTGGTCAACAGCTCAATGTGGGTAGCAACCAAACTCTGATACTGGGAGTTACAGGCCAGAGACAGAAAAAATAGTTTCTTTTAAGCTCAGGCTTCATCTCATCCTCTTCAGGGCCCTACTTTTCAGGTGTTTCACCTGTACTTCTTTTGAGAGTTATATCTGTTAGGCTACCTCCAAGGATAAAGGTTTCTGTGGTACCAGCTTATATTGGATTTAGTTTGTGTTTGTTTCCCCCATCTTGCTCCCCCCAAAACCCTTCCAGCATTATCGTCTGGGGCTTGAGTGGCCTATCATATATGTCAGCAATGTGAGCAGGTCCAGGTTAGGAAACACAGATAAGTGATACCATGTGGCATTTGTCTTTCTGTGACTGTGTGAGTTTGCTGAGTATTATCTGTTCCTAGCTTGTCCGTGTTTCTACAGATTTTATTGTTTCATGTTTTTCTTCCTGCTGAGTAGAGTTTCATTGTGTAAATATACCACAACTTCATTATCCATTCATCCAATAATAGGCATCTCATTTGATTCCAGTTCTTAGCTATATTGAATTAAGCAGCTATAAACATTGGTGAGCAAGTATCTTTGGATTGATTCATGTAACATTTATGATAAATGCCCAGGAAGGGACTGTCTGGGTCTGTTGGTAGCTCTGTGTTCATCCTTTTCAGAAATCTCCATATTATTCTTCATAGTGGTTATACAAGTTTACATTCCCACCCACAGTGGACAAGGGTTCCTCTTTCCCCATGTCCTCACCAACATTTGTCATTGTTAGATTTTTTAATGATTGCCATCCTTACTGGAGTAAGGTGGAATATCATGGTTATTTTAATTTAGATTTTACTAATGGTTAGGGATGAAGAACATTTTCTTAAGTGTGTGTTAGCCATTTGTAAGTCTTCTTCTGAGAACTTCCTATTTAATTCTGTGCCCCATTTTTGGAGTGGTTTGCTTGATTTTTTTATGGTTTAGTTTTTTGAGTTCTTTGAAATTTCTAGATATTAGGCTTCTTTCAGTGGTATATCTGAACAAAGATTTTCTCCATTCAGTGGGTAATATATTGGCTATGCTTATGGAATGTTTGTTTTAGCAAAACCTTGTTAGCTTCATGAGATCTCTTTGGTTGAGTGATTGTTTAATTTTCTTCTTTGTCTGGTCTCATTGTTTGGGCTAAGTCTTCTAGTATTATGTTGAAGAGCAAAGGAGAGAGTGGGCACCCTTGTCTTGTTCCTGATCTCAATGGGAACTCTTTGAGTCTTTCCCCATTCAGTATTTTTGGGGTTTTATATATAGGCTTTCTTATGTTGTGATATAAACCATCCATGCCGATTCTGTCCACCATTTTTATCATGAAGTGATGTTGTACTTTGTCGAAGGCCTTTTATGAATATATTAAAATGATCAGGCAGGTTTTATGATTAAGTTTAATTATGTGGTGTATTATGTTGACAGGTTTCCATATGTTGAACCAGCCCTGTGTTCCTGGGATAAACCCTGCTTGATCAAGGTGGATAACACTTTTGATGTGTTGTGAATTTGTTTTGTGAGGATTTTGTTCAGGATCATTGCATCTAAGTTCATCAGGGATATAGGGCTATAGCTTTCTTTTCTTGTTGTGTCACTGTCTGGTCTTGGTATGAGGGTGATACTAGCTTCATAAAAGGAGTGAGTTAGCTTTCCCTGTCCTTTGATTATGTGGTCCAGTTTGAGGAAAACTGGTTTCAGTTCTTCCATGAAGGTTTGATAGAATTTGGCTGAGAAGCAATCTGGTCCTAGTCTCTTCTTTTTGGATCAGATTTTGATTACCTTTTCAATCTCACTGGGTATGATAGGATTATTTAGGAGATCAGTCTGCCTTGAGTTTAGTTTTGGTAGGTGGGATGTGTCCAGGAATTTATCCATTTCCTCCAAATTGTGCAGTTTTGTGGAGAGGAGGTTTTGGAAGTAAGTCTTGGTGATTCTTTCCAATTTCACTTATGTCTGTGGTGAACTCCACATTTTCATTTCAAATTTTGTTAATTTGAAGTCACTCTCTCTCTCTTTTTTGCTTGATCAAATTGATGAAGGGCTTATCAATCTTGTTTATTTTTTCAGAGAACCAGCTCATTGTCTCATCAATTTTCTTACTTTCCAATTCATTAATTTATGCTCTGATCTTGATATTTCTTTCTATCTGGAGCTTTATGGGTTAGATTCTTTTTGTTTTTCCAATGTCTGTTTAGATAGATGGTTAGGTTATTTCTTTAAGATTTCTGTCTTTGTTATGGAGGCATTTAGTGTTATGAATTTTTCCCTAAGGACTATCTTCAGTTGTGCCCCATAAATTTTGATACAATGTGTTCTCATTGTCAGTAAATTATAGAAATTTTACAATTTCCTTTGTGGTTTTATCCATCATCCAGTTATTATTTAAAAGCACGTTGTTCCACCTCCAGGACCTGATGGACATACTGGCACATTGCTTATTAATATCTAGCTTTACAGCATTGTGATCTGATATCATTCAGGAAACTGCCAATTTTTCTGAATATATGGAAGCAGGCTTTATGGTCTAATATAAGATCTGTTTTGGAGAAGGTTCTATGGACTGCTAAGAAGAATGTGTGTTCTGTAGATTTGGGGCAGAATGTTCTGTAGATGTCTAGTAGGTCTAGTTGATCTATGGTGTTGTTTAGCTCTCTTACTTTCGTGTTGATTTTCTGCTTGGATGATCTGTCTATTGATAATAGTCGAGTATTGAAGTCCCTGACTATAATGGTGTTGGCATTTATTTCTGTTTTATTGTCAAGTAGGTTTTCTTTTATGAATTGTGGTGCACCTGTGTTTGGTGCATATAGATTGATGATTGTGATATCCTCTTGTTGATTCATCCCCTTGATGAGTAAGATGTGACTTCTTTGTCTTTTGTGAGTACTTTTGGTTTGAAGTCTATTTTATCCGTTACTAGCATAGCAACACACACTTGTTTATTATTTCTGTTACCTTGGAATATCATTTTCTATCCTTTCACCCTAAGAAGGTGTCTGTCTTTAGTTGTGAGGTGGGTTTCTTGAAGACAGCAGTTTGACAGGTCAGTTTTTGTCATCCTGCCTGTTAAATTGTGTCTCTTGATGGGTGGATTAAGACCATTGATGTTTAGGTAATAACTGTGATGTTTGATTTAATCCCTGCCATATTGTGGTGCTTTATAGGGTTGGTGTTTTCTTAGACTTTGGGCTTATTTTGAGCCTTTTCTAGATTTGGTTATTGTGATCTGCTTCTTATAGGCTCTTGAGATTGGTTATGTGAGTCTTATGTGAGGAAAATTCCCTGAAGTATACTCCATAGGTTTGGCCTTGCGTTCACATAGTTGTAGAACATACTTTTATCATGGAAAGTTTTTCTTTCACCATCTATTATGAGGTATACTTTTGCTGGGTACAGTAGTTTGGGTTGGAAGCCATAGGTTTTTAGATTTTTCGTTGTTTCATTCCGGCCCTCCTGGCTTTCACAGTTTCCATTGAGAAATCTGAAGTAATTCTGATGTGTTTACCTTTATATGTAATGTATTGTTTCTCTCTTGCTACTTTTAGGACTCTCTTTGCTTTTATTTTTAGAGTCTTTTTAAAATGTTTATTATTATTATTATTGTTATTATTTACTAATTAGTTTTGTACTCAGTGAATACAGTCAAGTTGGTACCATTGTTAGGCTCATCCATGTACTACCCCCTCCACTTGGCCCCTCCTTGTTGAGGGTATATGGTTCATGCATTGTCGAGTTAGCCCACAGTTATGGGTAGGATAAATGTCTCTGCAAATCATGACCCAACATGTGGCTCTGACATTCTTTCCACCCCGTCTTCCGCAAAATTCCCCTGAGCCATGTTGGGTCCATTTTTGGTCTGCTTCAGTGATGAGTTGATGGGGGCCTCTGGGTCTCTGGATATGTGATATGGTGGGATTTGATTGTTCTCTGTGTTGATCTCCTTCTCTCTTGTGTTGGTACCCATTTCACCAAGAGAACAGCATCCTTGCTTGTTTCGCCAGTTGTTCTTAGTTTCAGCTGTGGCCCTTTTGAGGTATGATGGGCTGGTTCTGTCTTTAGGATCTGCATCTATATTCAAAAGAGAAGCAGATTTTCCAGTGGAGAGTAAAGTTAGCACCAGACAAATGGGATAATCCTAATTTTTTTATAGACAATTTATAGGTGTAGGCCCTTTTGTAGCCCACGATTAGTGGTAGCTTAATAATGGAGAGTGGGCTCATGTTTGGATAAGGTTTTGACTTGTTTCCCAGATCCATCTGTGGGTCTCATACCACTGAGGGGATCAGTTAGCTAAATCAAGAGCAGCTGGTTTCCCACCATGGCTGTGCACCACTATTACACTTGTGTGAGCATCACAACAGGTTATTTGCTGCTAAGTAGGTTTGACTGTGATTTGCTTGGACAGACATTGATCATTTTCTCCCAATCACCCATGTAGCACCTTCTGGCTCTAGATGGTCTGACTGTCTGGGGACTGACTCTCTTCCAGCTTCCAGCCATCACATTCCATTTTACTTGTCAACTGCATATGGTGTCTTTAGCAGTAGTGTCTTACCACTATCCTTTGGTGGGTCATCGACATAAATCTATCTTTCTTTTAGGAAAACCTTGTAGGTCCCTCTGATCAAAAGCTCATTGTGGATGAAAGCCACATGCTGATACTAGGAGTTACAGTTCAGTGCCCCCTAAGAAAAGGAAGAAAAAGATAACTAATGTAAAAGAGCTAGAGAGAAGAGAGACTGAAAGAGAGAGGGAGAGATGCTGTAGGAGATTAAGGTCAGTCTTCATCATACCCTCCAGTGTCTTGTGGCTCATGTGTTCTCTCTAAGGGCCTGGTGAAGGTTCAGCCCTTTGCTCTGCCTTTTAGGATATAGAATTTTATGTTACCATTGCTGTTTGGCTATAGATTTGTCTCTCCCACACCCTTCCGTCCCTCCCCAGCCACCCTATTGTCTAGTCCTTGAGATGCTTTCTGGGTATGTCAGCATCTTGGGTAGATTCATGTTTGGTGCTGTAAATGAGTGGGACTATGCGGCAATTTTCTTTTGGTGATTGCGTAAGTTCACTGAGAATGATCTTTTAGCGTCTTGATAACATGTCATAGAAGGTTTCTCTTTTGGTCCAGTCTTTTTGGAGTTCTATGAACTTCTTATATCTTGATGGGGCTCACTTTTGAGAAGGTGGGAAAGTTTCTTCAATAATTTTGTTGAATAAATTCTCCATGCCTTTGTTGTGAGTTTCTTCTCCTTCTGGTATACCCATGATCCAAATATTGGTACACTTAAGGGTATCCCACAGTTCCCTCACAAAAAGTTTTGAACTTATTGTAGTTCTTAGAATCACAAACTGTTTCTTTTGTCTTATCTTCCATTTCTGAGATTCTATTCTCCATATAACTGACTGTTCTTGAAGGCTTTTAGAGAGGTTTGGACTAGTTAAATTTGGTTTATATTTTCTATTGCCTTTTTCTGTATGGTATCCATCCCTTTGTTGAGTAACCTTTTTAGTTCATTTTCTGATTTTGTTAATGCTTCTTGGAATTCATTCTTGCATTTATTTATGTCTTCATTGAGTGTAGCCAGCTTGTTATTGAGATCTTCTGTTTTTTGGCTCAACTCTCTTTTGAAGTCTGCATTTTTTTCTTTTTTCCTATTAGGTCCGACCTAACAAGGACAGCATTTACACAATTGTTGGTCTTTTGATGATTTTCTGAAACTTCTGCTATTTGCTTGGTCAAGGTCATATATCTTGTGTCTTTGTTTTGGGGTTCTAATCCTGTTTTCTCTTCTGTATTTTGATTAGAGACATCCATTGTGGGACTATACAACCTTGTTGGCCTTCCTTCCATTTGATGTTTCATGTTACTCCTTTTGTGCTGTGGTCTGCCCATCACAGTGTGGGAATCTTATTTAATTCATGAGGAAGCTGTAGTTTTATAATGTTGTCAATGATTGTTCCCTTTTATATTTGTCTAGGATAGGCTGTTGATGGCTTTGTATTCAGGGATATGCAGATTGTGAAGGGCTATGTGAACCAGCCATCCTGGGTTGGTACCTACTGCCATCACTGGGATTGGGGGTGACATGGTGACCTGTCTGATCAGGCTCAGTCCTAGTGATAGGGAAGGAAGTTGGAAGATGGCATGGTCCTGGTGGTTGTGGTGTGGAGTCAGGAGACTTTGTGAGCCCAGTGAGAGGGGGAGGAAGAAGGGAAGAAAGGTGCAGGAGAGAGCGAGGGAGGGGACCTAGCTTGCAGGGGGAAAAGCGAGAGGCACTTTTCCCCATTCTGTGCAGAATGAGGTAGCACAGGAGAGACTCTTCTAGGGAGCGGGGGCTTGAACAGGTCCTTTAGTGGTCTGGGTGTCTAGTGAGCTATCCAAGAGTGTGGAAATCAGTAGATTCTGTACTTCGCTCCTTAACTCCCTCCAACTGGAGGTCTTCTAGGACCTGCTTATCCTGGAACCCCACAGATTTTGCCTGGTATTAGAAGCATGATTAGGTGGACACCATCTTGACTGGAAGTCTCAATTTGTGTCTTTTGTTGTGTTTTGAGTTTTTGAGGTAGTGTTTCTGATCTAGCCCAAGCTGACCTGGAATCCACTATGTAGTCTCGGGGGGCCTTGAGCTCACAGAAATCCTCCTACCTCTTCCTCCCAAGTGCTGGAATTAAAGGCGTTTACACCATATCCAGCTCTCAACTTGTGTCTCTTGGGTGAGTTAAGACCATTAATGTTTAAGGTTATAACTGTGATGTTTGATCTAATCCCTGCCATGATGACATGTATTATGGGGTTTGGTACTGTCTTGTGTTTTGTACTTTTTTGAGCCTGGTATAGTTTTAGTTATATTGACTTTCCTCTTGGTTACTCTTGTGATTGGTTGTTTGACACTTCTGTGTGGACTATTGCCTCATTTATTCCCTGTAGGTTTGGCTTTGTGTTCATATAATCATAAGGTTGACTTTTTTCATGGCAAGTTTTTATTTTTTCTCCATCTATGTGGGATACTTTTGCTGGGTAGAGTAGCTTGGGTTGGAAGCCACTGTTTTTTAGACTTTGAAGTATTCCATTCCAGGTCCTTTTGTCTTTCAGGGTTTCCATTGTTAAATTTGAGGTAATTCTGATGAGATTGCTTTTGTATGTAGTGAATTGTTTCTCTCTTGCTGCATTTAGCAATCTCTCTTTGTTTTCATTGTTAAGAGTTTTAACTATGAATTGCTTTGGAGAGCTTTTTCTTTGGTCCTGTTTGGTGTTCTGTGGGCTTCTTGTATCTGGATGGGCCTCTCTTTTGAGAGACTGGGAAAATTTTCATTAATTTTGTTGAATATGTTCTCTGTGCCTCTGGCTTGGATTTCGTCTGTTTCTGGTATTCCCATGATCCTGATGTTTGGTGGTTTTAGAGAGTCCCACAGTTCCTTCCTATACTGTTCACATTTTTTTTTTTAAACTTAGCAATGTTTTTGGCCTCTTGACCAATTTCTTCTTTCTTGTCTTCCATCTCTTTTTAAGGTATGTTTTCAGTTCATGTTTTGGTTTTCTTGATGCTTCCTATAATTCATTCTTGCATTTGATCAAATCATCATTAAGCCTAATCAATTGGTTATTGAGATCTTCCATTTGTTGAGTCACATTCAATTCATTTATATCTCTTTTGAGGGATCTAATGTTTTCTTCAATTAAGTTAAGCCTTCTGTTAAAAGCTGAATGCTCTAAGAGATGATACTGCTCAATTTCATTGATATGATTGTGTTTTGATGATTTGCTTCCAGTTTAGCAGTTCTGTTCATCAGGGTCTCATTGGTTGTTTTGTTTGCATTCTGGGATTAAATTTCTGTTGATTTCCCTATTGTTTCATTGGAGGCCTCCATTTTGGAACTAGACATCCTTGGTAGACATCTCTCAGTTTTCTGACTTTCACTGGCTTTTTTTGCATTGTTGTCTCTCAATCTTGGAGAAACACTTTATTCTATTGAGGTGGAAGCAAATTTTTATCCTTGTAGGATCTTCAAAGGGTATTCTGTTTTAAATGTGAAGTGGATTTGTGTGCTGTTGTACAGTGGGGTTATAACCACACTTTCACAGATTGTGGAGATTGCAGGTACATCAACGTTCCCTGAAGAACTGGGAGCTCTGGCCTACATACTTCATTTGCAGGTACCCAGGTACCCTTTAGCACACTGGGACCATGTGGGACCAAGAACCAGGAAGTTGGAGAGCCAAGGGCAAGAGGCCAGCTCTTCTTCTGACTCAGAGGAATAGGGATTTGAGTACCCAAGGGCCAAACAAGAAACCAGAGCAAATGGCCTACTTCTGTAGCCCACACACAGGGACCACACCTTCACAATGCAACAACAGAGGTACCAGGGCCAGATAACTGGTAAGTGGGGGACCAACTTGTTGCTCTGGCCTACTCTCTAAAGCTAGAGCCAGGGATCCAGGAGTTAGAAACCTATTGGCCAGCTGGGCATGGTGGCACATGCCTGTAATCCCAGCTCTTGTGAGGCAAAGAGAGGAGGATCTTTGTGAGTTCCAGGCCATCCTCAGACTACAGAGTGAATTCCAGGTCAGGCTGAACTAGAGTGAGATCCTATCTCTAAAGAGAGAGAGAGAGAGAGAGAAACCCAGTCATCATTCAATCAGGAAGGCAGCCCAGGGGCCTGCTTCTGCAGCAAGCTCACTAGGTCCAGGCAGCCCCATACCAGCAGCAGGGGAACCAACCAGGAATAGAGAACCCATGTGTATACCCGCCAGAACAGGTTATCTGGGAATTGGGGACCATAGGACACTTCAATCAGGAAGGTGTTGCAAGGACTCTGCTTCCACAGCAAGCTCTCAGGGTCCATTCCTCCCCCCAAAACCAGTCACAGGGGAACCTACTGAGACCAGGGAACTGGGAAGAGTGTGTGTGTGTGGGGGGGGGGAATAGGGTCATCTGGCCTACCTCATTTCCCTCCATATTCAGTGTAGTGAGATTACATAATGAAAAAATACTCAATACCAATTTCCTAAAATGACAATGGTGTAATTTCTTGTTTTCCTCTTTAGATCCTTTTCCTTGGAAGTGTCTTTAAGAATGAGTTTAAGATACTTTTCCAGAGTCAATTTTCTTTTGATGGGGCACCTGCAGATCCTAGCAATACAGACTATTTTTGAAAGACTCAAAGCTCCTTCAACCACACAGGCTGTGTTATTTCAGATCACAGGCTGGGATGAGAGCTTCTGTTATTATGTCCCAGAAGGTTTCATTCTTCCTTTTACCAAAAACAGATGTTGAGACAAATTCCCTTAGTCTTTCTTTCTTAGAGCATGAATTGAATTTTCTATTTTTGTTCTCCTGCAAGGCCCTGTAGTGATTGCCTTCTTGTAGCTAGGACAAAATACTTGCATAAAGCAGGTAACAGTATAATAAAGTTTATTTCAGCTTACAGTTTTGAGGGTAATTTTCATGATGCTAGGAAAAGTATGGTGAGAGCCAGAAGCTGGTTCATTTTGTTATATGTCAGCACTGGAAAGGGAGTAATATGAGTGAGCTAGCTTTAAACAACCAGTAGACTAGATGAATAAGTCTCAAAGTCTGCCCTCACTGACACCTCCTATAGCATGGCTTCACCTCCCAAAGCCTCCCATGTTTTCCTAAATTATCACTTGGGGAACAAGTGTCAAAACACATGAGGCTATTAAGGGCATTTTCCATTCAAGCCACCATCTTCCCTTATACTGATACAATACTACTTTAATTTGGGCACTGGGTGTCCCCAAAGGGTTCATGTGTTGAAAGCTCAGTCCTCAGTGTGACACCATTGGGAGGAGGTGGGAAGTTTAAGAGATAAAGCCTAATGGGCCACTTCAGGTAAGCAAACTTACTGTTTGACTTTTTGCATGAGGTGAATAGTGTACTTCATCGCACATTTCTTGCTATGCTTATTGCCTTGTTGTGGGCTTAAAATAGTAGTTATGGGCTTGAACAACCAAAGAGGCAAGCTAAAACAAGCACTTTCTCTTGGGAATCTCAAGTATTTTTTGTTTTAGTAATCAGAATCTGATTAACACAAACATTGTAGATTTTGGAAGCTTATACCTGATTTGGAGCTCTTCCATTAGTGGAGCCCCTTTAGAATGTTTGGGCTTCATCTCTTGTTGGACTGTCCATTTCTGAGCCCAAGTTCACCAACAGAAATACCTGCTTCAGTATGGATGTGACTCAATTTCTTGAGTTATCTTTGAAGTCTTTTACTTCATTTTGGCCCCCTTTAAATAATTATTTTGTCAATGTATCTTCATCGTGTGTAGAGTCATAATATATTCATAGACACATGGGGACACACACACAGAGGTGTCTATATTGATACAAATTTATTTTTCAAAGAATGTCTTGTACAACTGTTAGAAACGAATGCCTTTGTATAGCAGGGCAATTAAAGTTGAACAATTTATAGTTTACAGAAATTTATTTCCTAAAATTTGAATGCAAGCATATCTAAAATCATGGTGTCATCCAAGTTGGGGTGTGCTGAGGGAGCAACCTCTGCTTTCAAAAATGACACTTGACAGCCCGGTGTGGTGGTGCATGCTGTTAATACCAGCACTTGGGAGGCAGAGGTAGGAGGATCGTTGTGAGTTTGAGGTCAGCCTGAGACTATTCAGCCTGGTCTAGAATGAGACCCTACCTCTGAACACCAAATAAATAAATGAATAAATAAGGAAATAAATAAATGGGCACTTTAACTCAGCATCTTCCAGAGAGAAGAAACACTGATCCTCACATGATATGAAAGAGATTTTATATCTGAAAATCCACTTTAACAGTATTAAACCTAGCTCTTAAAGGTGCACTTTCTACCATCCTATATTAGCAATTAAATTCGAAGTTGGGCTTTGTAGAGGACTGATATTTAAAACAGCTAGAGCTGACAATTATATTTACAACATTTTAGGATTGTGCTTATGGCCTGATGATGCCAAGTACTCATGGTCTACCTACATTTGCCATCACCTGTATGGGTTTCACAGTTACAATAAGCATCTGTCTTAGGTACAAAGTTGAAATAAAAGGCTTTTCCTTCTTCCTTGATCTTAACTGCCACATTCTCATGGAGATTGCTTGGTCATGGGGACCTAATTCTTTCTGAACAAAACTACAACAATGAAGGGGGGAAAGGCTGAACTTTGACTCTCTCTTCTGCTTTTAGCACAATTTCTTCTTAGGCCGATGGCTTCTTTCAAACTACTGAATTCTATTACCGTAGTTTATACTTTATGCCTTTCTGTACCCTCTGACTCCCTACTGTGCCTTGATATACTCACTTTTCTATTAATTTTGTGTCACATAAGTAGAATTAATGTAAGTGGTAAGTAAGTGTTTATTTTTCTAGAGGGATATAGGCACACATATAATATAAGGACTGACTGACTGACAACCAGAGACAGAAAATACACTCACACATAAATATTAATTTATTATATTTGCTACACTGTTTCACATTACAAATGCTTATTATCTTATTGGAACTTTGACAATTTTTCTTATTATTTTGTGGAGCACCTATAAAAATCATGTATTTGCCCCCCAGTACTTATATATATAGTCACTAAGAAACTTATATATCAAATATTTTATATTCAATAATCATAGGTTAAACATACTTATATAATACTGTTCATTAAGAACTAAATACATTATTTATTTCTTTTCATTTTAGTAAAGTGATGGTAATGCCCTTCCATCACTTTATTTTGTCCCTCTCCCGCTTTCATTCCACTGAACTCCATTCTTCTTTCCAACTATTTCCTCTTCCCTTTTGATATTATTTTATTGTCCTCTTCCAACATCCATGTTTAAATGTTGATGGACTCAATATTGCTCAGAATTTATAGAGTTCATGACAGCCAGTAGCTTCCATAAGATTATAAATTTAACTATCACTTCATTTCTAAAGGTAGACCTCCAAAGAACTCCTTCTCAAGTTCTTATGATGATTACCTGAAAATGTCCTCTTAGAATACTTGAGAGTAAGCGTATATTAAGAAGAAGTAAATATTTTTATCAATTGTTTTAAATTTTCTTGACATTTTTTAAAGATTTGTTTTTATTTACTTATTTTTTGGTTGTTTATTAGACACACACAGAGAGAGAGAGAGAGAGAGGGAGTGAGTGAGTACCAGGGCCTCTAGCCACTGCAAATGAACTCCAGATGCATGTGCTATCATGTGCATCTGGCTTACATGGTACCTGGAGAATTGAACCTTGGTTCTTAGGCTTTGTAGGCATGTCCCTTAACCACTAAGCCATCTCTCTAGCCCTTCCCTGATCTTTTTGAATAATTTATTATAAAGTATCAGTAGCCATAGGCTTAATTCATTTTCTTAAAATAATGGTGTCCTTTGCTTGTCTTGCATCAACAGCAAGAAATATAGATCCTTTTACACTAGGAACAAATCACTTCAGATTCATGGAATCTCTCTCTGACTCTTCCACGTTAAACCAAACTTGCAGTGTGTTTAACTTCTTTTTAAAAATTATTTTGAATAACTTTGACACTTTCATACATATGTATAATGTATTTTGAACTTACTCCCCCAAATAACTCTCTCTTGTTTCTATTATTATCTTCCACTAAAATTCTTCTATTTCCCAATTAATTCTCAGCCTACTTTCATGCCTTTTTGTTTGATTTTGGCCCAATGAGTTAAATTACATTTTGCGGTTATTTACTGGAGAATGATGTCCAACTTCTTTGTACTCACTTGTGAGAATCTATGTGCCAAACAAATGTTGCTCATGCCATCAGTAAGTAATTACAAGCTTACGGTATATCCTGAGATTGATGCTCTTTGAAGCCTGTTCAATCTGGTATTTGTCCGATTCCTTGGAAAAAATGTTTTAGCAATAGCAAACCATTAATGAATGGAATATATTTGAGGAATAAATAGTTCTGGGGAATCACGTGCATGTAAACATTGTCCAGACAATGAAATAATTCTTTCATTCCTATTTCATAGAGCAATTTTAGGATATATTAAAAAATGATCTGGAATAGATTTTTGAAGGGGAAGTGTTGGCTAAGGAAGAGATATTTAAAACTTGTTACAGAGTAGATTTGAGGAAATCTTATATATTTGTCTGATGAATGCAATACACAAACACACACATACCCCCCCCCACACACACCCCTAGAGTAGTTTAGAATACAAACAAAAGCAGTTTAGGAAAGTCTGAAGGAGTATAGACAGGATTAACAGATTTAGGTAAATTGGGCAAGTAAAAATGGATTTGCCTCAAGCAAGCCTTTACTTTTACAGGACAATTTTTAAGAAAAAATACTACTGTTTTAAGTGCAGGCTATATTTTAAATTATTTTTAATTATACAAATAAATTTAAGATCTTTATTTCCAGTTTCTAAAATAGCTTACATGGTCTGGGGAGATGGCTTAGTGGTTAAGCACTTGCCTGTGAAGCCTAAGGACCCTGGTTCGAGGCTTGTTTCCCCAGGACCCACATTAGCCAGATGCACAAGGGGGCACATGTGTCTGGAGTTCATTTGCAGTGGCTGGAGGCCCTGCTGTGCCTATTCTCTCTCTCTCTCTATATATATCTCTATCTATCTGCCTCTTTGTCTGTTGCTGTCAAATAAATAAATAAATAAATAAAAATTAAAAAAATTAAGATAGCTTACATATGTGTGCATGCATTTCTCAATAACACCATTAAATTTGTTTCTCTTTATCTTTCTAAGCTGTATTCAAAAAAAATTAAATCATGTTAAAAAATCATCATCACCTAAACAAAATATATCCAGTTTTTATATCTGGATCTACTTTCAGAAGTATAATGTCAATATTTCATTTCTATTTATTTGTTTAGTGTTCTACTTAGTGATCTTTTGTACAGTAGGTTTTATGCTTTTGCTCTAGATACATGAAATTTAGGGTTATTTTGTACCTTAACTTAAAAGTATTAAATCACTTTTATTCTGAGAATCTCAATAACTAAATATATCACATTGACAAGTGAGATGAAAACACCTGCTGTATCTCTCCAAGAATCATGTCTCATTCTAGGGACATACTTGGCCAATGACGGTTTATATTACTGTAAGATGACTTTTCCTGGTAAGACAATTTTATTTACTGTACATAGAATCCATCCAAATCCAGCCTGGTAAACTCCACTCCAGATGAAGTTCATGAAGATTGCATCACTGGAGTCTCCTGTGCAACTTTCCCAACATTTGTTTACTAATTATACAACCTTTGGAAGAGATCATGTAGGCCTTAGAAGTTTCTTAAGAATTTTATAAGACCAGTTCCCCATAAAGGAATGTTTTAACTCGAAGGAAACAGCTACACGATTATCTTATTTTTTTTATTTCACAAATAAAATGTTATGTATTTATGATGTAAAACAATATAGTTTTAATTTAGCTACACTTTCTATAATGACTAAACCAAGATAATTAAGAACTTTATCATGCAAATGTTTGTGTTTTGTGATACCATTGAAAATCTGCTATTAGTTATTATTTTACTACAATCACTATGATATGTATTTTTTCAGAAATCATTCTTACTGTTTAACAGTTCCCTACCACTCCCCAGAACACAGCACCTGGCACCAATTTTTCTACTCTACTTCTGTGAGTCCCATTGTTTTTATATTACACCATTCTGATCATATAATTTTTCTATTTCATATTTCACTGATTATAATATTCTCTGTGTTCATTCATCTTTTTGCAAATGAGAGGCTATTCTTCTTTTTAAGCTTAAATACTTCATTAACACCTCCTTTCCATCTTCTTTGACTCTCTGGTCCTCTTTCTTTCCTTTTATTCCATAATTCTTTTACTGGACAGGTAGCTAGCTATCACATTTTATTCATCCTTTCATTCATTTAGGGACACTTTGGTTGATTACATGCCTTAGTAATGGTGCATAACATTGCAATGAATCTAATGCAGGTATTTATTCAAGATACTGAATTCTTTCATTTGTTTGGATTATTCAGAAAAACGGAATCATATATATCATTTTATTTATATTTTTGGTTAACATCTATACTGTTATTTAATGGCTTTAGTGATTTACATTCCCCATAGGGCATCAGTTTCCTTTATATATCTTCCCAGCAATTTTCAATAAAATGTCTTTTCAATAAAACCATTCTTCCATATGTGAAGTGACATGTCATTTAGATTTGAATTTGCCTTTTCCTGATGATTTGAGATGTTGGATGATTCCTCACATACCTGTTGGCCTTTTGGGTGTCCTTTTTGCATAAATAAATGTCTGTTGTTCAATTGCACTAATTGTTGCTTTTGTTTGTATTCTAAACATTTTTATATTAGCATCTTAGCAGATAGTTTGAAAATACTATCTCCTATATTTTCTCTTCAGTTTGTATTATACTTCTCACTCCTTTATTTCCTTTGCTATGTGAAGGCTTTTAGTTTAATATAATTCTGTTTTAAATTATTATACTTTACATACATTGAATTCTTCATGAAAAAAAATTATATTTACATGATCACATCATGCACAGTTTGTATGTAACTTTTATTTGGCATTTCATGTATCTCATTTGTATATTTCATATACTGCATTTACATATCAACTGCATTACACATATATTTACAATGTACATTATATTGGCATATATTTAGAGTTATTCTGCAATGATTTTGAGTTTAAATAGCAGTTATTTTATGTTTTTTTTAATTTTAACTTACTCTTGAGTCAGCTAAGTGGTATCTTTGAAATGAATATCTAAAAGAGTATAGGGATTCATATACTATACTTGTGAATTCCTATTCATGTTAGAATAGTCTATTCTTTCTCTCTTCCTTTCTTCTTTTCTTTCTTCTTTATAAGAGAAAGAAAGAGGGAAGGTGGAAGAGAGAATGGACATGCCAGGGTCTTCAACCCTTGCAAATGAACTCCATATGCATGTACCACCATATACATTTGGCTTACATGGGTCCTGGGAAATTGAACCTGGATCCTTTGGCTTTGCAATCAAGTCCCTTAACCACTAATTCATTCCTCCAGCCCAGAATAGTCTATTCTTATTTACATATTTATTCTTAGCATACATCAATAGCAAGAAACAACTGCTTTAAAATAACTCTTTTGGTATTTATGTTAAGAAATTAAAGTCTGACGATAAAATTCTATTTAAAAATTTTATTTCCAGAATATTTGAGAATAGTTTTGGTTTAGTTTGGTTTGTTTCCATATTTAGAAAACAATTTTTTTTTGTTAAAGTTTATGTAGTTCACCAGGTTATGGATACATAGTATTCAGATTTTATAAGTTTGGTGTCCAGACTACCATAATGAATATTACACTATTGTTAATATTAGCAACATCATGGCTGATATTCTTTCTTTATATGATGCTTCTGTAACTTCTCTGATTTTGCAGATGTCTCATATACATTGCTTTTCTGTGTGTTTTTAATATTTATGTACTTTTTATTTACATAATTTTGTTCTTTTTTCAGAATTTTGAAAAATTTGTTGAGATTCATCTTTTGTATTTTGCTGTTGTCCACAATATAATTTTCCATAGTATCACTTATAACATTTTCACTTAAGTAGCCCATTTATCTAAATTTCATCTTTTCTAACTATATTTTTAACTTTTAAAATTGATACACATTGAATTTTGAAATAATCTACATTTTATTGCAATTTTATTTCAAATAATTTATTCTAATTTTGAACTGTTGTGTCCTTTTACAATTTTACCTGATAGGTAGCTTTATAAATGAATTAAAACAATACCATAGTAGATACTGAAGTTGATTTTGTTAGAATTCTACTTATGGATTTTCATTATAATCTCTTTATTACAAAATGTTGTTAAAACAGGTTGAAATTCTTCCATCTTTGTCTCACCTTTTAAAATGCAGTTTTAGGGCTGTAGAAATGGCTTAGTGGTTAAGGCACTTGCCAGAGAAGCCTAAAGACCCATGTTTGACTTTCCAGATCTCACATAAGCCAGTTGCACACAGGTGAAGCAAGCTCAAGGTAACACGTGCCTACTAAGTAGCACAAGAGTCTGGAATTTGATTTCAATATCTGAGGCCCTGGCACACCAATTCTCTCTCCCTCTTTCTCTCTCTCACTCTTTCAAAAATAAATAAACAAATAAATTTAAGTGTTTATAAGTAAATAAATAGGCAAATAAATGTAGTTGTAAATCCCACTTCCTATATTTAATGAAAAGAGAATCTTGGAGCAGTGGCTAGAAATAGACACTCAAGACACTGCTTATATCTGTGTAGGTTGGTAAAATAAAAATAAACACAGCAAATAATCACATCTCAGAGAATGATGTATATGAACTAGTTTAGTATTATTAAGTCATATTTGAATAACATTCAAATTATTCTTTTCTATTTTTGCACATGAATCTTTTTTATTCTCACTTTTCCAATGTGTTAGCACAAACTTCAAAATCCAAATTCTAAGAAATATTTTCAAAAGTCTGCCCAAATTAAATGAGTTTTATTCCAACAATACTAAATTTCAATATGCCACATAGTCTTGAGTTTCTACTTGAATGAGATAATATATTTGTTTTGTGTATATTTATGGATTTTTGCAATTTAGTTGGGCCCTTTCTTAAACTGGTTTTCCTCTTTAGGAACATAGATAATATTCATGACAAGCCACTTCTACAGGGAGTTTCTTAGCTTGTCATAAAATCTTATTCCTTTTAGTAGGAAATTTCTTGGAGGATAAATATAATTCTGTGTCAGTGGATTTTCAGATGAGTGATCTTTTCTCTGTTATAACTGGCTTTGTTGGAAGTGTGATTCAACTCAGGAATCTAGAAAAAGCTTAGCAAATACCAGTTTAAGGGTAAGTAGACAGAAGACATCGTGGTTTTCATGTAAGAATGGCCATGTGATGATTCAAGTACAAGAAAGAGTTTGAACCCTGAAGTCTCATGCAAACAATAAGTCTGGTATTTGAGTAAAACCTAGTCAAGGGGTGCACACTAAGGGAAAAGTCTCAGGCTTTGCATGTAAGATATAAATTACAATCACTGATGACTCGATTTGCATAAGAAATGTATTTCCTGGGAACAAGTTACTCAGATCAAGAAAATCAGCAAGTCCAGAATGATGTGGATGTGAGGGACTCCCTATATATGTACTTTAGATCACTCTTGACATGGATCAAGATTGATAACCACATTTAATTTAGTTTTCATCTGAACAGAGGTGGTTTACTAGCAGCAGCTGCCAGGACTGAAAGATGCCCATGCAGGAAGTGTCTGCCTTGATTGTTGTTAAGTACTTGTCCCTCTAAGCACAAATTGCCTATTAGGAAATGCAGTAAACTTCTAGATAAGCATTTTATTACCAGAAAAGTAATTAAACTGCACCAAAACTTCGATTGATTGGAAATAAGCTTAACTAAGAAAAACTGAGATAACCTTACTAGTTCTGCAAAATGAGCCTTCAACTACATAATAGTATTTGATTGTTTCCTTTATAATAATTTATTTTATATATTTTTCTCACTTCAAGGGATTAAAAAAAGGTTTTTACCTGAGAATGTTAGTGTATGATGTTGAGTGAATGCTTGCCAAAAAATGCTGAGAAGCAGAATACATAATTTCAGATTATGAAATACAGAAAATTTCTAGAAAATTTATGTATGTACTTGTATGGGAACAGAGGAAAAGACAAATAATGTTTTCCTAAAATATATTTTTAAGTTTTCTGAATATAAACTGTCCTAAAAGTTACCAAGACAAAATAATTGGGTTTGTTATAATTTCAGATAGGTTTAAGAGAAATATTTCTCAACAAGAAATAATTATATTAAAATGAAATGTGAAAAAAAAATTAGACTGAATAATACTATGAAGAAATGCAGCAGAGGGTATATCCAGCTAGATCAAACTATTTAGAAATTGAATGTCATATTCCAGACACAAGGTGGCTGATGCATTCATGACCTCAGCAGCTGTCACTACCTGCACTATATTGGGCCCATTAACATACTGTCATGAATGGTGAAGGAGGACAGAACAAGAAAAGAATATCAAAATGGTAGAAGGAATGTTTGAGGGAGGAGGGGGTTCAATGTGTAAGAGGTATGGGGGAGGGGAGACAAGAGAGTGATGGGAAGGGATTAGGATCAAAATACATTATATTATCATGCACATGTATAAGGATTGCCTATTAAAAGGTAAAATCTCATAAAAATCAAATACTAATTTAAGAAGTGCTAATAAAAAGCATGTACAATATATTTTGAGCTTGATTGTCTTTCCAGTTCCTTAGCCTTGCTAATGCATACATTCAAACTTATATGAAAATTTAATTATCTAGGATAACATCAGATTTACTGTAATAGAAGTATGAGTGTAGCTTTCTACTGCTACCTGTTTAAGATTTTGTTAACAAACTGTTCCTTTTAGGTAAATATGCATGACATGACATAACATGACTTAGAAGAGGTAAATAATGTTAACCTCACATTGATGCTTCCACACAGAATAGATCCAGACATGATTTGTCTTCAACTTGTATAGCAATTATTACTTGCCCAACTCAGTAGGTATTTATACATATGGCTTTGCAGACAAGCATCATATGTGTGGGTCCTTCTACCTTTTAACATTTATAATCCAGTTAAGTCTAGATAAATGATGATCCTCAGGAATAAAATGTGTTAAAGAATAATGATTTTATTCTATACTTATTACCTACTAACATACCTTGTTCACTGCTTCCTCAGTTTATCAGTCTTCATTTAAATTCTCTTGCCTATCCACATCTGACTCCCATTGATTTAGTGCTTAACATGCACTAGGCATGGGACATGTGTACATCATTAGCATGAATCTACACAAATCTTTGATTTTCATTTTATCTTATTGCTTAAATCCTCCAGCAATCTGTTAGCAATTTAAAACTTTCTCTTCCTCTAAAAAATATCTAAAATTCATATATTTCACTGTATTTAGATGGCTGTTCCCCCTAGACCAAGCTGACATAATCATGTTCTGCTCTCATGACTTCAGAAGGACATAATTGCCTTGTCTTTATTTTTATGTCCATCAGACCTAAACTATACATGGAAGTCAGAATGTTTCTGCCAGTATGAGGTAGATCATTCTTAGATTTCAACCTACCTGTATCTTTTTTAAAATCCCATTTGGATAAAAATCAAAATACCCTAACATGGAACATAAAATGAAGCATGATTTGTCAATTAAGGACCTCTTTAATTTGTCTGTACCACACTGTGAGGAATGGACTGTTTTCAAAAGACTACAACCTTTCCCGTTTGCCTCTGTTGTGACGTCATTCTTTCCATAGAGGCAGGAATATTATTCCGTAGACGAGTATGACTGGCTCTTTTGTTATTGTTGTTGTTGAGGTCTTTTTTTAATGCCAGTTCCTTAGGGAGCCTGCTTTTCTTTTTTTTTTTTTTTTAATTCTTTTTGTTTACTTTTATTTATTTATTTGAGAGAGACAGAGACAGAGAGAGAAAGAGACAAATACAGAGAGAGAGAATGGGCGTGCCAGAGCCTCCAGCCACTGCAAATGAGCACCAGATGCATGTGCCCCCTTGTGTATCTGGCTAAAGTGGGTCCTAGGGAATTGAGCCTCGAACCAGGGTCCTTGGGCTTCACAGGCAAGCGCTTAACTACTAAGCCATCTCTCCAGCCCATTTCTATCAAGCCCTCATTTTATTCATCTTTATTTTCTTTTAAAAAATTTTTTTGTTCATTTTTTATTTATTTATTTGAGAGCAACAGACACAGAGAGAAAGACAGATAGAAGGAGAGAGAGAGAGAGAATGGGCGCACCAGGACTTCCAGCCTCTGCAAACGAACTCCAGACGCATGCGCCCCCTTGTGCATCTGGCTTACGTGGGACCTGGGGAACCGAGCCTCGAACCGGGGTCCATAGGCTTCATAGGCGAGCGCTTAACCGCTAAGCCATCTCTCCAGCCCTTTTTTTAAAAAAAATTTTTTTGTTCATTATTTATTTACTTATTTTTTATTTATTTATTTATTTATTTATTTATTTATTTATTTATTATTTATTATTTATTATTTATTTATGAGCGACAGACATGGAGAGAAAGACAGATAGAGGAAGAGAGAGAGAATGGGCGCGCCAGGGCTTCCAGCCTCTGCAAATGAACTCCAGACACGTGCGCCCCCTTGTGCATCTGGCTAACATGGGACCTAGGGAACCGAGCCTCGAACCGGGGTCCTTAGGCTTCACAGGCAAGCGCTTAACCGCTAAGCCATCTCTCCAGCCCCATTTTTTATTTATTTATTTGAGAGCAACAGACACAGAGAGAAAGACAGATAAAGGGAGAGAGAGAGAGAATGGGCTTTATTTTCTTATTTAGTTATTAATATACTTCACGATTCTCTCTCTTTCTTTCCCTGTACACACACACACACACACACACACACACACACACACACACACTCAAAACTCCAAAAACTTTAAAGTGTTTTGCATATAGTTGAATGCTCATAATTTAGAGTGGTTTTTCTTTTTGTTTTTTGTTTCTTATTCTTTTGAGTTAGGGTCTTCCTACATAGCCCAGTTTGAACTTCAGTTTGCTACATTGCCCAGGCTAGACTCAAAGTTCTTATCCTTCCACCTCTGCCTCTTAAGTGCTAGGATGGAAGGAATATTGTCACCACTTACAGGTGAGAATGGTTTGTAGCATTCAAAAATGTGTAAACATTTATTATTATTATTAATTATCATTATTGTGTGTGTATATGGTGTGGTGTGGAACCTTGTGCACACATGTGCAGTGGGGGTGCTTGGCTGAAACGTGGAACATTAGATGCCCTGTTCCATTGCTCTTGTGAGTGGGCTTGTTTAAACAAGAGTCTCTTTACTGATACCTGAGCTTTCAGGGCCCCACAATTCTTATCCATGGGACTGGGTTAAAGGTGTGTGTGGCCATGCCCACCTGTTTAGGTGGAATCTGGAGATTCAAACTCTGGCAGTCTCAGGCCCTTTTAGGCCTTCTGATTGTGCAGGAAACATACTTACTGCGAAGCCATCTCTCCAGATCCATTTATCACCTTTTTAATATAGCGAAGTGTTAACTTGTATATCCTCAGAATATTTTTAAAACTTGAATATTGCTCTTGTCATTTAATAGATGTAAAAAGTCAATGATTTGGGCGATAAATGTTTTGCTTACATACAGTAAATTATATGGCAGAATCAGAATTTGAACTTAAGTCCACCAAGGGCAGAAGGATTCCAAGATTGATGGCAGCTGAGGCTATGTAGTGAGTTCTTGGTCAGCCTTGGCTAAATAGTAAGACTACTTTTCATAACAAAAAAATAGGAAAACAATATGTAGAATAATATATATGTCATGGTTTTATATTTATATAGCATGCCAAAAGGTCATGGGATTATGTATAAACATTATGATTGTTTTAGTTTCATTCTCCTTTGAAGTAGAGTTTGAGACAAAGATTTGATGCATTCAAAAAGGTTTGGGAGGTGGGGATTCCAGGCATGGAAATGGTAAAATGAAACAGGATAGGAAAGTATCCAATAGTTGTACATCTCAGGTAAGCCACCCTTTAGGTACTAGAGGTTAATTCTATGAGGGACATTTGGGAGACAGCATAGAGCTTGCACCTTAGGGTAACCCCAACCCAAAGTCATGAGGTATTCATGTATACACACCAGCTCTTATTAATCTATTTAAATTGTCAAGGGCAATTAAGTGAACACTATAAGCTTTGGCAGTAAAAAAAAAAAAAAAAAAAATCCTGGCAACAAAATGCATGTGCTTACAGATGACAACAGTTTGTACTGAAATAGGGAGGACATGGACTTATATAGAGACAGAATATTGATTTGCTAGCTACCAAAATTGTATGGAAATCTGTATGCACTTGTGAATGTGTGTATGTATGCATGTATGTTTGAATGTATGTATGGATGGGGGGTGTGTTTATACATTGTACGCACACACACATATGTGTGTGTATATATATTTTTTTGAGAGGAGAGAAAACAATTATAGAGACTTTTTTGTTCTAGGTGAATGTAAATATTGGTGTATAGACAGAGACATTCTGCATCAGAAATTATTATTTTTGAAGAATTTATGTATATGAGTGTATATATGATTATATAGACTATATATCTCATATATACCTATGGTAGTCTCTGAGATATAGAACCCTTTTCAGTCGTGTCCTTTGGAGTAATTATACTATTGTTACAGTTCCAAATTTTTTTGGAAACATTGGTAAAATATAGTATTCTGTGTTTTCTTCTTCACATTTGTCTTAACATTAGCAAAGTCTCCTTTGGGCTACAGAAAAGAACAAAGTGTCTCTGATGAAAGGGTCACCCTAGCTGTCAGTGACCAAAAGAGCTGCCTGCTGACTACTTTGTAGCAATGTTCCATCCAGGAGGCCACTGAGTCATGGGTAAGGAATCCACAGAGCTAATGAATTCCATAAGGTGTCTTCTCTCTTCTAAAGCCCTAGGCATGAGACATTTGTGCTGTTTTGTTTTTTTTAATCCTACAGACTCTACATCATTCTTTGACACACTCTGCCATTTCCTGTCCATCCTAAGCTCAAAAGAAAACAATAATAAACAATTTGCTGTTCAATTTCCAGATAGCACTATGATCAAACAGTTGGTAAGCATGTCATAGCTGCTGCATGCCAGAATTTCAGTGGAGTCTAGCTGAAGGTGGGAGAGACCGGCAAGGAACACCAAGATATGTTAAAACTTACCCTTTTATGGATTTTAGTTAATTGTGTTCAAAGCCAACAAACAGTTTTGGATCTTTTTCTATGCATTTGTTTCCTACCATTAATGACTATTAAGTAAAGTTATTGCACAAACTATATGGCATACATTGTATTTTGTACTTAAAATAATATTGGGATATAGCCATGTCATTTTGCAAATGAAGAAATCAATTTCTAATAGTCATAAACTCTTCTAGTTAGTAACACTGATGGACTTGGAAGTTCAGTCTTTCTGTTCACATTTTTTATTAGCTAAATTCCAATTCCGTAGTGGGAATGTGATGTTCTTGTGTTTTGGGTGAGAATTACCCTTGCACATGATATAAAATGCACTTTTATGTCTTATACAGACATTTTTTTTTTTTTTATTAGGGGAAGGCTTCATTGTTGAGTGTTGAAAGGGCTTGAGTCATGATAAATTTCTATTTTCATGCTGAATGGAAGGAATGCTTCTTGATCTCATTCTTTCCTGTCTAAGCGACACTAAGTTCCTCTTGAACACTGATGTGCAGAAGGTGTGTTATGTTAGTTGCATCATTAGAACCTTTACTACAGAGCTTTATCTCTATTTTATTATGTTTATCTAAAGTCAGAAGACCACATGAGTGCACTGCGTACTATGTAAATGCCACCCCCCTTCTAGAAGAGGATTTATTTTTCTGACTTCTGACTTCTGTTTTTGATATGAACTGTTCCTTGTATTTCCTGGCATCTTGCAGGAGTCTGGGCAGTCTGTCTGATATTTTCCAGTTGTTAAGTCCTTGAAAAAAATTAAGAATGTCTCCGTTAACTGTGTGGTAGAGGAGCTCCAGTCTAATATTGAGACAACTGAAGTAACCATCTCAAGAAAGAAATGTCGGGCTGGAGATATGGCTTAGTGGTTAAGTGCTTGCCTGTGAAGCCTAAGGACCCCGGTTCGAGGCTCGGTTGCCCAGGTCCCACGTTAGCCAGATGCACAAGGGGGCGCACGCATCTGGAGTTCGTTTGCAGAGGCTGGAAGCCCTGGCGTGCCCACTCTCTCTCTCCCTCTATCTGTCTTTCTCTCTGTGTCTGTCACTCTCAAATAAATAAATAAATTAATTAATTAATCAAGAAAGAAATGTCAAGAATTTTAATACATTATTTTACAAAAATAACCACACTACTGTATTTTAGTGATGACTTTATATTGTACTACACAGAAAGTAATTAAGTAAAGCTTATGCTGTTAGTAATATTTTATAGAGACAGAAAGATCTAATAGGAAATGTGAAGATTATCTCCATACTATTTGTGTGTGTGTCATATTCCAAATATACGTGAAGACTACAAATATCTGAAAACATAGAAATTGCTTTTAATTAACCTTTCCTACTGTAGTACCATTGTGGTCAAACGACCTATTCTATAAAACATTAATTGTTTGAACTGGTTTGTGATCTTTCAGGAACTCATAGTGTGTGTGGAATAAAAATAAGTTTAAACTTGCAGAAAAGATACTGCACTATAATCTATATGTACATATTATAGATTATAGTACATACGTGAAATAAAATGTTGAATCTTGAATATTCTCTGTCATTACCTGACTCTTTTTTATTAATTATTGAATACTCAGTATGTAAACAGCACTTGTTGGTACCATCCTTACCTTCATCCCTGCACGCCCTCCACAGAGAGCCTTCTCATTGGGGATGCCCTTTACCTCATGGGGATTGTGGGTCATGCATTGTGGGGTATCCATCAATTATGGGGAAGAGTTAATGTCTCTATACCTAATGTACCAACTTGTGGCTCTAACAATCTTCCCATTCCCTCTTCTGCAAAACTCCCTAAGCCATGTTTAGGTTCAGTTTTAGGTCTACTTCAGTGATGGGGTCTTAGGGACCTCTGGATGTCTGGTTTACTAGGGGTTGAGTGTATGCAGTGTCTATCTACTTCACCCTTGTGCTGATATCAGGTTCACAGAGAAAACAGTGTTATTGCTCATTTACTCAATTCCTCTGTGGCTTTAGCTGGGGCCCTGGTGAAATCATTACTAGACTCTTGCTTCTCATAATAGTTTCAGACTTGTGGTTCCTTTTTGTTTTAGGCAATGATGTTAGGTTTGTAATTGAAATGGCTTCTTGTTAGACTATGTACTGATCACTATGTTGTACATCATTCACTGCATCCTACTGTTTTCTTACTAGCATTGCTATTGCTACAATAACTTTAAAATAGGTATTTTCTATTTAATATTTTGTATTTTAAACTTTCAATTGAATGTAATTTTCCTTTAGGCATTATAATTTTCATCATCTTCATGTGCTTTAGTAACTTAAATCTGATTACCTCTGGACTGTATGATCAATCTATATTATCATAACCACCAATATATTGGAATGTCATAATAACAAGCTTAGCTCCAGTGGTTAGGCTTATCAACATGTTAGTGGCATTAGGACAATGCCCTATAAGAATTAACTTAACATAGTCAATATTTTACATTTCATTTTTCTCTAAACTGATACATTAATTTCAGAAATCAAACTGTCTTTCAAATTTCCCAAATTTCATTAAGTACTGCTGATTATTTTATTTTCATATTTTATTTTGACATCAGTTCTTGTAAATACTTACACCCTGAATTTTAGTGGTCTAATGTAAAGCCAAAGTGCTATTTTAAGAGGAAAATTCATTTTTTTTTCAGAAACAAAGTATGTTTTACTATGGAATTTTCTAAGGATTAGTAGGGGGTTCTGGAGTTTATTTTGGCTTCCAATACCATGTAACTATATTACTATAGGAACAATTGATATAAAATACTCATCAAAAAATTTTTTTTAAACTTGAAATTTTGGCTTTTCTTTACTTCATATTCCATGATTTCAGTCTTTTAGTAATCCATGTGTCAAGGGGAAACAGGCTATTTCAAGGTTTCCATTAGCCAGTATCATTGTGTTATTCTTTCTTCATTGTCAGATCAATGTGACTCATTACACAGGAGTCTTTTCAGAAAATAGTTTCTGATATCTATTCTCACTTCCAATTGTTCTGTCTTTGACATTAACATTATTAAAAAATTTAGATTAAGATTATCACACAATTTCCTACACTAAATGTATACTCCCTTTAAGGATAAAATGACCTTTGAACATTCATTCATTTATTTGGATTCTACAAGTGGCTAAAAGAATTTTTAAGAGGATGTGAGTGTGTTCTTTACTCTTAGGCACAAACTATCAATAACCTAACTATATGCATAAATTTTTGCTAAAGATTTTTATAAACATTTTATGATTAGCATATGTGCATGGTGGTGCAGAACATTTCTGCCTATTTTCAGATCGAGGGCTTTATTCTGGATACCTATTTTCCTTGAAATTTAATTTTGCATGTGCTCAGTTTAATGTAGTTATATGCATGTGAGTGCCAAATCAGATAGTCTCTCTGCCTCCTTTTATTCACTTCCCTTTTATTTTTGCCCCTTCACATTTCCTTCTCTCCCTCTATATTTATACCATTTATCTAGTATCTAAACACACATGTGCTAGTGGCATATATATGTTTACTTCCCAAGCTATCCATTGAAATCTTATGTTTACATTTCAGTTTGAAGGAACTGAGGTTTAATGAGACTAAATTGTGGTCACACATGTATGGGATTTTATACCATATAGCAATGCAAAGTTCTGAAAGAAATAAATATGGGGTCCTGGGGTGCATCCTGGAACCCCAAGCCTTGAGTTTATATTTGTAAATTAGCCAGAGAATTGGCAATTTCAAAGGAGCGAAAATGATTTTTAAAACACCACATGTTTTCAGATGCCACAGGGATGTGGAAAAGATAAAGGGCTGCGAGCTCAGGAAGGGAAGGTACATCTCATGATTCAGAAGACCATGTAAACGAACATGGATCTTAGGTTAAAAAACAAACAAACAAAAAACATGGAAAGGGAATTAATAAAAGACATGCACTTCCAAAAAAAAAGATTAAGAGTAAAGACTAATAAAATGTGTTCCTTCCCACACTGGCATGAAGACTCAAACACACTGTTCAGGAGTGTGAATCTCTCCATGGGTCAGAGAAAATATAGAGTTTATGCTCAGTGCACTTGAATCAGGTGGCCCAGCCAATAGGCCTGGACTCAGAAGAGGGGTCTACCCACATCTGGGCAGGGTGCTCACTCAAGGGACATAATTGCATGAAACTGGCGAAAGCTGAATCCCACAACTGAAGCAGGCGGGGCAAGTTGATAGACCAGGCCAGCTGGGATAGGCATGGTGTGGCAAGAATGTAATGTATGATCATCCTAAGATCCCTTTCCTTAAGGTCCGCCCATTTCTGCCTAGCTACTTTGGAACCCCTACATTTCCCCCTTTCATCCTGCTGAATGGAGCTGCCAAAATATGGAAGTTTCTCTCAGAGAGGAGTCCAAGGGAGAAACCTATCAGTAAGATGCCATGTTGCTTAGATCTTTTTAGTCTGGTATAAAATTTGCAAACACTAGTAATATAAGTGTTGGGACCTAACTCAGACTGAGAGAGATTATGAGGTAGGTGGAGTAGGTAGCCCCCTCAGAAGAGGCAAGTGTTCAGCAGGGGGTGAGTGTTCAGCAATCAATATGCATTTAAGTGGGCCCGTATAGATGGAGTGAATTATTGTGTAATCATCTGGGTGTGAGCTGCCTGTAAGTGACCAGAGATAAAGAGATAAAAAACATTAATTGAGTATACAAAGGTCAAAGATTAACAAAATAGCCACAAAGATTATAATGGGTATAATTGTTTTCCACAATGAAAAACTAGAGATCTGTTCTGAGAATTGTTTGCTGAGTGTCACAGTAGCATCAAATATGGTCTGAGTCTGCTTATGTATGTCTTGTAAAACAGATGAGACATTAGCAGAGTTATTAGGAATGTATACACAGCGTTCATCCTTGATAATGGTACACATACCATCTAGAGTTGTGATGAGTATGTTTAAAGCCATGTTGTTCTATATGATATCATTATTTGAAACTCAAAATTACTTGGATTCAAGTCTTCATCCTAGAATCATGCTGTTTGTCTTCCAGTGTTGGTTTGATTTGCTCTTCTTTATAGTAATTATTCCTCCTATTGTTACCAATCAGCAGTTTCTAAAACACTGAAAAATTCTCTTAATTTTTTTTTTAATATTTTGTTTGAGTGAGAGAGGGAGAGAGAGAGAGACAATGGACCCACCAAGGCTTCTAGCCCCTGCAAACGAACACATATGCCACCTTGTGCATCTGGCTCAAATGGTTACTGGAGAATGTAACCTGGTTCCTTAGGCTTCTCAGGCAAGTGCCTTAACCACTAATCCTTCCAGCCCTAAATTATCTTATTTTAAAACAATTTTCCTATATGTCATTAAATAAGTATAAAGTCTATAGATAAATTCATAAAAATCTAGTTTATTATAGTCTTGATATAGTCAAAAATTTTCAGTAGTTCTGTCATGAATATAAAATGCCTACATACATATTTAAGAGGTTAATGCCACCACCAGTGGAGCATTTTAATATTAAAACTATAATCATAGCTAGTCATGGTGGTGCACACCTTTAATCCTAGTGCTTGGGAGGCAGAGGTAGGTGAATCTCTGTAAATTAGAGGCCAGCCTGGGACTACAGAGTGAATTCCAGTTCAGCCTGAGTTTGAGATCCAATCTTGAAAAAGCAAACTATGTGTGTGTGTGTATGTGTGTGTGTGTGTGTGTGTGTGTGTGTGTGTGTGTACACAAACACTTGAATATATATTAGTATAAATTTAAAGTTTACCTAGGTATTTATTGCTTGGCTCCATGTTTCTTCTTCCTGCCTCACTCTTAATCATGCTACTTTCTTACAAGCTGTTCATTGAAAGCCAGCTTGATTGTTAAGTATGGGCTATACCTACAGAGCCCAGTCTTTGCTTCTGGTGCAGATTGTAATCACCTTCTTTATAGTTGTTGAAGGAAGAATGGTTGTGATATTTCTTTAAAAACTACTGGATTCATTTTTATCTCCTTTATTTTTGACTTTATTATGATTTTTTTAAGTTTTATATATTATTATTTACAAGTAAGGGAAAGAGAGATAGAATGAGAATGTCAGGGCTTCTTGCAACTTCAGACGAATTCCACATGCATGTACCACTTTGTGCATCTGATTTTATGTGTGTACTGGGGATTCGAACCTGGGCAGTCAGGATTGCAAGCTAGCACTTTAACCACTTAGCAATCTCTCCAGCCCCTGATTAATTCTTTATAAAACACTAGCATTGTAATTTATGCTACTAATAATTCAAATCAACTCATTTTAATACATAGCCCTCCTAAAGAACATTTTCAATTTGTAAGTTCAGTTGGACTCTGCCTTGACTCATCTTTACATGCCCTTCATTACTCTGTATTTCTTTTTTCAGTACTTTGACAAACTACACTGCTCAATCAAATGCATGATGGAACAGGCCATAATCCCCATGCTGTCAGAGCTATTTATAATGTAAATGGGAAACATGAAGAAGAAGGCGGCCTCTGTGTGTCCTGTGCCTTGATGCACAGTTGAGTGATGTGTTTTTCTAACAGTATCTGCAAATCCTTAACATGCAAGTCCCCAACTGAGCACTCAAGCAGGAAGTAAGTTCCTGCATGTGGTTAACAATTCAGTAAGCAAGAGTTTATCAACATAAGGCATCTGCTTTCTTTCAGTGGCTTTACAAGAACAACTGATGTGTGGTGACCTTTGATAACTTGGTGGTTTATACTGTTTCTCTGTTATTAAGAATTTTGATATCTCAACCAACTTCTTCACATGGCTACTTTACCCATACTGGAGACCACAGAGTTAATCAACCAAACCCTATTTAGCTTTCCGTTTTTATCACATATTCCTTACCCAACTTATATAACTTCCCAAAGTATTATCAACCATGGGAGAAAACAAGATAATATAAAAAATATGAAGAAAAGAGGAGCATTTTCAAGAGAATGAAGTAAGAACTTTACCTTTTAAAATATGCATACTGAGCCTGATGTGGTGGTGCAAGCCTTTAATCCAAGCACAGGATCCAAGCACAGGAGGCAGAGGTAGGAGGATCAACATGAGCTCAAGGCCACCCTGAGACTACAGAGTTAATTCCAGGTCAGCCAGGCCAGATGAGACCTGACCTCAAAAAAAAGGAAACCATATACTGTTAGTGCAAAGACATAAACTGCATAGACACAGGTCTACAAGTTCCTGTCTAGATCTGCCCTTCACAGTAAAACTTCACCACCTGCCCACTTTCTCCACCTCTTTTCAGTCTTTTATCCATCTGTCATCTCTGTGCTGTCTTCTCTTTCTCTATTTCATATTTTTTTGTTGTTGTTGTTTTCTTTGTGCTTTTACTTACAGGGTTGGAGTTCCCATAAGGGTATACTATTGCTTAGCATTGTTTAAATTTCCCTATTTCTGTACCAGTTATACATAGGCAAATACCATATATTTATTTAGCATGGGGCAAGGTATTTTTATATACTTTGCTTGTCACATTTATAGAAATAGTACAAACAGCAATGGTTATTAATAAATAAAAATTCACTATGCTACTATCTTGTGGTACTAATATTTCTACACTATCCAAGCCAGATGTCTTTCTTGCCATCTCTCACAAGTCACTTGACTTTTCATGTCATATTTAATTTCCTCCTTTATATTACATTATTGGGAAAATCCTAAATTAGAGAGTACTCAGAAAATTATTTCTTACTATAAACAAAATTGTGCCTTTCTGCACTGCTGCAGACTGTGTGAACTGAGCCACTAAAGAACATGTCTTCTGTAGGTAACTGTGTGCTAAAAGATGCCTCATCCTCTGTTAAGTTTACCATGCTATGGATAGATCTCCAGTGCTGTTAATGACACTATACAGCCTGGCCCTCTATTCTTATGGCTACTGTTGTCTTCATCTGCTTTACACGAACACCATATTACCTTTGTGAACTGTCCAGGTCAGATCCATGCAAGCCACAGTGCAGTTTTAACAGGACATCACGTTTTTGGCTTGTGATGAATTTGGTAGTTCTTCCATTCTTTTCCGCATGAATTATGGAAAGCTAGGTTGCTTAGTTTGTTTGCATGTTAATTGGAAACACAATCTAGCATGACTGTTGTTGGAAATAGATGAAACATTTTTGCAGACAAGCAGTGGAACACATAAGTAAACCCATAGTTATTGATATACTAAAGCACAATTCATTGTGCAGAAAATTCTGTCCAGTGAATCATGTCATTTGGAATATTTGCATACCACGTGATCAATGAGTCGTAAATCAAACTTATAGGACACGGACTTGAGTTTATTTTTTAAACAATAATGAATGTTGATGTGCATATTTGCATATTTAACAATTTAGAATCACCAATATATTGAAGTTAGTAGTTGCCGTTCAAGCAAATGTTTGGCAACTGGGTGAGTCTCAACAGCACCGATAAAATTTCTCAATAGATTTAAGAAGATGGACACATTCAGAAGTCAATAAGAACATGTGGCTGGTGTTCAAGTCAGCAGTGTGTCAGACAACCTTGGTGACGGTTAGTGTCATTCAATCAGTCCTCTTCCCACTATATGGATTAGCAGAAAGCTGATTGCTAGAAGCAGCTCTCTCAGATGAAAGCTATCCAGGAGACAGTGCAATTAGAAGTAGTTAACTTCTTTCTAAGCCTCAGTTTCATCCTTCTATACAATAAAGCTGATGGTATCTAGCTTGAGGTGTTATTGCAGAAGTAGTCATGCATTCAAAGCTAGCCAAGATTCTTATCAATAATAATAAAATATTAATAAATATTAAGACAAAAGCTGTATTTGTTGACATCCTCAATATCATTGTCTCTGTCAGCACTATATGAGCATTACCAAAATATGGGGAGAAAGATGCTGACATCTCAGTTGCTAATTGCCATACTGAATGCTAAGGTACTGAAGGAATGTTGATGAACTTTTTACATATTCAACTGCCTCACACATGGACCCTGAGTTCTACAGGACATGAAGCTACATTTTTTATTCAGAAAGGAACTTTGACATTTCACAAGGAAAAGTTAGTCATGGGCATTTTATGTTTTATAAGAGAGTAGGGTGTATCTTTTGAAAATCTGTACATGTTGCCTTGGAATCTTTAGTTATTCTGAATGTTCTATGCCTCCTAACTCAAACTTCATTATTCATGGGTCCAATTAACAACACAGCAACTTTATAAAGTGGAAGCTGTTATTGTGCAATTGATTTCATGAAAATAATCATGTAGCTAGTGACTTCATAAACAGTGGATTTCCAGAAATCAATATCTAGGACATTATTAACACAAAGTGACATTTCATTTTTAGATGGGACAAACATTTTGAGACAAGTAATTAACTTTAAAAGAATTAATCCTTATGTTTAGAATTTTAGTGTAATTAACCTTTTTCAATATAGGAGCAGATTAGGGTCTAGCTTAGTTTTAGTATATTCGTAGTATGAATCAAAGCCCTGAGTTTGGTCTTTAACACCAAAACAAAAAAGAAACAAGATAACACCCTCCCCAAAATGCTACCGGTTTCATGGAACTATGAATATGAAATTTGTGGAAATCAAAATTTTACTACATTTGAATGAACTTAACTATAGGTAAGATTTAGTATATGGTAGAGACTTGAGATTAATCGTTAAAAATGTTTCTATTGGGCTGGAGACATGGCTTTGTGGTTAAGGCATTTGTCTGCAAAGCCAAAGAACCCCGGTTTGACTCCCCAGGACCCATGTAAGCCAAATGCACAAGGGGTTGCATGTGTCTGGAGTTTGTTTGCAGTGGCTGGAGGCCCTGGCATGTCCATTCTCTCTCTCCCTCTCTCCCAAATAAATAGATGAAAAGTTTTTTTTAAAAAAAGTTTCTATTCAACATTTACATTGATGAGGTATTATGAAGAATTTAGAAATGTGATATTAGTTAGCATATAAAGCAAATGTTTTAAAGTCATTGGATAACACATTATATATTTTCATATGTCCATCATGTGAACAAAAAATTGGAAAAGGAATATGAAATAATGGACTGTGGCTGTATCTCTATTGTATGTGCTTTCCTAGCATGTGTGAAGTCCTTGGTTAAGTTCCCAGTACTATCAAGGGAAAAAAAAAAAAAAAAAAGATTATTTGTCTTGGGAATTAGATTAGTAGATAAAGTAAAGCCAGATGCAGTAACATAGCACTTATACCAAGATGGAAAGTGGACAGGGGAGAATCCCCAACCCAGAAGCTTACAGGCTACCTGGCCTGGATAACACAGCTAGAAACAAGAAGAAACCCTATCTCTAACAAGGTAGAAGATAGGATCAATCAGGTTCTCTTCTGACCTTCATATGAACACCTTAACATAAACATGACCACACTTACAAGCATGTGCTTGTGTGTGCGTGCATGCACGTGCGCACATGCATGCCCACACAGACACAATTAATAAAATAACTAATAACATTGATTGTCACTGGAAGATTTTCAAGCCAGGTATTATCAGTGTGGATTATTAACTGTACATTAACACCTATGCATGAAATTATTATATAATGCATATATCATTTATGTCATTACAAAGGTTCTGTTGGTAAATATAATATGTGTAACAGTTTTTACTTGTCACATGTTGTCTATATCACAGTCACAAAACTGTGCATGATACATCAAATACAAACCACATACTTTATTGAGCAGTTCCTTGTCTGAAGTAGTTTCACCATTTTATTTTATTGACATTAAAATATACATTTCAGAAACAAATTACCATTGTCTGTTCTCAACTCTGTCTTCTGAATATGAATGGACCCCCTAGGGAAACCACAAGGATTGGAATTTACAGGGAGAATTGCTAGCAGTGCTCAACCTGTGCTTTCCTGTCTTATCTGTCTTTTTTACTTAAATTAAAAATGTTATTGTCAACTTTATACATCCATATGATTTTGATCATATTACCCTTCCATTACCTTGTTTGTTTTTTGCTCCTCATATCCCTTCCACTGAATTCTTTCTTCCCAGCTAGTCAGTCTCTCATCTACTTTGAAGTCTGTTTTTATATTATGATATGTGAGTATGATCCTCTGAGTTTAATTAGAGTTGCCTGCATGGGAACATGTAAGATATTACTTATCAGAGCACATACTTCCTACTCATAGTAATACCATTACATAAAATGTCCCCTCCTCTCCTAGCTGCAATTAACTGCTTGTGAATTTTCAGGGAGGGATGGGGCCTCATGCCATCAACAAATATCAGTGATGAATATTAATGGACCCAGCATTATGTGGGTGTGGGCCTTATGCAGGGTGTGATAGTCACTGTTGAGTCATGTATGTGATAACTATGTCATGCCTAGATAACAGTGTTCCACAGTATGCCTCCCCATCCTCTTACTCATTCTTTCTATCTCTGTCTGAATTGTTCCCGAGAATGTGAAGGGGTGAGAAATTTTTCTCATTTAGTGTTGAACACTCCAGTATCACTTATTTTCAGCACTTTGATGAGTTTTGAGTGTTTCAGTAGTAACAGCTGTCTGCAAGAGAAGTTTCTCTAGACAAAGTTAAGAGTGACACTAATGTAGGGGCACAGACAAACATATTTAGAAGGTAATTGGATGGGTACGCACCATATCCATTTAAGAAAGCAATAGTAGTGGCATCCCTCTTAGGGCCTATGACCTCCCATCCAAAAGGTTTTGACTAGATTTAGTAACAGGCAAAAACTCCCTCTCATGGAACTGTTGTCATGTTCAATCAAAGGACAGAGAACAATTTGTTACCTCCTTAACAGTCATGCCAATAGTGCACCCTGACTGGCTAATCAGTTGACTTTTGACTCCCTTCCTACCCATTTCCATTGTTTTCTCTTCCTTGGTTGTTCTTTTGTTGAGTAACTATTTTCTTCATTATCTACTACTTCCTATTTCCAGCATTCATATGAGCTTCCTTTTGTGATTATCTGGCCTCATTTGTTCATGTTAAGTGCAGCATCATACTGCCTAACACTAAGAGACCTTATACATTATCTCTAGCACCTGGTTTAATTCCTAACAATTAATTATTCCTTGAGATAATTTGGCCTTTCATATATATGATTATGGGTAGGTCTTATATTTCTAGTCCTGGAAAGATTTGGACAGAACAGATTGAGGATAGAATTGTTTACAGTATTACAATTTACAAATTAGCGCTAATTGAATGTATGAAGATGGTGATATGACATCATAAAACAATATGAATTTTAATCCTCAGGACAGCCCTAAAGATCTTGTTAATAAATCATTTAAACATAATAAAGCTGAAAATGATTATGAGTAATTATCTGAGTAAACCAAAAGAGAAGAGGAATTAGGATTTTAATCAAATATTATCTAATCCTACAATCAAGATCTTTCTTCTACTCATGCACTTAAGTATGGAATACAAAAAAAGAAGAAAATAAATAAAATAGAAATAAATAGAATCAGTTTAATAATGTATCAATTTTGGTCTTCCTTCCCAAATATAGTTAATTCTAGGACCCAGCAAAATGTGAATCTAATTCACTTTTCTATTCCCTTTGTTAGATCTTGGTTGTGGTCCAGTTTATAATTTTCCTAATGAATAATCCAATTGGTAACAGTTGCTGTAGATACTACATTAAATGGATCTCCAGACAAAAGTTACACTTGATCATTTTTTATTATCCACAACATAATATATTTTAGATTATATAGAACACTATGCACTTTATTTAACATGAGGAGCTAGACAACTGACTGATTCAGCCATAGTATAACTCAGTAGCTCTCTGGCAGTTTCCCAATTGCTGTGATACTAAAGATCACCATAGCAGGGCCCCAAAGAGGCCTTTTAGATCTGGATGTCTCCAGTTTTAAGGTGCTACTGTTAGGTGGGAAGGGGCCTAGGGGTATTCCAAGCAAATTAGGTAACCTTTATTGTGATTGGCTATATGTATTTGAGGAACTTTAGGCAAACTTATTTTAGGCAAACTTATCTATGGCCATGGTGCAGACAGTCTATTCCCCCTTATCAGAAAACTGACCTTGCTGGGAAGCAGAAAATTAGGCCTGTTGATGATTCTGAGGCTTATTATGGCTTCTTGAGTCCTTCATTCCCCCCTCTACTTGTAACTTAGGAGGACCTAATCTTGGGTCCTTATTAGAGGAGAGGTTGTAAAGGATGGTACTGGGTTCTTAGTATGGTGAGTTGTACTGCGTTAGATCGTTCCCTGACAAAAGAGATTAGTTTATTGGTTATACAGGGTCCAAGGGTTAGTAACAATAATAGAATCTAGCGTCCAACTAGGGCTGAAAGCAAGGTCGCTAGCCATGAGGACCAATCAAACATGGATTCATATCAATTTTGGTTCTGCTGTCTATCTTTATCCCTTTCCTCTAGTTTCTTGCAGAACATGGCTAAGCTATCTATAATGATACCGGAATTGTAAGTATAAAAACAACATTGCTCTCCCAGAGCTTGGAATAATCCTCCTTGTTGTAGGAAGAGTAGATCTCTTTATTTCTCCCTCTCATGAGAAGACATTCTAACTGCTTTAAGGGACTGGGATGAAGACAGCAGATCATTTACTATTTCCTGCTGAATGGGACAGGAAGTGGGGACCTGTTGTTGCAGTTAGAGAGTCTCTCCTTTAAAGGGGAACTATTTTAATGGACCCCAGAGTGTAGGAAGATAGTCTTGGAAGAGAACATTGCAGAGAAAGAATAAAAGTAAGGAGTTAATGAGAAGTGAGTACACAGCAAACTGGTCTTTTTGGAGGTCAAGGGAATCCAGGTAGGCAGGCTTGAATCATCTCAGGACTATCTGAGGATGAGCTGGCTGAGATTTTCTTTCAGAACTGTTCATTAAATGGCACAGTAGTACTTATCATGGCTTGTAAAACAGATGAGATATTAGCAGAGTTATGAAAAACATATACACAACATTTAACCTTGATAGAGAGTTATCGGGTGTCATTAAAGGCTGCACAAATATATTTTTTTGGTCTCAAAACTTATTTACATATTTTAGATTTGAAAATAACCCTTTTAACATCTATAGTTGTTTTTTAGTTATTATAGAATTAGAACTATGGGAAAAAGAGGTCTTGATGTTTGTCTTCCCTCTTGGAAAGCTCTTGTGTTACTTAATAGGCCATTCATATATTTAAGGTATTTTTTTATCTTTAGTTATTCATTTCTTTTTGAGTGTTTAAGACCATGCGTATAGTCAAATTTAATTAAGGATTAATTTTGGAGGTCATTAATGGCTCTCTAAAGAGACTTTAGGGACCCAAAAGTAGCCCTATAGCTTACTGGTGTTTTCTGTCTGTTAGGATGAGCCAGGTTTTCCCTTGTTTGGGAAGTCAGGAGGACTAATTGCTCCTCAATTGTGACTCAATTGTGTTTCAGAGGGCACACCAATTTTGTTTGGGTCTCCGTATCCTCCCTGCTCAGGAAGACAGTTGACTTACCAGGGGCCAGTGTAGAAGTGTCCCATCATCTCCAGTGGCCTCATGACCTGGGAGCACAGGCCAAAATATTGACCTTTTTTACTCTGATGATTCCATTTGGCTTTGGCTTCTACTTAGGTGATTAACACACCTAAAAATGAAGTTACACCAGCCTGTATGTATATACATATAGAGCACATTTGATTGCGGAAGTAGATTTAGTTGAAGAATGGCACAGGGGCTTCTAAAATCATTTTGTCTAATTTTTTAAATTTTTGTTGTATTGTGGCAGAATAAGCCTTATATCTGAGGTATAAAAAGTAGGCACAACACACATTTTAAATATCTAACATTTATAAATATAGGCAGAACCTGTTACCAGTCTTGAAAACAGTACCATTTGATTTATAAACTAACTAATTTAACCTAGAAATTGTCAGAAAAGGACAAGTAATCAGTATAAAGTCTTAGCATCTGTGTTTGAAAACATCTTTGATTAGTTCAGATACCTGTGTGAGTACAAATTACTCAGAGAACATTGGAAATAGAACCATGGAGCTTGAATATTTTTTTTTCTCAGATAAGGACCATTGTTTGAGCATGAGGTTGTACCCTAAAGTAGGGAATATGTCTTAAGAGTTAATTTTGTTATAAGCACTGGACTTAAGATGCCAAAAATGAAACAGTTGATTTACATACAATAGAGTACAATCTGGCCTTTTCTTTTTAACCAAAACAGCTAGCTAAATACTAATATAACCCTTGATAAATCCTTTTTTTTTTTTAAATTTTTATTTATTTATTTGAGAGCGACAGACACAGAGAGAAAGACAGGTAGAGGGAGAGAGAGAGAATGGGCGTGCCAGGGCTTCCAGCCTCTGCAAACGAACTCCAGATGCATGCGCCTCCTTGTGCATCTGGCTAACGTGGGACCTGGGGAACCGAGCCTCGAACCAGGGTCCTTAGGCTTCACAGGCAAGCGCTTAACCGCTAAGCCATCTCTCCAGCCCCGATAAATCTTTTTGAAAGAAAAGAAACCATTATTTGACAACCAATGATTTTGGCTTAAACTTGATAGCTATTGATTTTATGTACCACAGAAATTTTTATTAACATAAAACAATTTTATGTTTTACCCATGACTTAAATGTGATAAAGCTTATGCAAGCTATCCCAACATATTTTAGCCTGAAAATTAGTTCTTTTCTTTTTTAAGAGTTTCTAAACAGTTGAAAACCTCTAACTTTAGGCATGGTGTTTAAGTTTAGCCTGAAAATTTCTTTTTTTACATCCCCACCCCTTTATTTACATACTTTAACATTCTGATCTAAGTACCACTCAAAAAGCATTTTTAACGAGCATTCTATGTCCCAACATTGAAAAATTCCTTCCCAGGTCCTTCAATCAATTTATCTCACCACATCGTTAACCATCTTTCTTATAAGTCTATTAAGAAAAATTATACCAAATTGATTAATCCTATTACTAACAAGAAAGTAGTCAATACAATTTTTTGTTATTAATACCAGTTACACACTTGGAAATGATTTTATTAGAAGTAACTAAGGCAAATTTTGTTGTTATCTTAAGGCAGGCTGGCCTAGAAGTCAGGTCAGTTGCCTCCTCCTTTTAAATTACAGGACATTACATTTTTATAAATACCTGACAAATTATAAGTTACCTCTTCAGAGGGAATTCTGTTGCTTTTAATAATCCTCTATGTAAGGTGAAGTTGACCTAGAACAAATATCTGTCGAATTCACTCTTGCAAAAGACATTTAACTTTTCCTTTTTAATTTCTATGCTCAGGTCTTTATTTCCTTGAAACTTTTCTCTAGAAGAGAAAGGGGTGTCACTTGTGTTCATCTCATCTCTTTAGTTACAAACAGTCACAAACATGACACAACTAGCAAGCACAATGAGCACACACAAACACACACATACACACACACAAAAGAACAAATCCTCCTGGCCACTAGAGGCAAAACTGAAAGTGAGACTACAGCCTCTCACTGTGCCACTGGAGCGACCTGCTTAGTTCACATAAACAAAGTCATTGTTTCAACAACTTAATCAGTTGGGATTAACTTAAACTATTTTTCTTGCTACAATGTTAAGATTTTAGGGAAAACAAACACAAGTTTCCCTATGGCTTATATTTGTCCTATTACTAGAAAATGATTTTATAGAAAGGCAAGCAATCAGAATATAGCTCTTGAATTAAAAACTAGTATCTGAAGCCCTCTCTGTGACAAAGATGATAGAATGCACAGGAAATACTGGATAATGTTAACGACTAATTTCGAACTTAAAGCGAAATATCTATCCTTTGGTTTGGCTTTCCTTTTTGTCATTTCTTTCTCTCTTTCTAGCTCTCTCTCTGTTTATACCTATCAAATCATAAGGTTTTCTTATTAACTTAATTAATTAATGTATTAGTTTATACAACAAACATTTATTGACTATTCATTCCTTGGTTATTGACATTTTGTTCACCAAAGTACTATCTTAAAACCTGCTTTTGGTGCACTGAAAAATAATTAGCTGAATTTGTGGAAAACATGATTTGACTTTGTCTAGTATAATTTGGCAGTAATAATTTTAAAACTACCCTGTTATTTGTGGTAGTGCTTTTAGTCTGAAAAAACCACACAACGCCAAAAAATGTGTACAACCTATGTAACTTTCAACCAAGTCCAGTAAATAAGTTTTCCTTTTATTAAGCAAGGTTCATTTTGATCCAAGTACCTACATAAATAGAAAATAATGAGATAATATTTTCTTATGTGTTCCAAAACAATTTTGAACTCATAGTTTGTGTCTGTTCCCAGACTGTATTTCACATCCTTGGTCACAACTCTCCCCAGTGACCACATAGAGAAACAGGAGACCCTACTTTGCTATTCTTACTCTACATGAAGTGGGTTTGAGCTGATTTCTTTGAGGACTTACTTTACTGTCTCAAGCTATGGATAAAGGGTTGAATGCCATAAGCACTTGGAGCAATTTCCACCACTTAAATGTGACATGAGTTGAATAATAAGCTGATGGAAGTAGATTGTGCTTTACTTTTTATGTGTGTATGTATGCATGCATACATATATACATGACTGTGTGGAGGAAAGAAGCCAGTGTCAAGTGTATTTAATTGCTACTTTCCCTTTTTTCTTTTGTTTTATTGACAATTCTCATACATGTACGTAATGTATTTTCATCATGATCCCCTCCCTTAGCCTTCTCTTGATACTTTCCCACTACTCTTATTCTAAACTCCCTCTTCTTTCCATTCTTTCCAAATAGTGCCTCTTTTACTTTGATGCCAAGTTGATACAATTATAAACATAGCTTCATGTTAGCCTGGCATTTAAACTTGAAGTTATCAACCTGTTAATTATGATATTAGTATATTTTATAAAATATTTCAAAACTTTATTTCCTGATTTCAACTTGGAAATTGTTGCAACCATTTTTCCATTTATTATTTTCCTATCACTTTTGTTTTGTGTGTTTGTTTTGTTTATGAGACAAGGTCTTCTTATGCAACCTTACTGACGTGGAACTTACTGTGTAGACCAGGTTGAGCTCAAACTTAGAATCTTCTTTCCTTCATGTCCCAATATCCAGGTTTACAGGCTTGCACCATCATACTTAGCTGTATCTTGATCTTTCATGTGAACATCAGACAGAATATGTTCAATGTACTTTTGTCATCATCATAAACTATAAAACTTTATTAGGCCACTGAAGAACAGGGTGCACATCAGATCCTTTCAAAGTTAACAAGACATAATTTGGAGCATCTACTTGCTTTCTGCATTTTGAACTCACTCTGGCTCAGGCTGACCTGGAATTAGCTATGTAGTCTCAGGGTGGCCTCAAACTCACAGTGATCCTCCTACCTCTGCCTCCCAAGTGCTAGGATTAAAGGCGTGCGCCACCACACCCGGCAAGAAATGCATTCTTTAAAATAAAATGAGGTCTGCTTCTTCATGTAGCTCATTGATAAATATTTATTCTGTAGTTTTTGTTTGTTTACCTCTGATATTTTGCTAAGAATCATTTTTATTTGGTGAAAAGGATGCAATTCATAACAAGAATTAATTTTATTGAAAGGAAATTGATATGCAATTATTTTGTTTCTTATAGGTGTATTAATTTAAATTTTAAATTCTTAGGAAATACTCAAGAGAAAATAGCTCAATACTTGCAGTGTTTATTCTGAATACTAAGCATTATACAGAATGCTACAAACACATGATCTCTTTTAATTATTCCAAGAAAACAAGAGGCACAACAATTGAACTAATTGAGGCACATTATACTAAATTTTGCACTTACCTACCACTGGTGATAAGTAGAACAAATGTATTTACCCTCAGGCAAGGTCTCCTTTTTTTCATTTTTAAGATGTATGTTTATGTTATATGTGTGTTGTGGTGCATGAATGTGTGAGGTGACATATGCACCTGTATGTGTAGGTGCCAGAAGAGAAACTCAGTCCCCTCCTTCTATTGCTTGTCCATGTGTTTCCTTGAGATTGAGTCTCTTATTAAACACTGCACTGACATTTTCATTCATACGGGCTAACTAGTGAAGTCTCTAGTTTTCACTTCCCACAACTGGGGTTATAGTCATACATGATCATACCCAGCTTTATTAAGATAAGAGGAAATTCTACTCGATCTAGTCAGCTGCATTTTTAATCAAGATTAAATATTGGATTTTTAAAATATTATAAAGTACATTTATTGGAATGTTCACATGATGTCTTTATTCTACTAATGTGTTTGATTATATACCCTGATTTTCAGAGTTTTAAAAATATCCTCATATTTTGAAGTTAAATACAAATGGCTATAGTCCATAATCCCTTTTAAAAAATATTCTTAAATATTTTATTTATTTATTTGAGAGAGAGAGATCAAGAGAGAATGAATGAGTGAGTCAGGGACTCTAGCCACTGCAAATGAACTTCAGACACATGTATCACCATGCATATTTACCTGCATGGGTACTGGGGACTCAAACCTGGATCCTTAAGCTTCACAGGTACGTGCTTTAACTGCTAAGCCATCTATCTCTCTAGACCCCATGATCCTTTTTTTTTTTTTGGTATATTAGATTGATTTTGCTGTTTTGCTAAAAATCTTGTCATTATGTTCCTTCTGGTAGAGTATGTTATACATGTATTATGTTTTCATGTGTGTGCACATGTATGAGCAGTTGTGCATGTGCATATGTGTACATGGATTTGGAAACGAGAGGTTGATATCTAGTGTCTTTTTCAATTGATGTTCCCCTTATGTTTTGTGGCTCAGGTCCTCATACTTTTACCTGAGCTTACTTCTCAGCCTTCACTCTTCAGTGTTTCTAAGAAATACATAATTCAGTTTTTTATCTTTATGTATTACTCTCATGTTGAGGCCAACTAAGGGCCTGATTGAATAAGATGATGTATGGTTTTATATTATTCATTTTTTAGAAAGTTTAAAGCACTAATATCACCTTATGTTTAATATTTTCCAGACCTCACCAGTCAAGTCCTTTTAAGTGCCAACTATTCTTTTTGGGAAAATTAGCTTACTAACTCACTTATTTATTCATTCATTAAGTCTAATTAATAGGTGAGTAAGTAACTCCCCCATCCAAACATAAACACACTGAAATATCTTTGTAAGCAATTATATAACTGTTGCCTTTTGCCACAAAGATTCCTTAGAGATAGAATATTTTCTTGCTTTGATGTGCACATAGTGGTGGGTGGTGATTGGATGTTGCTGATTAAAGGAATATCAGTCTGGACACCTTCTTTCATAGGACAAGGAACTTGAAATTTGCTATTCTCTGGGAAGGCTTTTTGCTGTTCTATTTTTTAGTTAGTTAGTTTGTTTGTTTGGAATTTTGTCTAATTTATCATCAGTTTGAAGCCTCTGTTTCAGCTTCTTCAGAGAACGAGGCTCTAGCTTCAAGCTAGGATATGGAGGACGTGTTTGCTGACTAGATGGGGATGATAGAGACAGGATCTGAAGGCAAAATTGACCTTTAAAAAAAAAAAAAACTTTTACCAATCCACCATTTTTTATTCCTCTTCCCCTCCAATTTTGCATAGTACAGATGGATAAATAGATGTGAATCTGGGGTTTTAACATTACTTATTTCGTCTACCCATTCCCATCTTTAAAATAATTGTACTATGTTGTATTTTTAAGTATCTCATTTTTTTAAATTTTTGTTATTATAACACAGATGAAAAGATAGCTACCCCACCCATATACACATGGCACACTGAATAAAAACCATTCTGTAAACAAGTTTCTTCTTATTATTTATATTTGATATAGCTTTGAAAATAAGAAGAGCTCTATACCTGTATTCAATCTGAAAAGTTAGAATTGAATGATCAAATATCCATGTATACATGTATAGATTTAAGGCCTGAAAATGTTATTAATAAATTGACAAACTGTATATAAAAACATTAGTTGTCTGGCAAAAATAAGACTAAAATAATTTACATGACTGCTGTGTATTTGCCATGCCACCTGATGGCCATTGATCATGAATTTGTTTAAGAATCAACACAATAGAAAATGTTACTTCAATGACATATATTTCACCACCATAAGAAAAGTGCTATATAAGTTATTCCTCATAGACACTGAATTCCTATCCTTCCAGTCAAAAATAAAACTTTGAAGAGTTGTTTTTTTTTCATGTGTGGTACATCAGGACTTTTGTACCCACCCCTATATTTGTACCTTTTATCTTTATTTTATAGTATTACAGTGATTTCATTCAAATGAAAAGTAGTTGCAGGATAATATTATTTATCTGTAAGGAACTTGGAACAGAAAGGTAAGAGACAAACCAGAAAGGTTACATGTGTTAGAGATACAGAGGCACTGCAGTAAATGTAATTCTTCAACACCCTGGACTATGGATTCTAAAATTTATAGAACCAAGATAAATCGAAGGCAACCTTAGGGAGCTCTATAACAAGTCCAATGACCTCATCATATATTTAGGGGAAAATAGAGTTAGAAGTAAAATATTTTATGTGCAATATAAATCTATAGGATGTATTACAGAATGTGCCTGTTAATATAATTACACTTGCATTCATTTCAGAAAGAAAACTGTAATTAAAAGTTTAGAACTATGGCCTGGAGAGATGGCTTAGTGGTTAAGCACTTGCCTGTGAAGCCTAAGGATCCTGGATCGAGGCTCAATTCCCCAGGACCCACATTAGCCAGATGCACAAGGGGCCTGCACATGTCTGGATTTCATTTGCAGTGGCTGGAGGCCCTGGCGCACCAGTTCTCTCTCTCTGTCTCTCTATCTGCCTCTTTTTCTTTCTGTCTGTTGCTCTCAAATAAGTAAATAAAAATAAATGAAAAAAAAAAGTTTAGAACTAGAAATTTTCCACATAAAATATGTGTATGGGATCATTAAGGTAACTTTCATAAATTGATGCTCACATGAATATGATATCTTTGTGTTACATTTTATGAAATATTTTTGAGTTATACTTTAGTGTATTTCTCCCTTTATCATTTAAAAAAGTTGATTCTATTTAATGAGCATTTTTTACATATCTTTTGGTATTCAGTGATTCATATTTGATTTTAATGTAATTTCAAAATAAATATATTCCTGATTTATTTTTCTATATTTTTAATACCTGGAAAGTTTCTCCTACCTAAGCATCCAATAAATAATTATTATATTAATTAATTCATATGATTGCTTTTCTTCTCTCTATGCAGTTATCATCCTCTTTCCTCTCTTCTTCCTCCTCTTTTTCCTTCTCTATCTCAAGTCAGATAGATGCATTGATCAATATATTATGCTTATTGAGGAAGAGGGTAAATAAATAAACACATTAATTCCAATTATGTTAAAATGAAATCCAGTTTTGTAACTCTGCTCTCCATACAGAATATATCTGGCACATATGAATAAATATGTAACAGTGAATTTTACCACCTAAATCAAATAAGCTAAGCTCCATTGTGTTGTGATTTGCTGGTATTTTAGGGTCAGGAAGCTAACTGCATTCAGAAGTAAAGACAGTCAAATGTTTGAAATAGTCTCTATTCATTAAATGGGTAGTTTCCTCAAGCAAAACATTATACACATATTCCACTTGATATAGAACATTGTAGAATATACGTACTTACCTCTAAAGTTGACCTTTAGAGGTCAAATTTTAAGGTTAAAATAACCTGTGGCTTTCCATAAACTGAAACCTAAGCTTTAGTCTATGAAGCCTGGTTGAAAAATGTCATAAGATATTTTCTTCTCATTAAATATTCACTCTTATTCATCCATATTCTTCATACAGCAATTATTTTGAAAGTGACCTACATTTTCAACACTGTCATCATTGTTCTAAATTCTATGCTAAAACCAGTTAAGTTGTAGGAAGTATTTGTTAGTACAGAGCATCTACTTTTAAAATTTAATCTCTTAATGAGAAATATTCCTCCCTCAATACTCGCCTATCAGTAGCATTTGCATTTATATACCTATTGCAGACTTAAAAGTCATATTGCATGGAGCAAAACCTTGTAAATATAGATGCCTAAATGCCATCAAAGAAAGAAATGCATCATGAAAGTACACTTCTTAAAGCAATCTTGACATCTGGCAATGGACTGAGTAATATTGGTTCTACAGTAAGCATTTGGGGATCTTGGAAAACCTGGCATGGTGTTCCCCAGATGAAGGGCTTTTTTCAGAGTCCACTAAGTGATACTGACCTAATACAAACTTTCCAAATGCTTAGTGATGAATTAGATATGGGCAGTCTTTACTCATTTCTAGCTTGCTTATTTACGATGTATGTAGTTTCATCATACTCCAGCTACCCACTGGATATCCAGCACATGCATACATGTACTTACCCATGCACGTATACACTATTTAGAAGCAAAGCACATAAAGTATCACCCAAAATCAGCATAATAGAACAAATGAGTAAATAAATAAATTTATAAATACAATAAAATTTATATTAGTTCTTTTTCTACCTTGAAATAAATTCTTAAACTGGCATTAGTTATGGAAATAAATCTAACAGCTCCCTAGTTAGTAAAAATACAAAATGGAGGCTGGGTGTGGTGGTACACACCTTTAATCCCAGCACCTGGGAGGCAGAGGTAGGAGGATCACCATGAGTTCAAGGCCACCCTGAAACTACATAGTGAATTCCAGGTCAGCCTGAGCTACAGTGAGACCCTGCCTCGAAAAAGAAAAAAAAAAAAATACAAAATGGAGTTTTTGTGGCATTAGACACTGTGATTCTTATTAAAGAATTCACCTTTTTTTTACACAAGATTGTTTCATAGCAACAAATTTCTGTCCCTGATACTGTAATAATTAATATGGTATCCTGTAAACATAGAAGCACATAGGCAACAAGGAATTCATCTGGAATATGTAAACAGGATGTCTTAAAAGTTTAATGTGACTAGAAAAAACGCTTCATGAAGCACATATTTAGTATTCTTAGCTGTCAAAATCATTTAAAAAAATCATTCCCAAATAGCATGTCTAGAACATTCCTTGACACATAGTAGTCATTCAATAAAAATATTGAATGATACTTTCCCTACTTTTTTATTCATTCAAAATGTTTTTTGAGGCAGGTGAGTACCAAGTAATCATATCTTCTTCCTGTTAGCTTCACAATGATGACTGTGAACATTTGTAACAGTAGCTCCCTGGAACATTTCATCCAATAAGCTTTTTTAACAGAAAAGCTAAAGTTTGAGGTATGACACCATTATACAACTTATTTCCAAAATGTACATGGGCTTTATCTTTCAGTTTGGACCCTAAAAGAGATCTCTGAGCAATTAAGTGTCTGATCAAAGTGTACTTCAAGACAATTATGTGCAAGTGTGTATAGGATGCTTTGGGAAGCAAATGAAGAAATACAGAATGCAATTAGGGGTCACCTTCAAATTCTTCCAGCAAAATAATTAAAATACTTCCTTTAGGAGTATCAGCAACAGTGCTGGAGGGGAAAACATGAGTAGGGTTCTAATTTCATTCATCATCATAATTTACCTTTTTGGACATCTCTTACTTTAATCTTGTTTTAACATTGAGGATACTTGGACTAAACTCTTAAAAAACTCCTCACTCAGTTTCTTGATTTAATTTATTTATTTTAGAGAGAGAGAGAGAAAGAGACAGAGAGTAAGCATGGGTATACCAAGACCTCTTGCCACTGAAAAACAAACAAACAAAAATATCAGAAATTTGTACCCCTTATTATCTGCCCTCCTTGGGTACTGGGGAATTAAACCTGGGCCAGCAAGCTTTGCAAGCAAATACCTTTAACCAGGAGCAATCTCCTCATCCTTTAGTCTTTTGATTTTACACTGAAATGAATCATGTTTTCATGCATGACACATCACTTGTTACTGTTGTTTTAGGAAGAAGAAAACAAAGACATGTTCAGAACATTATTTCTGAAACACAGAATGCTTGAAGGGTGGCTGTAAACCCAGCTGGTTTAGTCAAAAGAGACAGGTGAAAGGATGGTGGATGCTGTTGAGTTGTTGTACTGGTCCACCACATTCCAAAAGATTAGACAAGTGACCACTTTGAAAATCATTATATAATATCAAGACTGCAGTTCCAATGTCTGAAACTTTAGCTACAGACCTTCTAGTCTCTGGAAAAATCAGGGTATGTTTTCTTTTTGACAAATCTTGTGCCTCAGCACTCTCCATATTTTATCCTCTCATGCATAAACTCTCCTTGATTACCCAGGCCTCTGAGTCCCACAGAGAATCCTTTTATAAAATAATGAGGATCATGACAATTTCATCTTGAAGGAATTACCTGGGTTTGCACACGTTGCACCTGTTTGAGAAATAATTGGCAAGATACTCGTCTTCTGTATGAATCTTAGCAACATCGAAAAATGTTCCTAGAACCTTTATACACAATATCATAAATGCAAACACTCAAAAATAAGCAAATAGGCTTTTCCGTGAGAATGAAAACTTCCAAGGAAGAAAAATATTTACCTATATAAAAATATATTTGCTTAACAAATTAGTTCAAAGTTAGCTAAAAAAAGAAAATTCATAAAATATAAATTAATGTAGGGAGAAATTTACAAACAAACCACAAATAAACATCAGGCTATTTATATGCCTTGTTTCCCTGTATCTCATTTAATTATTTACAGCAGTCCTCATAGTTCAGATGTGTAAATGAATCTCAAAAATTATGCATACAGTTTAGTGTTGCATCTAAGATTCAAATACAAGCATGTCTGAAATGCAAGTTTTAATATTAAATTATACCATGCATGTGTCCTTCAAAACATGATCTCTCCTTGAAAACTCAGACCTCAATATAATATCACATTAGGCATGTATTCGTCTTTTGCTGTGTAGTGTGTGCTTATAAGTAATGTGCATATGATCAGACAGTTGAGGTTTATAAAGAATGTAGGTGGTAAGCGAGTAAAAGTTACCAAATATGTTTGCTTGAAGAATTGAACTTGTTACATAGTGAAAGGAATATTTCTTAGTATACTTGATGCTCAGATGTTTATTTTGTCATAGTTACTAATTGTGGTATGAATTATAGTTTTCAGCACCTAATATTTACAGTGCTTTTCATATGGCATAATATTCCGTGCAATGAAGTACCTTGTTTCCTTTCAAAAGCCATAACAATTAGTCATAGAAGAGGAAGGAAATTAAATAAAAACATTTTGGGCATCAGTAGCATTTTAAAAAGCATAATCCTTATAGCTGGGCTTGTGGCACATGCCTTTAATCTCAGCAATCAGCAGAAGTAAGAGGGTTGCTGTGAGTTTGAGGTAGCCTACTCCAGATTAAGTGCCAATTCAGCTATGATTAGAGTGAGAACTTATTTCAAAAGAAGGGGGCAAGATTAGATCAAAGTCCATGATATACATGCATGAAAATTTCAAAATGGGAAAAATAAAAGTAATTAAAGAATGATTATAAAACATTATGGAATAACATTTTCATAATGCTAAGCTGGACATGTATTATACAAAAATGGTTAACCATGAAGGAAAAATTCAGACATCATTATTATAAAGACTAATTCTCTAAAAATTACAATTGGTTAGCTAGAGAGATGGCTTATGCCTATGAAGTCTGAGAACTGAGGTTCAATTCCCCAGGACCCATGTAAGCCAGATTCATAAGATGGCACATGTGTCTGGAATTTGTTTGCAGTGGCTGAAAGCTCTGGTGCTCCCATTCTCTCTATCTGTCATTCTGTCTCTCTCTCTAATAAATAAAATAAAATAAATTTTAAAAATTACAATTGAATGGTGAAAATTCAGTTGCACAATAAAAAGATGTTTGTAATACATATCTATATATGTAAAGAACATACCCAGAATACACTTAGAGCCCTCATAAATAGGAATGTAAACATAAATAAGTAAAAAGTGTTTAGTTGTCATTTCTAAAATGAGACAAACATATTAACCCCAAACAAACAAAATGAAATATTTTATCACATCCTCATTGAAATGCCTAAAAAATCAAAAGCAGCTTTCCTATGTATAAGTAAACTTACAGATCAAGATTATTGCCATACAGTCTTCAGAAGTGTAAATGGAGAACTTTATTTTGGAAGATGCTTTGGCCATATCTATGCAGCTTTTTATATGCTTACAACATAAGCTGTCTATTCTTATTCTCATTATATGCCCTCAGAAATGCACACTACTTCCACTAAAGGACACACATGGCCTAGATTAATTGCATTAATCTGTACAATAGAAAAGCAGGGAGCTGTGAAACCACAGCCTACATACATGGTTCAGTTCCACAAACCTAAAGTTGAGAAAAGGAACACAGCACTAAACATTAGATACTATACCACTCCACCTTTGTAAATTTTAAAAATGAATAAACAAACACTTTATGTTAGGAGAAATCAGAATAATGCTTGATTATATTTGATGGAAAGATACAATTAAGAAGTAGAATACAGAAAGTGTCTAAATTGTATACAGTGCTCTGTGTCTTGATTGGGGTAGGATTACAGGATTTCAGTTTTTAGGATTTTACTACACTATATTTATGATGCATGTACTCACTTTTCCAAGTAAGTTTTACCAGTTAAAGTTTAAAAATCACAGTATTAAAATTAATTTCAGTGCTATCCAGCAGTAATACCAGTTGGACTTTAGCATATCAAAGAAGAATACTACTAAAAACTATCCTATATTATTTTGAATAACCTTATCATTTTTTAATTTCAAGATAATTTTTTAAATATGCACTTTTAAAAGATATATAAAACTTGTTTTTAAGTTAATATTCAGCAAAGAAACATAATTTAAAAGTATGTTGTATTGTGTTTATTTGCACAGGAATACTGAATACAAATTACTATATATATTCTACTATCCTGAACCAAGGGACCATCATTGACAAATACCTGTGTAAATACAAAACTTACATTACTGAAACTTATATATAAATTTCTCTAAGAACATGAGTAATTAAATTGAGCTCTTGTTATATTTAGACTCATTCATGTTGATTTCATTAAGAGACATGGTGAAATTCATGCATATTTGCAAACATCTGGCATATTATTAAGAGGCTAATAAGTGGTATAGACATTTAATTTATTCTGTCTGAAGAAGGCTTTCCCAGCACTGTTAAAACATGGGCCTAAAGAATTCATTTTCAGTGGGAGATAGCCCTGTGTATTATAGAGTGTATGGCCATTACCCTCTCCTACCCTTAGAATTGCCCTTATAGTCAACAAAATCAAAGATGTCCTTAGAGATTATGAGGTGTCTGGATGTTTCCACATAGTTCTGGACTGAGAAGAAATAAGCCTGGACAAAATAACTGCTTTTGGAAATTTTATCTTCATCTGTTTAGTGCAATTATATTTGGGACAACATGAGAATTAGTATTGCTGGGATTATCTTGCCATTGTACAAGAAAGTAGAATCAGTGGGTGTTGACTTGCATTCCAGGAAAAAACTTAAGGAAATTGTTTTCAGTTTCTCATTCAACAGACCACTATGATCAAGTGTCTTATTTTCCATTGCTAAGGTTGTGCAGAAGTGACTGAAAAATTTTAAAATGAATAAAGGGTTTTTAAGCAACTATGTTGTATGGGATAAAAGTTTTATTTCATGTAGTTCATATCTATTGCAAACTACAAAGGTTGCTATTTATTTTTTAACTTTTAATTAATTAATTGTTTTTTATTAATTAGTTTTATACTCAATGAATATAGTCAAGTTGGTACCACTGTTAACCTCCTCCATGTCCTAACCCCTACCCCTGGACCCTCCTTGTTGAGGTATGTGGGTCCTGCATTGTGGAGTTAGCCCATAGTTATGGATAGGAGGAAATGTCTCTGCATATCATGACCCAACCTGTGGCTCTATACATTCTTTCCGCCCCCTCTTCCAAAAAATTTCTCTGAGTCATGTTGGGTTCATTTTGGGTCTGCCTCAGTGATGAGGTCTTGGGAGCCTCTGTGTCTCTGGATATCTGATTTGGTAGGAGTTGATTATTCTCTGTGTCAATCTCCTTCACCCTTGTGCTGGTACCAGGTTCACCAAAAAAAAAAAAAAAAAACAGCACCCTTGCTTGTTTCACCAATTATTCTTAGTTTCAGTTGGGGCCCTTTTGAGATATGATGGGGTGGTTCTCTCCTTAGGATCTGCATTTATCTGAAAAAAGAGGAGCAGGTTCTCCAACAGAGAATAAAGTTAGCTCTAGACACAAATGGCATAAGCTTTATTTTTTTTTAATAGAGAATTTAATAGCTGTAGGCCCTCTTATAGCCCATGATTGTTGGTAGCTTGATAATGGAGAGTGGGCTCATGTTTGGATATGATTCAGACTTGTTTCCTAGCTCCAGCTATGAGTGCCATTCCACTGAGCTGATCAGTTAGCCAAGTCAAGAGCAGTTGGTTTCCCACCATGGCTGTGAGCCACTTTTGCATTTGTGTGAGCATTACGACAGGTTATTTGCTCCAAAGTAGGTTAGACCATGAGTTGCTTGGACAGATATTGGTCATTTTCCCCCAGTCACCCATGTAGCACCTTCTGGCACTAGACGTGCTGTCTGGGAATTGACTCTCTTCCAGATTCCAGCCATGTTATTCCATGTTATGTGTCAACCACATATGGTGTCTTCAGGAGTAGGGTCTTACCACTAACCTTTGGTGGGTCATCATGTACCCTGACAGAAATTTGTCTTTATTTTAGGAAATCTTGTAGTTCTTTCTGATCAAAAGCTCATTGTGGATGATAGCCACCTCCTGGTACTGGGAGTTACAGTTCAGTGTCCACTAAGAGAAGGAAGAAAAAGATAATTAATATAAAAGGGTTAGAGAGAAAGAGAGAAACTGTAGAAGATTAAGGTCAATCTTCATCTTAAAAATTTTACATATTGTCATTAATAAAGGGAGACTGAGTCCAATCTTTTTGGAGTGTTATTTAAAACACTGACAGTAGAATATTTCAAAAGCCACGTTGTGATTCATGCCTCTAATCCCCATTATTGGGAGGCAGAGGTATGAGAATGAACCTGAGTTCAAGGCCATCTTGAGTAGGGTGATATCCCGACCCAAAAAGTCACTAAAATAGAATATTTCTGATAAATAATAATGAAATCCTTAAAAGTTTCCCAGTAAAAGTTTCAAATATTAAATTAAATTTTAAATATTCTCATCCAGGATTAGCTGTGTAGCACACCAGGCAAGTGTAGAAATAGATGACAGGAGTCCTCAGGGTAAGTGAACCCATACTCTAAAGTCTTTACCAAGACAACAAGTGAGATGATTTAATGAGGCTTTGTAAGAGATTTTCAAACACACCTTCCTGGGACACCATTTAAAGTTTCATACATATTTATTGATGTCTTTTATGACAATATATTAAATGGCTTCTCAAATATAAACCCCATTATGTTCCTGGACATGTTTTGTTTTTGTTTTTCATTGTGAGAAAGTATTTTTTTAAAAAACTGGACATGTTTTGTTTTTGTTTTTCATTGTGAGAAAGTATTTTTTAAAAAAACTGGACATGTTTTGTTTTTGTTTTTCATTGTGAGAAAGTATTTTTTTAAAAAACAGTTAAATAGGCTTTTACATTTTTACAAATTTACATAGCAACCTAGAAGTTTCTGTAATATTCAAGTGTCATTGTTAAGAAGGAAGGGACGTATCATGGAAAGTACTTCCTAAATTTTCTTCCAGTAGTTTTCGAGTTTCTGGTCTTATGTTGAGGTCTTGATCCATTTGGATTTGAGTGTTGTGCATGGTGAAATGTGTGGATCAAGTTTTAGTTTCCTGCATGTGGCAGACCAAAAATGAACCCAACATGGCTCAGGGAAATTTTGTGGAAGAGGGGGCGGAAAGAATGTCAGAGTCACATGTTGGGTCATGATTTGCAGAGACATTTATCATACCAATAACTGGGGGCTAACTCCACAATGCACGACCCATTTTCATTAACAATGAGGGTCTAATGGGAAGGCGTAGATCACAGATGAGCCTAAATAATGGTACCAAACTGCCTGTATTTACTGAAAAGAAAACTAATAAATTAAATTCAAAAAAAAAAAAAAAAAGAAGGAAGGGACGAATATAGGTTTTTCACTATTTTACTGAAAGAATAAATTCAGTAACTTTTTACTGTAATGATTTGATCTAACCCTATTTTCAAGCAAAATCCAGTGAGAATTTAGTTATTAACTTTGGTAACTGATAGAAGATATCTATTGATAATTTGATTTCTTTGGACAGGGAGATGATATATATGACAAATAATATGAAAAATCCTATTAAAACATTTTCGTGAATTTTTAAGCACATTTTGCTGATACTTTGGCAAGGTAATCCTTGGCCTTATAAACTTTATGCAATAAAATGCTTTATTCAATAAAAGTATTACTTTAGAGCAATAGATGGACAGCTTAAGAAAGATATGAGCATCTCTTAGTTTTCAGCTGAAACATTGTCTTTTCCTCAACTCTCCCTACCTTCAAAAATAGATATGTTGTATAAGCAACCATATTTATATACAGGCCTGTTTGGCTGTTTTGAAAATATAATAATTTGATAAACCTTTCCTTGATGGTTTTCTCCCAGTTTTATGACTTATGATTTTTATTATATGAGAAGAACATATTTTAGGCCAAAGGAAAGTTTCCATAACACTAATATATGCATTCCCCTATCAATTTCAACTTCATGCAGTTAGTGAATGAGTATCCAGTTTATAAATCAGTGTTATAACAGTTAACATGATAGTTATTTGAAGAAGTTGGACTTGTTTGGGAGATTTTTAGCAATAAGTTTCTACTCATTCTTAGCAAGTTCACGAACATCACTGTCATGGATCCTTCTTGTCTGCCATGTCTCCCTTTATAAATTTTCTGGAACTTTTGCAGGTAGAAATACCTGTGGGCATTGTTTTCTCCCCAGTAGGCATCGGAATAATCCTTAAAGAAAGAAAGGCATCAAAAGATGACTAGTTTTCTCAAGTTATGTATATAAACCACAAAGTTGCTAATTCCCTTTGAGTGTCCCATTTCTTTTGTAGCTCTGTCTCACTTTATGCTCTGGATTTTCATAACCAAGAATATACAGTGCAAGTTTAAAACGGAAATATTTTTAGAAAATATTTACTTACTTATTAGATAGAGAGGCAGATAGAGAAAGAATGGGCACACCAGGGCCTCTATGCACTGCAAAGGAACTCCAGACCAGACACATTCAACACCCTGTGCATCTGGCTTACCTTGGTACTGAGGAGTAGAACCCTGGCCCTTAGGCTTTGCAGGCAAGTGGCTTAATTGCTAAGCCATCACTGCAGCCCCCCAAAAGAGATCTTTCTAAATATTTAAATTATTTAATTATTTTGAAAGATAAAGAGAAAGAAAATGGGTGTGCCAGGGTCTTGAGCCACTGCATACAAACTCCAGATGCATGTGCCAACTTGTGCATCTAGCTTTTTGTGAGTACTAGGTAATTGGATCCAGGTCCATAGACTTTGCAGGCAAGTGTCTTAACCACTTAGCCATCAGTCCAGCTCACTATCTATCTAAATTGAGATTTGACATCATTATTTTGCCAAAGTTCTGTGTATAGTGTTTATATTGGTGACTTATTTAGTAAGGAAGTTCTTTCTATTTACTTGTAACTGCTTGCTATTCTTACTGCAAAATTATATTTTATTTTTATAACATCTTAAGGTCCTCTACTGGATGTCATTCAGGTTCCTCTCTGCTAATGATTACATGTTGCAAGTTACATAAGAATATTTACAAATACTTCCAAGTTGATTCATCTAATTGATATGCAAAATTAAATAATTCAGTTTTACATTGGTTGAAGTTTTTTTTTTTTTAATTTAATTTATTAGTTTTCTTTTCAGTAAATACAGGCAGTTTGGTACCATTATTTAGGCTCATCTGTGATCTACCCCCTCCCATTAGACCCTCATTGTTAATGAAAATGGGTCCTGCATTGTGGAGTTAGCCCCCAGTAATAGGTATGATAAATGTCTGCAAATCATGACCCAACATGTGACTCTGACATTCTTTCCGCCCCCCCTTCCGCAAAATTTGCCTGAGCCATGTTGGGTTCATTTTTGGTCTGCTTCAGTGCTGAGGTGCCGGGGGACTCTGAGGCTCTGGCTCTCTGATTGGGTAGGAGTTGATTTTTCTCTGCGTTCATATCCTTCCCCTTTGTGCTGGTATCTGGTTCATAGGAAAACATCACCCTTGCTTATTTCGCCAGTTGTCCTTAGTTTCAGTTGGGCCCCTTTTGAGGTATGTTGGGGCAGCTCTCTTCTTAGGATCTGCATCTATCTGGAAAAGAGAAGCAGATTCTCCAACGGAGAGTAAGTTAGCACCCGGAAAATTGAGATAACACTTACTTTTTTGATAGAAAGTATGATAGGTTTAGGCCCTCTTATACCCCGTGATTGATGGCACCTTGATATTGTAGAGTGGGCTTGTGTTTGGGTATGGTTCTGACTTGTTTCCCAGCTCCAGCTATGGGTCTAGTACCACTGAGTGGATCAGTTAGCCAAATCAAAACCAACTGATTCCTCACCATGGCTGTGTACCACTATTGCAATTGTGTGGGCATCACATCCAGTTATTTGTTGCTAATTAGGTTAAACAACGTGTTGCTTGGACAGATCTTGGTCATTTCCCCCAGTCGCCTATGTAGCGCCTTCTGGCACTAGACACGCTGACTGTCTGGGGACTGACTCTCTCCTGGCTTCCAGCCATGTCATTCCATTTTATGCGTCAGCTGCGTATGTAGTCTTCAGCAATAGGGTCTTACCACTGGCCTTTGGTGGGTCATCAAATACTCTGACAGAAGTCTGTCATTGTTTTGGGAAACCTTTTAGGTTTCTCTGATCACAAGCTCATTGTGGATGGTAGCCCCAAGCTGGAAGTGGGGGTTACAGGTCAGTGTCCACTAAGAAATTAAGGAAAAACATAACTAATATACAAGAGTTAGAGAGGAGAGAGATAGAGGGGAGAGGGGGAGAGGGAGGGAGGGAAATGTAAGAGATATAGGTCAGTCTTGATCCTACTCTCTCCAGTGTCTTGTGGTTCAGGTGTTTCCTGTAAGGGTGTAGTGAAGGTTCAGCCATTCGGTCTGTCTTTTAGGAAATAGAATATTATGGTACCATTGCCGTTTGGGTCGGGATTACTGTTTTCCACCCTTTGATTCCCTCCCCGCCCTCCCATCCATCTTATTGTCTAGTCCATGAGGTGCATGCTGGATATGTAAGGCATCTTGGGCAGATTCAGGTTAGGTGTGGCAGATGAGTGAGACTATGGGTCGATTTTTTTTCTGTGATTGGGTAAGTTCGCTGAGAATGATCTGTTCCAGGTTCAACCATTTTTCCTCAATATTCTTTATGTCATTTTTTCTTACTGCTGTATAGAATTCCATTGTGTAGATATACCACATCTTTGTTATCTATTCTTCTAATGATGGACATCTGGGTTGATTCCAGCTTTTAGCTATTACGAATTGAGCTGCTACAAACATGGTTGAGCAAATCTCTCTGGCTTTTGGTTTGAAGGTTTTAGGGTAGATGCCCAGCAATGGTATAACTGGGTCTGTTGGTATTTCTATAGTCAGCTTTTTCAGGAGTCTCCATATTGCTTTCCAAAGTGGTTGTACCATCCTGCATTCCCACCAACAGTGAATGAGTGTCCCTGCTTCTCCACATCCTCACCAGCATTTATTTTCATTTGACCTTTTGATGTTGGCATATCCTTATTGGGGTAAGGTGGAATCTCATAGTTGTTTTAATTTGCATTTCTCTGATGATTAGGGATGATGAACATTTTCTTAGGTGTGTGTTTGCCATTTGTATCTCTTCCTCTGTGAATTGCCTGTTTAACTCTGTGCCCCATTTTGTGAGTGGGATATTTGTCTTCTTATTGTTTAGACTTTTGAGTTCTTTGTAAATTCTAGAGATAAGGCCTCTATCAGTTGGATAACCTGCAAATATTTTCTCCCATTCTGTGAGTATTCTATTGGCTTTGCTTATTATATGCTTGTCTGTAAAGAAACTCTTCAGCTTCATATGATCCCAATGGTTGAGTGACTGTTTAAGAACTTGAGCCACTTGGGTATTATTCAGGAAGTCTTTTTCCATTCCTATATCATGGAAAGTACTTCCTAAATTTTCTTCCAGTAGTTTTCGAGTTTCTGGTCTTATGTTGAGGTCTTTGTTCCATTTGGATTTGAGTGTTGTGCATGGTGAAATGTGTGGATCAAGTTTTAGTTTCCTGCATGTGGTTATCCAGTTTGTCCAGCACCATTTGTTGAAGATGCTATCTTTTTTCCAGTCTATATTGTTTGGGCCTTTGTCGAATATCAAGTAGCTATAGTTGCTTGGCCCAAAATCTGGGTCCTCAAGTCTATTCCATTGGTCTATACTCCTGTTTTTATGCCAATACCATGCTGTTTTTATTACTATGGCTTTGTAATATAGCTTTATATCGGGTATGGTGATGCCACCAGAAGTATTTCTTTTGCTGAGGATATGTTTGGATATGCGAGGCCTTCTGCCTTTCCATATGAAATTTGAGATCATTTTTTTCTATCTCTGTGAAGAACACTGTAGGGATTTTAATTGGAATTGCGTTAAATCTATATATTGCCTTTGGTAGGATTGTCATCTTCACAATGTTAGTTCTGCCTATCCAGGAGCATGGGAGGTCTTTCCATCTTTTCAAGTCCTCCTCAATTTCTTTTTTTTTTTTAATAATTTTTTTATTTATTTTATTTGAGAGCGACAGACACAGAGAGAAAGACAGATAGAGGGAGAGAGAGAATGGGCGCGCCAGGGCTTCCAGCCTCTGCAAACGAACTCCAGACGCGTGCGCCCCCTTGTGCATCTGGCTAACGTGGGACCTGGGGAGCCTCGAACTGGGGTCCTTATGCTGCACAGGCAAGCGATTAACCGCTAAGCCATCTCTCCAGCCCCTCAATTTCTTTTTTGAGAGTTTTTATATTTTCGTCGTATAGATCTTTTACTTCCTTGATTAACGTTATTCCATGGTATTTTTTGTTGTTGTTGTTGCTATTGAAAATGAGACTATGTCCTTTATTTCTTTTTCTGTGTCTTTGTCATTTGCATACAGAAATGCTACCGATTTTTGTGCATTGATTTTGTATTCTGATACTTTGCTATAGGAGTTAATTACCTTCAGGAGTTTTGGGATGGAGTTTCTCGGGTCTCTTACATATACAATCATGTCATCAGGGAATAGAGCTAACTTAACTTCTTCCTTTCCAAATTGTATCCCTTTTATTTCCTGCTCCTGCCTTATTGCTTGGGCTAGGACTTTCAGAACTATATTGAATAGCAGAGGTGAGAGAGGATATCCCTGTCTTGTTCCTGATCTCAATGGGAATTCCTCCAGTGTCTCTCCATTAAGTATTATTTGGGCCTTTGGAGCTTTGTATATTGCCTTTTTTAGGGTAAGATGTGAACCGGCCATGCCGATTCTTTCCAATGTTTTTATCATGAAGTGATGTTGTATCTTGTCAAAGGCCTTTTCTGCATCTATCGAAATCATCATGTGATTTTTATGTTTAAACTTGTTTATGTGGTGTATGACATTGATCAGTTGAATGTTCATTTGTAAGATACTTTCTGTTTTATTTTATTTTATTTTTTATTTTAAATATTTTTTTAATTAAATAGTTTTGTATTCAGTAAATACAATCAGTTTGGCACCATTATTACCTAATAGGCTGATCCATGACCTACTCCCTCCCCTTGGCCCCTCCTTGTTGAGATATATGGGTCATGCATTGTGGAGTTAGCCCACAGTTATGGGTAAGATACATATCATGACACAACATGTGGCACTGATATTCTTTCCACCCCGTCTTCCACAAAATTTCCCTGAGCCATGTTTGGTTCACTTTTGGTCTGCTTCAGTGATGAGGTATTGGGGGCCTCTGGGGCTCTGGCTCTCTGATTTGGTAGGAGTTGATTTTTCTCTGTGTTGATCTCCTTCCCCCTTGTGTTGGTGTCCAGTTCATCAGGAAAACAGCACTCTTGCTTGTTTCGCCAACTTTTCTTAGTTTCAGTTGGGGCCCTATTGAGGTATGATGGGATGGCACTCTCCTTAGGATCTACATCTATCTGAAAAAGAGAAGCAGATTCTCCAAAGGAGAGTAGATTAGCACCAGGACAAATGAGATAACCCTTACTTTTTTATAGAAAATCTAATAGGTATAGACCCACTTATAGCCCATGATTTGATGGTAGCTTGATATCAGAGAATGGATTTATGTTTGGATATGGTAATGACTTGTTTCCCAGCTCCAGCTGTGGTTCCCATTACCACTGAGGGAATCAGTTATCCAAATCAAGAGCAGTTGGTTCCCTCCACAATGGCTGTGTGCCACTATTGCACTTGTGTGAGCATCACAACAGGTTATTTGCTGCTAAGTAGGTTAGACCATGAGTTGCTTGGACAGATATTGGTCATTTTCCCCCAGTCGCCCATGTAGCACCTTCTGGCACTAGACACACTGAATGTCTGGGGATGGAGTCTCTTCCAACGTCCAGCCATGCCATTCCATTTTACATGTCAACCACATAAGGTGTCTTCAGCAGTAGGGTCTTACCACTAACCTTTGGTGGCTCATCATGTACTCTGACAGAAATCTTCCTGTCTTTTAGGAAACCTTGTAGGTCTCCCTGATCAAAAGTTCATTGTGGATGATAGCCACATGCTGGTACTGGGAGTTACAGGTCAGTGCCCACTAAGAGAAGGAGGAAAAAGATAACTAATAGTCAAGAGTTAGAGAGGAGAGAGAGAGAGGGAGAGGAAGGGAGGTAAAATGTAGAAGATTAAGTTAAGTCTTCATCATACCCTCTCTGGTGTCTTGTAGTTCACGTGTTCCCTGTAAGGTCCTGGTGTAGGTTCAGCCATTTGGTCTGCCTTTAGGAAGTAGAATTTTGTCGTATCATTGCCATTTGGGTCTAGTTTTGTGTTTCTCACCCCGTCGATGCCCTTCCCTCCCTCCCCATCCATCCCAGTGTCTAGTCCATGAGATGCTTGCTGGGTATGTAAGATATCTTGGGTAGATTCAGGTTAGATGCTTTAGATGAGTGAGACTATGTGGCAATTTTTTTTTTTTTTTTATCTGTGATTGGGTAAGTACCCTGAGAAGGATCTGTTCCTGGTTCAACCAGTTTTCTTCACATTTCATTGTGTCATGTTTTCTTACTGCTGTATAGAATTCCATTGTGTAGATATACCACATCTTAGGTATCCATTCTTCAAGTGATGGACATCTGGGTTGATTCCAGCTTTTAGCTTTTACACACTGAGCCGCTACAAAATGGTTGAGCAAATCTCTCTGGTCTGTGGAATGAAGGTTTTAGGGTTGATGCCCAGTTAGGGAATAACTGGGTCTGTTGGTATCTCTATAATCAGCTTTTTCAGGAGTCTCCATATTGCTTTCCAAAGTGGTTGTACCATCCTACATTCCCACCAACAGTGGATGAGTGTAACTACTTCTCCACATCCTCGCCAGCATTTATTTTCATTTGATTTTTGATGTTTGCTATCCTTACTGGAGTAGGTGGAATCTCATAATTGTTTTAATTTGCATTGCTCTAATGATTAGGGATGATGGACATTTTCTTAAGTGTGTGTTTGCCATTTGTATTTCTTCCTCTATGAACTGCCTGTCCAGCTCTTTGTCCCATTTTGTGAGTGGGGTATTTGACTTTGTACTGTTTAGATTTTTGAGTTCTTTATAGATTCTTGAGATTAGGCCTCTGTCAGTAGGATAATCCGCAAATATTTTCTCCCATTCTGTGGGTAATCTGTTGGCGTTTCTTATTGCATGTTTGTCTGTAAAGAAACTCTTCAGCTTCATGTGATCCAAATGGTTGAATGAATGTTTAAGATCATGAGCTATTGGGGTTTTGTTCAAGAGGTCTTTTCCCATTCCTATATCATGGAAAGTACTTCCTAAATTTTCTTCCAGTAGTATTCAATTTTCTGGTCTTAAATTGAGGTCTTTGATCCATTTGGACTTGAATGTAGTGCATGGTGAAATGTGTGGTTCATGTTTCAGTTTCCTGCATATCGTTATCCAGTTTGTCCAGCCCTATTTGGTGAAGGTGCTGTCTTTTATCCAGCCTATATTGTTTGGGCCTTTGTCAATGTAATACACCAATACACAAGTTTGGGTCCTCAATTCTATTCCATTGGTCTATACTCCTGTTTTTATGCCAGTACCATGCTATTTTTATTACTATGGCTTTGTAATATAGCTTTAGATCAGGTATGGTGATGCCTCCAGAGTTACTATTTGCTGAGGATATGTTTGGATATGCAAGGCCTTCTGCCTCTCCATATGAAATTTGAGATCATTTTTCTACCTCTGTGAAGAACACTGTAGGGATTTCAATTGGAATTGCATTAAATCTGTATATTGCCTTTGGTAGGATTGTCATCTTCACAGTGTTAATTCTGCCTATCCAGGAGCATGGGAGGTCTTTCCATTTTCTCAAGTCCTCCTTAACTTCGTTTTTGAGTGTTTTTATGTTTTCATTGTAGAGAACTTTCACTTCCTTGGTTAATGTTATTCCAACGTATTTTATTTTTTTTATTGCTATTAAAAATGTGACCATATCCCTCTATCTTTCTCTGTATCTTGTCATTTGCATACAGAAAGGCTACTGATTTTTGTGCATTGATTTTGTATGCTGCTACTTTGCTATAGGAGTTGATCACCTTCAGGAGTTTTGGAATGGAGTCTCTTGGGTCTCTTACATATACAATCATGTCATCAGCAAATAGAGCTAACTTAACTTCTTCCTTTCTAAATTGTATCTGTTTTATTTCCTTCTCCTCTCTAATTGCTTGAGCTAGGACTTCCAGGACAATATTGAAAAGCAGAAGTGAGAGTGGACAGCCCTGTCTTGTTCCTGAATTCTTCCAGCCTTTCTCCATTAAATATTATTTGGGCCTTTGGAGCTTTGTATATTGCCTTTGTTATGTTAAGATATGACCCAGCCATGCCAATTCTCTCCAATGTTTTAATCATGAAGTAATGTTGTATCTTGTCAAAGACCTTTTCTACATATATTGAGATCATCGAGTGGTTTTTATGTTTAACCTTGTTTATGTGGTGTATTACAATGACAGATTTCTGTATGTTGAACCACCCTATGTTTCTTGGATGAATCCCACTTGGACAAGGTGGATAATTCTTTTGATGTGTTGTTGGATTTGGTTTGCGAGGGTTTTGTTCAGGATCTTTGCATCTAAGTTCATCAGGGTAATAGGCTGATAGTTTTCATTTCTTGTGGCATCTCTGCTTGGTTTTGGAATTAGGGTGATATTAGCTTCATAAAAGGAGTTGGGTAGCTTTCCCTGTTCTTCAATTGCATGGCACAGTTTTAAGAAGATTGGTTTGACAGGCTGGAGAGATGGCTTAGCAGTTAAGCGCTTGCCTGTGAAGCCTAAGGACCCCGGTTCGAGGCTCGGTTCCCCAGGTCCCACGTTAGCCAGATGCACAAGGGGGATCACACATCTGGAGTTCGTTTGCAGAGGCTGGAAGCCCTGGAGCGCCCATTCTCTCTCTCTCCCTCTATCTGTCTTTCTCTCTGTGTGTCTGTCACTCTCAAATAAATTAAAAAAAAAAAAAAAAGAAGAAGATTGGTTTGAGTTCTTCCATGAAGTTTTGATAGAATTCAGCTGAGAAGCCATCTGGTCCTGGACTCTTCTTTTGGGGAGGTTTTTTTTTTTTTTATCACTTTTTCAATCTTTTGAGTGTGATGGGTTAATTGAGGTGATTAATCTGCTCTGAGTTTAGCTTTGATAGATGATACAGGTCCAGGAATTTATCCATCTCCTCCACATTATCCAATTTTGTGGAGTAGAGGTGTCTGAAATAAATCCTGATGATTCTCCCAATTTCACTTATGTCTGTTGTAATTTCTCCTCTTTCATGTTGAACTTTGTTAATTTGAAGCTTCTCCTTTTTTTGCTTGATCAAATTGGCCAGGGGTTTGTCAATCTTGTTTATTTTTTCAAAGAACCAGCTCTTTGTTTTGTATTATCTTAATTGTTTCCTTGGATTCCAATTCATTAATTTCTGCTCTGATTTTAATTATTTCTTTCCTTCTGGAGCTCTTTGGGTTGGATTTTTCTTGTTTTTCCATTGCCTTTAGGGGGATGGTTAGGTTATTGATTTGGGATCTTTCTGTTTTTTTTATGAAGGCATTGAGTGCTATTAATTTTCCCTTGAGGTCCACCTTCATTGTTCCCATAAGTTTTGGTATGATGTGTTCTCATTGTCATTCAATCCAGAAATTTTGCAATTTCATTTTTTATTTCATCCACTATCCATTTATTGTCTAAAAGTGTGCTGTTCAGTTTCCAGGTGCCGTTTGGATTCTTGGTGGGTCTTTTTTTGTTGATTTCTAGCAATACAGCATTGTGATCTGATATCATGCAGGGAATTATGTCAATCTTCCTAAATATGTGGAGGCACACTTTGTGACCCAGTGTATGGTGTATTTTAGAGAATGTTCCATGGGCTGCTGAGAAGAATGTGTAGTCTGTGGATTTGTGATGGAAAATTCCATAGATGTCCATTAGGTCCAAGTGATCTATGGTTTTGTGGAGCTCTCTTACTTTCCTGTTGAGTTTCTGTTTGGATGATCTGTCTATTACTGATAATGGTGTATTTAAGTCCCCAGCTATGATGGTGTTGGTGGTTATTTCAAACAAATATAAAACATATTGTCAAGTTCATTTTGTTTGAAGAACTTTGGTGCCCCTGGGTTTGGGGCATACAGATTTATGATTGTAATATTCTCTTGATGTATCATCCCCTTGATAAGTAGGAAGTGCCCTTCTTTGCCTTTTTTATTATTTTTGCTTTGAAGTCTATTTTATACAATATTAATATAGCTACGTCTGCTTGCTTCTTATTCCCATGTGCTTGGAATATTGTTTTCTACCCTTTCATCCTGAGGAGGTGTCTGTCTTTAGTGGTGAGGTGGGTTTCTTGAAGGCAACAGATTGTAGGTCTAAATTTTTGATCCATCCTGTTAGCTTGTGTCTCTTGATGGGTGAATTAAGGCCATTACTACTTAGGGTAATGACTTGAGATTTGATTTGATACCTGCCATATTGTGATGCTAGATGTGTATTTGTGTTTTCATGGACTTTGAAGTTTTTTGTGCCTACTCTGAGTTTGGTTATTGTGATCTTCTTCTTGTAGGCATTTGAGTTTGATTAGTTGTTTCTTCTCTGTAGCAAATTTTCTGAAATACTCTCTGTAGGTTTGGTTTTGTGTTCATATAGTTGTAAAGCTGACTTTTGTCATGGAAAGTTTTTCTTTCACCATCTATTATGAGGGAGACTTTTGCCAGGTTGAGTAGTTTGGGGTGGAAGCCATAGTTTCTTAGAGTTTGGAGATTTTCATTCCAGGCCCTTCTGGCTTTCAGGGTTTCCATTAAGAAGTCTGAAGTAATTCTGATTTGGTTACCTTTGAAAGTGGTGTGCTGTTTTTCCCTAGCTGATTTTAGGATTTTCTCTTTGGTGTCAGTGTTTAGAGTCTTAATGACAATATGTCTTGGAGAGTTTTTCCTTTGGTCCAGTCTGTTTGGAGTTCTGTTGGCTTCTTGTATCTTGATGGGCCTTTTTTTTTTTTTTTTTAAGAGATTGTGGTAGTTTTCTTCAAGTATTTTGTTAAATAAGTTCTCCATGCCTTTTGTCTGAATTTATTCTTCTTCTGGTATTCCAAAGATCTTGATATTAGGACGTTTTTGTATATCCCACAATTCCCTCATTTTCTCTTCACAGGAACTTTTGAACTTGCTGAAATTTTTGAACTCTCAAACTATTTCTTCCATATTGCCTTCCAGATCAGAGTTTCTATCCTCCATTTGGCTGACCCTATTCTTGAGAGCTTCTAGAGAGTTTTGGACTTGTTCAATTAAGTTTGCATTTTCTACTACCTTTCTATGTATAATTTCCATCCCTCTCTCAAGCTCCCTTTTCACATCATTTTCTGATTTTCTTGATGATTCTTGGAATTCATCCTTGCATTTCTTTATGTCTTCATTTAGAATGGCCAGCTGATTTTTAAGGTCTTTTTTCTTTTCTCTCTCCTTCAAAACTCTTAGCTCTCTTTGAACTCCTTCCAATTTCTTATCTATTATTTCCAGTTTAGTGATGGCAGCATCCACAAGGTTATTGGTCCTTTGTTGCTTTCCTGCAAGTTCTACCAGTAGGTTGGTCAGGGTTGCATTGCTCATAGCTTCAATTTGATGTTCTGGTCCTAATGACTCTTCTACATTTTGGTTAGACATATTCATTGTAGTACTGTGTGCTCTAGCTGGATTTTCTTGCATTTGATTTTTCATGTTATTTCTTTTGTGCTGTGGTCTGCCCTTGACAGTGTATGGGCACGTAGGTGGGTGGAACAGCCTGGGCTCAAGCACAATGTGAATCTGAGGCAGCCTGGGGCAGTTGCCAAGCAGCCTGGGCTTTGGCTCTCACTTGTCATAACTGCCTGATCTACTGTCTGGTAGGGGCGCCAAAGTTGCCTGAATTCTCAAGCAATAAAGCACCACAGCTGCCTGCGTTTGAGCTAGGTGAGACACTGAGGCACCAAGTAGTGAATCAGCCCAAACTCTGGCTGGGAACACTGGGACCCAGAAGCAGTCTACGCTCCCCTGCCATAGGACAATAGGGTCTTCCTGCACAGCAGACAGGTAGGGGATGGCACCTGAGCTGGTGCAAGCGAGAGACAAAGTCTGAGCTAGTGTGGCAGTTGTTGTGGGACTGGGCTTGCTGAAGTGCAGCGGCAGGAGCAGTAAGTGAGTGAGTGGGCAGAGCGTTCTAAACTTCTACATGCAGGGATCAATCTACAGGTGGCTACTTTGTGGGTAGGTGACTTTTTGGGGGGATGGGTCGACTGCCCACTCTCTAGGGGATCCGCAATTCCCTGTTATTGTCAGGATTCCCATGGTGTCCAGAGTAGTAAGATGGTGAGTTGGCGGAGCCAACTAAGCTTCCTCACACAGGGATCAGTGCACGGTGGCTACTGGCTCCATGGAAAAGGTGGCTTTTGGGGGGAGGGGTGGGCTGCCCACTTGCCAGGGAATCCACAATTCCCTATTATTGCCAGGATTTGCTGAATGACCAGTGTCCGGAGCCCACTAAGCTTCCACACACAGGAATCATTGCTTGGTGGCTCCTGGCTCCGTGGAAATGGCCACTATTTTGGGGAGAGGTGGGCTACTCACTGGTGAGGGAATCTGCAATTTCCTGTTATTGCCAGGATTTGCTGAATGCATGGTGGCCAGAGCAGTAAGAGGGCAAATGAGCAGAGCCGAATAAGCTTCCGCACTCAGGGATGGTGTGGTGGCTCCCAGCTCCTTGGAAACTGTGGCTATTTGGAGGGAGGGGATCAGCAATTCTCTGCCTCCCCCCCCCCCGTGCCCTCCTACTGACAATCTATTAGAGATTGCTATCCCCTAAAAACCTAGTGAACCCCTAATGCCTTGCCTTTGTTTCCCCGGGATTTGCAGCCCAGCTAGGTGGTTGCCATCTTGGCCGGAAGTTCTACTTTCTGTTTTAAATTATACCAAATTTCATTAGAAAATAGAAGGAATATGTTAACATCCAAGCAAATAACCTTACTGTTCTAGCCAACATTGGTGAACATAAAGGCTCAAGAGGGTATGAAAAAAAGAACTTCACTTTCACATGCTTAGCACTTCTACTTGAAAAAAATTTCTTGTTCTCCTAGTTCAGTTCTTCATTTCAGAATCCATCCTAGTTACTAAGACCTGTTCCTATTCTCAAAAAGAAATATGAATTGAATGCTCCATCATACCTTAATCTTAAGATGTTGGTCTTTTGAATAGTCCTATCACTATTTCTTGATATGTTCCCAAGTTACTAGTCACTTAAAGTAAAAAAGAAAAGCCAAAGAAAGATTTGAACTATTGGGGGCTTGAGAGATGGCTTAGCAGTTAAGCACTTGCCTATGAAGCCTAAGGACCCTGGTTCGAGGCTCTATTTCCCAGAACCCACGTTAGCCAGATGCACAAGGGGGCACACGCGCCTGGAGTTCCTTTGCAGTGGCTGGAAGCCCTGGCACTCCCATTCTCTGTCTCTATCTGCCTCTTCCTCTCTCTGTCACTCTCAAATAAATAAATGAAAACAACCAAAAAAAATTTTAAAAAAATAAAGATTTGAACTATTGTACCACACCTCACACAGTATTGAGGAAACCATTGGCTCTTTTTTCTACTGAAGTACCAACTTTTAATTGCAGGATTCTTGCAACATTTAAGAATATTAGTCCTTTTATTCTGTTATGCATATTATGAATAGTTTTACCACCTTATTTTTTGTCTTCAATGTTTATATATGCCTTGCATTTTATTCTTAAATTCTTCTCTAGACTTTTTTCAGGCTATGATATAAAAAACAAAGTCTTCTACTATTTCTTTTTTAAAAAGAGAAATCATGCTTCTTAAAATGTAATACAAAATAGCCTACATTATAATAATAATTTATTATTAAAAATAATGGTGAGCACTAGGGAGGCATCTTAATGGCTAAGGTGCTTGCCTGCAAAGTCTAAGGAACCAGGTTCAGTTCCCCAGTACCTACATAAACCAGATGCACAAGGTGGCACATGGGTATGGAGTTCCTTTGCAGTGGCTAGAGGACCTGGCGTACCAATTCTCTCTCTGTCTCTCTCTTTCTCTCTTGCTATCTCAAATAAATAAATAAAATAATTTAAAAAAATAATGATGAGATTCTGTTTTGCCTAAAACAATACAAATATATTTTCCTTCTTCTTTTTCATGAAATTAACAATTCTTATTTCAATTCTCTGTAGATTCACTAACACTCCTCTCAGTTTTTGAACATGGTAACTCCTTGAATGTGGACTATTCTAGTTAATTGAATATGCTTGTATAAAAAGTTGAGCATGTGAAAGCAGAGTCAGTGTTCTTGGTGTTGTTTCATCTCCTTTGCATAACAGCATATATCTTCCTTATCAGATTGTTTTTGAAATAGTGGCAAGTTCTAAGAAAATACAAACTTTAATACCATTGTTGCAATAATATTTTTCATTTTTATTTATGCTAGTATAAATAGTTTCCATGATATTATTATTCTCAATTCTATTCATCTTAGTTTAATTATATTTTATTGATGCTGACAATGAGCATCACACAGAACACTAAATTACAATGTGATTTTATTTACTTAGTAAGTTAATACAAATTGAATAAATATTTAAGCTGCTAATTTTTCCAGTTATCTAATAGAACTATGAATATAACAAAGGCCACTACAAATCATTTTTTAAAATTATATCTATAAATATATAAACATTATATTATATAATTATAAAATTAATGCCAAATTTTCATATGGAAAATAAATGTAATTTTCATTGTATTGATTCATATACATTAAAGCAGAACTATAGTCAGGCTTGGGTGATATCTTAGTGGCTAAAGGGAGCACTTAATTGCAAAGCCTATATACATTTCCTAAATCATCCATGTAAGCCTGGGACAAAAAGTGGTTCAAGCATCTTCATTCCATTTGCAGTGCCAAGAGGCAGTGGTACACACACACACACACACACACACACACACACACTCACTCACACTTGTGTGCAAAAAATAAAATAGTAAATACAAAAAATTAAAAATATAACTTTACCAAGGAAAGTTAAGCAGTTTATGATCTAGTAGTAGCATTTTATCAGTGACCGTAGAATCTGTAATAGTACATTTAAAAGATATTGAGTGTATGTTACTGGATCCTAAATCTGGTGAAGAACTGACCTTGCATTTCTGCTTGATAGGCTTATGCAGGCAAAGTGCTGGAGGAGCAGCTGCGGTCCGTATCCAGTGTGGATGAACTCATGTCTGTCCTCTACCCAGAATATTGGAAAATGTACAAGTGTCAGCTAAGAAAGGGTGGCTGGCAACCACCCAACCTCAACACAAGAACAGAAGAAACTGTAAAATTTGCTGCTGCGCATTATAATGCAGAAATCTTGAAAAGTAAGTACCAGAAACAAAATGTGTAAGGAGCTACACAAATCAAAAATTGAAAGTTACCAATGTGGTCCTTTAACCTCAGCACTCAATATATCTGTGTCAGAAAGTAAAGACAATGAAAAATAAAAAGTACCTTGAAAGTATGACATTTTGTCATTTCACTTTAATCATTAAGATAATTTGATGAAATATAATTATAGAAGATATATATGTATCAGACATTATATTTTTCAATTGAGATTATATCATATGGCAAAAATTTAAAAACATTTATGTATATTTGATAACTTTGGTTAGTTTAAGCATTTGAGTAGTTTGTATCTTGAGAAAAGAACTGTACATATATTTTCTCTCTTGCTTGGACTTAGAAATGTTTAATTTTCGCTAGGATGTAGTTTGGTGGTACAGCCCTTGTCTATGTGTATGATGCATAAGCTCTGACTCCTATTCCCAGAACCTTCTTTCACCCCACACATTCACACACACACTCACAATGAACAAAAGAAATAAATGTTGGGGTTAGGCAGGTTGCTCAGTGGTTGAAGTTGTATGCTTGCAATGCTTACCAGCCCAAACTCTATTCTAAAGCCATCCACTTGGGTTGTATGCAAAAAGTGGCACAAGTATCTGATGCTGATTTATAGTGACAAGGGGCACTGATTTGCAAGCTCCCCTATCCTGCCACACAAATAATGCTTCTGGAAAAGAAATGTTAATTAATTCAAACCATCTTTCCTAATGCTGCTTGTTGCCTCATAGATAACTGACTTAGAGCCGGCCATTTGTAAAGGTCATGAAATATTTAGCATGAAGCACACAAAATTTATGATGATGCATAAAATGTATCAGTATATTGGTAGGCAATTTTTTTTAAAAAAACAGCCTTTTGTTTTTAGATATAGTTTCTATTGAAGCCTTACATTTCAAGGTATTTTCAGAATAGAATCAAGCAAAAGTGGCTTCATGTTCTCATTCTCTCTCCTTTCTCTGTCTCTCAAATAAATAAACAAATGAATAAATAAAATAAATGTATTTTTTTTTAAAAAAGTCGAACGAGATGGCTTAGCACTTAGGGCACTGGTCTACAAAGGCTAAGGACCCAGGTTTAATTCTCCATTGCCCACATAAACCAGATGCACAATGTACACAAGGTGGTACCTCCTTCTGGAGTTCATTTGCAGTGGCTTGATACCCTGGCACACCTATTCTGTATCTTTTTCTCTTTCTCTCCTTCCCTCCCTTTCTTTCCTCTCTGTCACTCTCAAATAAATAAAATAAAAAATATATTTTTTAAAGTGGCCTCATAATTGAATAATCCATAGTTTATTGAACTTTTCTTTCCGAAATATTATTTTATGGGAAATAAGGAGAGAAATAAACTAGACCATTTAGGAATGCATCATTGTAGTGTAGTAGAATATCATCAATATTATAGTCAAGACACTAACTCTTTAGAAAAAGAATTCCATGAAAAGATATGAAGGAGACAGGAAATTTGATTTTCCTGAAAAATGTTAAGTTAGTTTATAAGCCCTGACGGGTGGACAAAATTTCCTTTCTTTGCACATTGCTACTGTCATGACATTGCCCCTTATTGCCAAGGAGCCTGCCTGAAAATGATTTTTGACTTGAAACCAAAACTGTAGTTGTCTTATTTACATCTCAGTTTAAAAAGAAAAATAAAAGTATGTTGTTTACATTTGCTCCAAGACCACAAAAATCATGCATGCTGTCACAAATCAGTATGACTCTTATTTTTGCACATCTTGTAAACATACATTTATTAAATCATGTTTTTTCTGAATCAAGTCAGGAAATGTGAGTATTGTGGGCTATTATTGTAATTAAAATGATAAACCACTGAATTTAGCTTGTTACATGCCTAAAGAAATAAGATTTTTTTTTTTTTTTGAAGTGAGTAACAGGTTTATTTGCATATACACACGAGTAGAGTCGGCGTTGCTGGGTGAGGAGAGGCAGGTGTGAGGAGCTAAGGCTTCAGCAGAGGAAGGCACCTTGACAGACAACACAAGACTCTAGGATTCTAATCGAGCACAAACTTCACTGGCCCAAGCCAACTTACAAAACCAGGCGGGAAATAAGGTGGAAATGGGTATTTGGACCTGCCACTTAAAACTTTATGTATATACAGGATACGGGGGAAAAAAAACCCAAGAGGCACTTCCATATAGTTCTTATTTTTTAAAGATTTTTTAAAATAAAACATCCTCAGCCATTCTATTAAGTATTATATTATAACTCCCATCCACAGGGCAATTTAAGTTCAAGTCAACCCTTTTTATGAACACTTATACTTACATCTTAAAATTAGAAATCAAGTATGAGTGACTTCCAACTGTTGTGGACTTTACTTTTTGCCCCCTTTGGTGGTTTCTGTGTGACTTACAGACTTCCCTATGATTCAACAGGTATTGATAGTGAGTGGAGGAAGACTCAATGCATGCCACGTGAGGTGTGTATAGATGTGGGGAAGGAGTTTGGAGCAGACACAAACACCTTCTTTAAACCTCCATGTGTGTCCGTCTACAGATGTGGGGGCTGCTGCAACAGTGAGGGGCTGCAGTGCATGAACACCAGCACAGGCTACCTCAGCAAGACGGTAGGTACTTTCCATCTTCCCCAACCTCAGAGCATCTCAGTGGCCTTGGAGATAAGCAATTGAACATCGGGTCCCATGAAAGTAACTGAGTTCAACTCAGTTCTTGTGTTTTCTTTAGGGAAAATATAGCTGGTCTTATATTTTACATATTTCATTTAGAGAATAGAGTAAATGTTTCAATGGTTTTATGGTTTCCATGATACAATATCACAGAAAATTAATGAATGTATCATGAACAATGTTCATATAGTAAAATCAAAATCCAGTAAAGAAAACAATGAATTTGTATGTGTATACGTCATATATGCAGTTATGTACACACAGTTGTATATATATATATATATATATATATATATATATATATATATATATATATATATTACACACACACATACATGCATAGACTTTTATGCATCTATCTACCTATCTATCTATCTATATATATAGAGAGAGAGTGTATATAATGTAAGCATTATACATTCTTACCTATACTTTATATGAATACAAACATAGCTACATGTGTGTCTGATGAAGAATAAATATTTTATTTAGCAATATATTCTCTCTAAATATCTAAGTCTTTTAATCATAAAAATATAGTAATCATTATAAGCTCAAAATATATAATTATATGACTATATTCTCTGTATTATACTAAACCATTGTGCAAAACACATTCATTGTGTCCCCTATGAAAGCAAAAGAAATATTTGTGATACTAATACTTACAAGTTATTAAATTTCTAAAAACTTCTTTTAAGGTTGTGTTTGAATTGGGGTATTTCAGAGAAAACTTAATGTTATGCATTTTATGTCTGATGTACAAAAAGAAGATCTCAGCTAAAATGCTGATGATAAATATGGGAGCATTGGTTGGTGTAGTTTGTACCTCTGAACAAACATTGGATGAAATCTAGTGCTTTGGGATGGACTGACAAACTTACTCCTGAGAGATAAGCCTTTAGTGGCTTTGCAAGTCTTCTGAGAGTTACTAGTATTGGTAATCTGGTAATACTTTGATCATTAGAATTAAAACTGAAATTCTTGAAAAATGTATGACATTTGTTTATATGTTGTGTAATTTCAATAAATTAGCATGTTGACTTCATACACTCTATCAGGTCTACATGGTCAGCTAAATGTGTTCTTAATATAACATATTGAATGTTATAACATATTAAGAACAAAAAATATTACTTTAACTGCATTTATCTATCCGCTTGAAAATTCATCATTCAGCCTAAAAGGTATGTGTGAAGGTGCTGGAGTAGAGAAAACATGCTAATCCCTAAGAAATATGGGGAGTTGAGGAAAATAGAAGTATTAAAAGGAGGAGATGAGTATATTTATGTGAGAAGATGCTAGAGAGAAAGTGACAAAGTGAATAATTAAGGCTATAATAAAGATTTCATTGGTATTAGTGGTATTAAAGATTTAGTGGTATTTAGTGGTAAAAGCAATGGCTATCAATGAAAGGTCTTTAAGTCAAAAGTCTTTATATTGGGGGCTGAAAATATCTCACTGGCCAACAACATCAGATTTGTGTATGTTTGTTGTTGTTCATAGGGTCAAGTGTAAGAATAGAGGATATATTTGGAACAGGGACAGGTGCAGTGCAATCAGAAAGTTTGTCCTTTCACTGAAGCATCAAAGGATCATGAATTACTGTTTTAGTGGTAGACATGGTGATTCGATATATTGAAGGGACAGATAGCATTTGTTTCAACACACTTTTCACCCAACTTTGTGTACGCTTGTGTTTCTTCATCTACGTGTGTTCATAGTGACAGCTCCCCTCATCTTCCATCCTGATTTGCATAATTCATACTTTAATTTGTGAATTGGCCTTTCCCCAGAAGATCATAGTCAGTCTGTTGTGACTGACAAGCAAATAAACCAACTTATTCCCTCCCATTGTTTTCTTCCCTTAGTAAATTTCAGTGCTACTTATCCTTTTTGTCAAGCCAAGTTACTCTTCTTACTAAAATCCTACTGAAGATTTCATTTAAAAATGTACCTTTCAAATATCTCCAGAACACAACTACTATCTTCATTCTGATAATACAGCTCTGATGCAGGCCACATTTATGTCTCTCTTGAATCATAACACATAAATCTAACACCTGCTCTCCTACCTCTATACTTATCTTCCTCCAATATATTTGTTATAAAGTTTTTGTTATAAAGTCTTTTTAATAACAGTATATTCTTAAGCATTAAGCTAATGTATTGATAATCTGCTATTCGTTTCAGATTCTTCAGAAATGCATTTGTTGTGATTTCTACAGATGTACTAAGTTATTAAATATTTTGAATGGCATCCTTCTTTGAGATGAATCCCCTTTGCAAGATTTCCTGGACCCTCTATGATCTGTATTATCCTTCACTCTTGATCTTTATTTGTCAGTGTTTTTACCCTCAAAGGCTATGTTTCATTGGTACTCAAAGTCTTTGAAATTGAGATGTCTTTCACCCTTAAGTCATTGCAGTGCTATATGATTGAAACATACTTACACATGATCCCCAGATCATCATTTATGTAGTAAATCTGTACTCTTCCTTGGGGTTAGATGTTTCATTACCATGAGCTCCTATTGTATGCTCCCATAGCATCCTTTGCTGGCTATATTTTACCATCACATCATATTTGTCATAATCTTCTATTTCTTGGGCTCTAAATTCAATAAAAGACAAGATTGTGTCTGGGTATTAACATATACAATAATTGGCACATGGCAAACACTTGGGAATGAATAGAATGAATATCTAAATATGAGGAAATAATTCAAGATCAAAGATAGAGCTTTTTATATTTTATATTTATTTAATTATTTGACAGAGAGAAAGAGGAAGAAAGAGAGGGACAGAGAGAGAGAGAATGGGCACACCAAGGCTCCAGCCACTGCAAATGAACTCTAGGCATGTGCACCTCCTTGTGCATCTGACTAATGTGGGTCCTAGGGAACCGAACATGGGTCCTGAGTAACAGAACCTGAGTCCTTTGGCTTTGCAGACAAGTGCCTTAACTGCTAAGCCATCCCTCCAGCCCAAAGGTAGAGTTTTGAATATGCCTTATTGTGTGAGTCTTACTGTTGTAAAGTTTCCAAACAGCAGAGAGCTATTGTATCAAATTCTAGCAAGGTGATTAAATCTTTTGATATAGATTTGGCAGGAAGCATCATGTGGATATATGTCATTTGAAGTAAATCCTGGTGTGTTTGTTAATAGAAAATTTATCAAAAGAAAAAACACAAGGTAAAGCCAACCTTTATTATTTATTGTCTCACCTTCTTCTTCCTTTGATTTTGCAATACTATGCTCTGCTTCTACCTTCCAAATATTTGTGTTAGACTAAAAGAATAACTAAAATTTGAATTTATGTGGGGATTCATACTGTTTTAAAGAAGGCAAGCAGTGTTGTAAATACCATGTCCTAATGAAAATTGTAATATGGCCAAGAAAATCAATAATGACATCATTAAAAGTTGTAGAAGTGTTATGAATGAGAAGCTTACAGGCATATGGAAATATGTCTGTGGAGCCATGTAATATAAAGCAGACCAAGACAGTGACCAGTTCTGTTTCATATCTTTATCAATATTGCTTCTACTTAAATACTCCTTTTTCTAAAGTTTATTCAAATAATTATAGCCTCAATGTAGTATACACTGCATGTGGATATTGATTTCAAATACTAAAGAAATCTCTTACTGCTAAGTTTATTGAAGACTAAAAAAAACAAAGTTTTTCTTTTGTTAAAGTTCTAGACTTGTATTGTAGCAACCAAATGAACCAGCTGGAATCCCATAACTAAGGTCAAGTATTTAACTATTATGCTTTTTTTTATTATAGAAACTTCATAGAAGTGTTTTTATGGGCTCAGTGAAGGACCGGTTATCAGAATGTGTGAGGAAACCAGCTGTGTGTTGCAAAGTAAAACCATATGCATTACGCATTCCAAAGTGAAGTAATCAATAACAACCTCTTCAAAGTCTTCCACCATGCATCTTTGAGTACTTTGAAAACTCATACATTGGATGTCTTCTTGACCTCTTTTATAAACATATGCTTTAAATGTATTTTCTTGTGAGATGTTTTACATTTAGGTGATAAAGCCAAATATAAAATAAAATGAATTTTGCAAGTGTATTTTTAGGGATGAAACTAGAAGCAGGAGGATCCCATCTACTTTTAAGCCACATATATTGAATAGAGTTAATTTGAATATAGACCTATTTCCCTTATGTATCTTATGGAAAAGTTCATATATACATAGGATCTCATTGGAGGTCCTGAGTTTTGCTATTTAGAAACTATGGCCTTCTAGCAGGATCATTATGCTGGGCTAAGCAAGCATAGCTTTCTTTAAGATAATTTTGAGCATTATTGAAAAGTCTATATTTTTATTTGGAAATGTGATGGCAATTTATTTTTCATTATTTTATAAAAACGTAATATAAACAGATATACTCTGGGTTATAGGTTGTATTTCATTATTTAAGTCAAAGGTTTCATGAATTTTCATAGCAAAATACATTTAGAGATCTTTAAAACATATTACTATGTAATGAAAGTCAGAGATTTTTTTGTTCTGCACTCAGAAATACTTCTACTGATTAAACAAAGTTCTTTGGTAATGTGAGGGACTGATTTATTCCATGCATGTGTGTTCAGCAAGTAGAACGTGATGTTAATTATATCTTTAGCAAATTAATATTTGACGAGCATAGTTTCTGGAAATTAGGTTTCATACTAAAGTGGAAAAAGAACTCTATTCCAATAAGTTATCAAAAGTTTCTGTAAGAACAATGTTTGCCTGTAAATAATGAAAGCATCTGTGAAAAACCCTACTTTTGTCCCAACTAAGGGTATTCAAAAATTTTATTCAGTACTTCTAAACTCTTGATCGGGGGTTTTAACCTCAATTGTAGAATTGTGTATGAATTATATGTGTAACAATATGTTAAAACTAATTGAGTGCTAGATGCAAATCTGTCTTTGTGATGTCTGATATTGATTCCATGCCTAATGTAGTTTCCCATAGGCCCTTAATAACTATCCATGTAGTTGGAATACTCAGTAGGAATGCTAGCATGTACTGGCTTTCAGAGACAATACCTTTAAATGCTTTGTACTTTTAATCTGATTTTAATATTATTAAACATACCCTCCAGGTATACCATTAATTTTTAGCTTTAACATACAGAAGCTTAGGATATTTAAATTTAATGTGGTAGAAAAGAAAGAAGGGAAGCTGTGTAGGGTGGCACACAACTTTAACTCCAGCACTCCAGAGGCCACAGTAGAAGCATCATCATGAGTTTGACCAGCCTGGACTATAGAAGGAGTTCCAGGTCAGTCTGCTCTACAGTGTAACTCTGCCTCAGGACAAAACCAAACTGAACCAAACAAAACTGGAAAAAAGAAAACCAGATATTTTAAGGGGAGAAATTTGTGAATCATATTTGTATGCACATAAATATTCTTTTTTAAATTTATTAGCAAAATATAACCTAGGATATGTTACTAAAGAAGTTTTACACCTTTTACTTGTAAAACTGGAGGTTGTTTGAAATACCCATTATTTCAAAATGTGCTTTATTTAAATAACATTTTATTGGCAAGAATTAACCATTATATATACTTATTAGAGAATGCCAGTAGTTATCAACAGGGAACAAAGGTAAGAGGTTATTACAAGAGCATGGACACTGAAATATCTTTCTCTCCACCCTCTCTCACCTTCCTGGGAAGCTATGGGGTCTCATGAGATCCATAAGAGGGTGTTTGTTGATAAGCCTAATCATGTGTGGGTGTTATGCAAATAATTACAGCTGCTGTAAGTTTGATAGTGCAGTGACTGTGCCATGTCCCCAAAACAGTATTGTTCAACCCCCTACTCTTTCCTTGAATTCTTTATGCTCCTTTTTACCTTCCTTCTGTGATCTCTGAGCTTTCGATGGAGTGATATGGATGTCCCATTTGACAGTCACTTATCTTCAGCAATTTGATCAAGTATCAGTCTCTGTAGTTACTACTGTCCACTGCAAAAATATGGCTCTATGACCAAAGCTGACAAGAGCATTAATCTGTGGACATAACAATAATTATCGAATGAAATATGATCATGTCAATTTTTCAAAACAACATGACCTTCCAGCCACAGGCTTATGACCTGGTTTGCAGTATCAGATATGATTTCCCTTCTCTGGTGCAGGCCTTAAATCTAATCAGAAAATGATTGATGGTCCCATAACAGAGTTTCCATTATTGCATCTGTGGGTACATCTTGCTTTGCAGGATATAGTATATAGTATGTAGGATCCACATCTGAGTAACACTGTTGATGACATTCTTGTCACAGTAACCTACATAGCATCTTCAGATACCATAAAGACAAACCAACAAAAGGGAGTTTCTAGCTCAATTTCCAGCTTAATATTTCTATTTCTTATGACCAGTGTGTATGGGATCTTCATGAATAAGGTCTTAACATATAGTTTTGGTGGGCAGCCAATAACATTGACAATTTTCTGTGTTATATTGGAGGCTTTGGGGAGGCATATCTGACTAATAACTTATTTGGGGATTGTTGTGGTTTGATGCAGGTGCCCCCCCCCCATAAACTCAGGTGTTCTGAATGCTAGTTTCCTAGGTGATGGAGATTGGGAAATTAATGCCTCTTGAGTAGGGTGTGTTGTTGGGGACAGACTTATGGGTGTTATAGCCAGTTTCCCCATGCCAGTGTTGGGCACACTCTTCTGTTGCTATTGTCCACCTTATTTGGCTAGGGTGTGATGTCCACCCTCTACTAATGCCATCATTTTCCCCTGCCATCATGGAACTTCCCCCTCAAGCCTATAAACCAAAATAACCCCCTTTTTTTTTTTACCACAACCTGCTCTTGGTTGGGTAATTTCTACCAGCAATGTGAACGTGACTGCAACAGTAACCTGGCATGAAATTTTAATTACCTGTAGCTTCTGAGAATGGCTTTGTCCAGTTCCTCTGGATACCGCAATTCAAACTCTACCTGAATTTTAATTTTTTACAAATTTACCAAGAATCATGTTTCCACAAAGCTTTTACATAGATTCTTCATTTTGGTTAAACCTTCCCCTTTCTTCCCTATTCCTCCCACTTCCTCCCTGTTTCCACCTCCATCATTCCCCCTTCCACTATTACTATTTATTCCTAAAACAAATATAAGCTGGTATTATTAATTTTTTGAGAACTATTTTAGAAAAGTTAAGAATAAATAGTTAAGACCATTTTAGTCAAATTATTTTCAAAATACCAAATAATTGATTTTATCAAAAATTATACTATGAATCAGTATCTGCTGAAGAGGTATGATATATATGTAATTGTTATGTAATTCTTTACATAATACATAGATATTGCACTCAATTTAAGTGCAGAATGGAAAGATACCATTGTTTGCACATTAAGACATAAATTGGTCTGACAATAATATAAATATTTTATGAAAAGCTAGGAGAATCTTAGTTACATTACATTTACAAAGATCTCTACAATTCTCTAGGTTCAGATTTCATGTAATGACATGAGTGGTTTTCACAAAAAATGTGAAGCCACAATTCCTTGTTCACTAACATCATTCACTGTAAAGTATTCAGTATTTCAATTTTTAACTTAATATATCTCACCTATCTATCTATTTATCCCCCTATCTAACTATATTTATCATCCATCTCTGTGTATATTTTCTCCTTCACTCTCATTATTATTGTTAGGATTGCTAATCACATGCTTAGGAGGTGCAAACATCAGGCTGGAGAGATGGCTTAGCAGTTGAGATGCCTGCCTGCAAAGCCTAAGGATCCATGTTTGACTCTCCAGATCCCATGTAGGCCAGACTCACAAAGCTGAGGCAAGTGCAAGGACTCACATATCCACTAGGTGGTGCAACTATTTGGAGTTCAACTACAGTGGCTGAGGCCCTGGTACACCAATTCTCTGTTTGTCTGTTTCTCTCGCTATCTAAACAAAAAAGAAGTGCAAATATCCATACTAGCAAGTATTATCCTAGTATTATAGCAAGGAATATTTATTACTTAGCAATTGTTAAGTAGCTAAATAAGTTAAGAATTTATTTTTATTTATTTTACTACATATACATATTAGTTATGGACATACTCAGTGTGTAAACAGCCATGTTGGTACCATCCTTACCCTCATCCCTGTCCCCTCCTCTGGAGGAACCCTCCTCATTGGGGGTGCCAGATGTCCCCATGGGAAATGTAGGTCATGCATTGTGGGAGTAGCCATCTTTTATGGGGAAGAGGCAATGTCTCTGTGTGTAATGTCCCAAGTTGTGGTCCTAACAGTTTTCGTGCCCCCTCTTCCACGAATTTTCCTGAGCAAAATTGTGTTAATTTTAGGTCTACCTAAGTGATAGGCTCTTGGGAGCCTCTGTGTCTCTGGATCTCTGATTTGGTAGGAGATGAGTGTCCTCTAGGTCTGTCTCTTTCACTTTATGTTGATATAAGATTCACCAAGAAAGTAGCACTCTTGCTTATTTCCCCAATTACTCTATAGTTTCAGCTGGAGCCCTGGTAAAATGTGATGGGAGGATTTTCTCCTCAGGTTCTGCATCCATCTGAAAAAGAGAAGCAGAATCTCTAAAAGAGAGTGTAATCGGTACCAGTTAAATGGGATAACAATTGTTATTTTAGTGAGAATTTAATTAGGTGTAGGCCCTCTTGCCACCTGAGATTGGTGGGAGCCTGATATTGGAGAGTGAACTCATTATTTGGATATGATTCTGACTTGTTTCCCAGTTCTAGCTATGGGTTCCTTTCCACTGAGTGGATCTGTTAGCAAATACAAAAGCAGACAGTTGCCCACCATGGCTTTGTGCCACTAAAGAACTTGGGTGAGCATCACATCAGATTGTTTGGTTCTGGGTACCTTAGACCTCAAGTTGCTTGGACAGATGTTGGCCATTTTCCCCCAGTAGATTGTGTAGCAACTTCTGGCACTAGAGCTAACTGTCTGGGGACTAGGTCTGTTCCAGATACCAGCCAGGTCTCTCCAGGTTTCATATTGAGAGCATATGGTGCCTTCAGCAGGAGAGTATTACCATTAACCTTTGGTGGGTGATCAAGTGCTCTGACAGAAGTCTGTCTTATTTGGGGAAAACTTGTCAGTCTCTCGGATCCACAACTCATTGTAGATGTTAACCACATCCTGGTGTTGGGAGATATAGGCCTGCACCAAGGGAAAAGAAGGAAGACAAGGAAAGGTAATATAAAAGAGAAAGAAGAAAAGAGAGAGAAACAGGAGAAAATTAAGGTTAGGCTTCATCTCTCCAAGGCCCTTTGCTTCAGGAGTTCCCTCTAAGGTCCTGATGAAAGTTCAACCTTTTAGTCTGTCTTCCAGGATATAGCATTTTATGGTACCTTTTCCAGTTGGGTCTAGTTTTGTGTTGTCCCCATCCTTACCCTCCCCTCCAGCCCCACTCTCCCTATTGTCCAGTCCTGATGATGCCAAATAGGTATGTCAGCATCTTGGGCTGATCCAGGTTAGGGGCCACAAATGAGTGAGATCATGCAATGATTGTCTTTCTGTGATTGGGTGAGTTCAGTGAGAATGATCTGTTCCAAGTTCAACCATTTTTCTACGAATTTTATTGTGTCATTTTTTTCTAACTGCTGAATAGAATTCCATCAGGTAGATATACCATATCTTGATAATCCATTCGTCCAATGATGGACAGGTGGGTTGATTTGAGTTCTTAGCTATTTGAATTGCGCAGCTATACACATGGTTGAGCAAATCTCTCTGAACTGAGGCTTGGAGGTTGTAGGGTAAATGCTCAGTAAGGGAATAACTGGGTCTGTTGGTAATTCTACAGTCAACCTTTTTTAGGAGCCTCCACATTGCTTTTCATAGTGGTTGTACCATGTTACATTCCCACCAACAGTGAACGAGGGTTCCTAGTTCTACACATCCTCACCAACATTTGTTTTCATTTGATTTTTTTTTTTTTTTTAATGTTTGCTATCCTTACTGGGGTAAAGTGGATTTTATTTTGATTTCCCTGATGATTAGAGATGTTGAACATTTTCTTGAGTGTGTATTTTCCATTTGTTTTTCTTCCTCTGAGAATTTCCTCTTTGGTTCTGTATCCCAATTTGTGGGTGGGTTGTTTGATTTTTTATTGTTTAGGTTTTTGAGTTCTTTGTAGATTCTAGAAATTAGGCCTCTATAATTTGTATAGCTGGCAAAATTTTCTCCCATTCTGTGGGTAATCTATTGGCTCTGCTTATTGTAAGTTTGTCTGTGAAACAATGTTTCAGCTTCCTGAGATCCCAATGGTTGAGTGATTATTGAAGTTCCTAAGCTGCTGGGATTTTGTTTAGGAAGTATTTTTTCTCTCCTGTATCATGGAAAGTTCCTCCAATTTTTTTTTATTTCCAGTAGTAGCAGAGTTTCTGGTCTTATATTGAGGTCTTTGATCCATTTGGACTTGAGTTTTTGTGCATGTTGAGATGTGTGGTCTAGTTTCATTTTCCTGAATATGGTTATGCAGTTTGTTCAGCACCATTTGTTGGAGATACTGTCTTTTTCTCAGTGTTCATTGTTAGGGCCTTTGTTGAAGATCAAGTAGCTATATTTACTTGACCTAAAGTCTAGATTCTCTATTCTGTACCATTGGTCTATAATCCAGTTTTTATGACAGTACCATGCTGTTTTTGTTACTATGGCTTTGCAATATAGCTTTAGATCAGGTATGGTGATGCCTCCAGAGGTGTTTCTTATGCTGAGGATATGCTTTGAGGCCTTCTTCCATTCCGTATGAATTTTGAGATCTTTTTTTTTTTTTCTTTCTATCTCTGTGAAGAAAAATTCTGGGTATTTTTTTTTTTGGGCATTGCATTAAATCTATATATTGCTTTTGGTAAGATTGCCATTTTTACAATGTTCATTCTGCCTATGCAGGAGCATGAGAGGTCTTTCCATTTTCTCAAGTCCTCCTCAGTTTCTTTCCTGAGTGTTTTTATATTTTCAGTACATAAGTTTTTCATATCCTTGGTTAGTGTTATTCCAAGGTGGTGGTGGTGGTGGTGTTGCTATTGAAAATGGGACAATATCACTAATTTCTATCTCTGTATCTTTTTCCTATGCATGTAGAAAGGCTATTGATTTGGGGGCATTGCTTTTCTATCCTGCTTATTTGCTGAAGGAATTCACCTTTAGAGTTTTGAGATGGAGGATCTTGGTTCACTTATGTATAGAATCATGTCCTCTGCAAATAGGGCTAACTTAACTTCCTCCTTTCCTGATCTTGATTATTTCTTTCAGTCTGGAGATTTTTTTTGGGGGGGAGGGGGTGGATTCTTCTTGTTTTTCCAGTGTCTTTAGGTACATGATTAGGTTATTGTTTTGAGGTCTCTCTGTCTTTATTATGAAGGCATTTAGTGCTATGAATTTTCCCCTAAGGACTGCTGTCATTGTTTCCCATAAATTTTGCTAAGAATGTTCTAATTGTCATTCCATTCTAGAAAACATGCAATTTGTTTTTCAGGAAAAGTTTTTGTTTTAGTTGTTTTGGTTCTTTTTTTTCTGAAAAAGTTTTTTTTTTCTGAAAAAGGTTTTTATTTTTATTTTTTTGCCTTTTTTCTGGAAAAAGTTTCTTTTTATGGAAAAGGGTTTTTTTTTTGTTTTGTTTTTGTTTTTTCCTGGAAAAGGTTTGCGATTTCATTTTTATTTTATCCACTGCCCATTTATTGTTTAAAAGTATGTTATTCAGTCTCCAGGAGCTGATCAATTTCCTGATGCATCTCTTGTTAATTTCTAGCATTGCAACATTATAATCTGTTATCATGCAGGAAATTACATCGATCTTCCTAAATATATAGAGGTAGGCTTTATGGCCCAGTATATTATATTTTAGAGAAGCTTTCATGTTCTGCTGAGAAGAATGTGTATTCTATAGATTTTGTGTAGAATGTCCTGTAGATGTCCATTAGGTCTAGCTGAACTATGGTGACATTGAGCTCTTTTACTTCCCTATTAATTTTCTGTTTGAATGATCTATCTGTTGATCATAATGGAGTTTTTGAAGTCCCTGACTTTGATGGTGTTGGTGTTTATTTCTGTTTTGTTGTCAAGTAGGTTTTGTTTTATAAATTGTGGTGCACCTGTGTTTGGTGCATAAAGATTAATGATTGTGAGATAATCTTGTTGGATCATCCCCTTGATGACTAAGAAGTGGTCTTTTTTATCTACTTTGATTACTTTTAGTTTGAAATCTATTTTATCTGATATTAGTATAGCAACACCTGCTTGTTTCTTATTACCATTTTCCTGGAATATCATTTCCCACCCTTTTATCCTGAGGAGGTGTCTTCTTTAGTGGTGAGGTGGGTTTCTTAAAGACAGCAGATTGAGGAGTATAGTTTTCTGATCCACCATGTTACCTTATGTCTTGATGGGTGAATTAAGGCCATTAGTGTTTAGGGTAATAAATGTGATGTTTGATTTAATCCCTACCATGTTGTGGTGGTTTAATGTGGCTTGGTGCTTTCTTGAACTTTGTACTTTTTTTTGTGCTTTCTCCAAGTTTGGTTATTGTGATCTGCTTCTTGTCATCACTTGAGGTTGATTGTTCGACTCTTCTGTGTGGAAAATTCCTTGAAGTGCTCTCTGTAGATTTGGCTATGTGTTCATATAGTTGTAGAGTTGACTTTTATTGGTGAGTTTTTCTTTCCCCATCTATTATGAGGGATACTTTTGCTGGGTAGAGTAGTTTGGGTTGGAAGTCACAGAGACTTTGCAGTATTCCATTCCAGGCCCTTCTGGCTTTCAAGGTTTCCAATTTGAAGTCTGAAGTAATTCTGATGGGGTTAACTTTGTATGTAATGTGTTGTTTCTCTCTAGCTGCTTTTAGGACTTTCTCTTTGTTTTCAGTGTTTAGAATCTTAATGGTAATATGTCTTGGCAAATTTCTCCTCTGGTCCAGTCTGTTTGGAGTTGTTTGCTTCTTGTGTCTAAATGGGACTCTTCTCTGAGAGGGTGGAAAAGTTTTCTTCAATAATTTTGTTGAACAAGTTCTCCATGCCTTTGGTCTGAATTTCTTCTCCTTCTGGTAAACCCATGATCCAAATGTTAGAACATTTAAGTGTATACCAGAGTTCCTTCATGTTCTGTTCACAAGAATTTTGCACTTATTCAAATTTTCAGATTCATGAACTGTTTCTTCTGTCTTGTCTCCCAGTTCTGAGATTCTGTCCTCCACATGACTGACTCTATTCTTAAGAGCTTCTGTAGAGATTTAGATTTGTTCAATTTGGTTTGTATTCTCTATCGCTTATTTAGGTATCATTTCCATCCCTTGGTTGAGTTCCTTTTTCATGTCATTTTCTAATTTTCTTAATGTTTCTTGGAATTCATCCTTGCATTTCTTTATGTCTTCATTGAGCTTAGCCAGCTGATTATTGATGTCATTTTTTTTTAATTAGGTGCAATCTATCAAGGACAGCATTCATTCAATTGTTGGACCTTTGTTGATTTTCTGCAAGTTCTGTTAATTGCCTGGCCAGGCTCCAATAGCTTGTGTATTAATTTTTGGGTTCTGATCCTGTTGTCTCTTCTATGTTTGGATTAGGGACTTCCATTGTGGGATTGCACAACATTTTTGGATTTACTTCCTTTTTTTTTCATGTTATTCCTTGTGTGCTGTGGTCTGCCCATCACAGTGTGGGGAATCATATTTAATTCAGGTGGAAGCTGTAGTTTCCCCTTGAAGTGTCTCCAGTGATTACTACCCTTTTACATTTGACTAGATTAGGCTTCTGATGGCAAGGGGGCCTGTCTCCTCAAGTGGGAGCAGTCTGTGCACTAGCCTGTGGGAGGGACTTGAAGCCCTAGGAGGGGCATATTGGTTGGGGTATGGGACTGCTTGGTCAGGTGGCCCAATGAGGCAGGAGGCATCAGGGGAATGGGGCAATACAGACTGGTGTGATGGTGGGCCAGGGAAGGGACAAGAATGGGACTGTACAGTGCTGTGACCAGGCTGGGTGAGGGGATGGACTATGTAGTCAGGTTCCACTGGTACAGTGAAGCCTGAGGGGGATGGGACTGCTGTGGGGTCTGGTGATGGTGCAATTGGGAAGGGGGCTGGAATGGGAGGCATTGTGGGGGGAGGCGGCTGGGAGGGCAGTCCTAGTGGCTGGAGGAGGGAGGAAATCAGGAAAGGGAGGAATGCAGTCAACTGGCCTGGGTTGGCAGTTGGTGTAGGAGGATCCTGGTCTGATGTGCTGAGGAGCAGTGGCTGGGATGGAGGTCCTAGCAGGGAAAGTGGTCCTGGTGGTAGGAAGAGGGAGGTACACCAGAGGATGGAGGTAGGGAAAGAAGGGGGAATGCAAGCGGGCTGGCCTGGGTCCACTTAGCCTGCAGATATTGCAGGAGTGAACTTGGTTCACAGAGTGGCAGCTGGGACAGCAGCTGGGATGGCTGCTTGAGGGGATTGGGGGACTGGTGGGCTACCCTAGAATGTGGGAATGAGCAGATTCCCTGCTTTGCTCCTCTGCTCCCTCCCATTGGATATCTACTAGGACCTGCAGACTCTAAAGGCCCCACCACTCTTTTGCCTTTCGTTCCCATGCTGTGAAGTGTGGTTAGGGGGATGCCATCTTGACCTGAAGTCAAGTTAAGAATTTAAACAAAAAATTTAAACTGTGGGATTCCTTTAACAAAAATTCATTTCCATCTTTGCTGCTCCTGCTGTTGATGATGATGATGGTAACCATGTGATAATCAGGAGAAAAGGAAGAGGAGTAAGGTTCTATATTACACCACTATGAAGTCTTTCTACTTTGTAGATAATGAAGTAGAGGCTCTGGAAGTGAGACAATTTTTAAGTCAAAATAGTGATAACTAGCAGTTCCAGTGTCTGCTTCATAAGAATATGCTCTTGTTTGTTCTTTTGAACTAGGGGAAAACTAGGTAGAAAAGTCACCAGTTATTTCAAAAGCATATAATTCATTTTTAAAGTGTGCTGTATGTCTTTAAATTTTACTTCTACCTACCAGTTATCTATTTGTTTTTCTTTTTTTTGTTGTTGTTTTATAGTCTCATATTACTGCTTTGGAAAAATGGTCTATATACACATTTATAAATGTGGGAAGTAATTAAATTGTCTGGGTAGGATATAATCCTGTGTCCATCAACCTTGAACATAATGTCTTTTGCTAAGAAAGTAATTTAATTTTTGTATGAATGTATAATGAGTACACTTCAAATGAAGATTGTGTATCATATAATTTATATAGTCATTATTTTTTCATTAAGCAAATTTATTTTTGATTGATACATTAAAACATGAAATTCATGGATAGTAATAGCATGCTATGTATTGCTTAGCTGTATGTATGCATTGCATAATAATAGATACCTATTCCTTCAAACAATTATCATTTCTTTATGGAACATGCATTCTAAATATTTTCCATCTTTTGAGATATACAGTACAGTCACTGTCTGCAGTCACCTCACTGTGCAGTGTCACCACAGATATTTTTACCCCTATCTATCTGACACTGAGTGCCTACTAATCAACCTTCCCTCCTCACTCTTCTCATCCAGTCTATGTATGGACAATCATCATTCTACTTTTAATCTCAATAAGATCAACTATTTTATATTCTACATATATATGAGATCACATGGACCTGTATTCTGTTCCTAATTTGTTTCATTTAACATGTTCTTCAGTTCTATCCATGTTCTCTCAATTGACAGTATTCCACTGAATAAAATTCATTTGTTACCTTTTCAGTGATGCAGACAGAAATGTCAACTAATTATATTTACTCATCATTGTCAGTGATCTTCTAATGATGTCATGAAATTACAGCCAGGGACCAGGTTTCACAGCACAGAAGTATGTTGACCTTTTGAGAAATGCTCAGATTGTCTTGAAGATAGTGAATAGTATGTGGCTTATCTATCATCACCTCACCACAAACAGATTTTACCAATCAATCAGTGCACGGTATTTCAGTTTTACCATTTTTTGTAGTAGCAGTCAAGAGTTTATAAACCTTAGGAATTAAAATCCACTTAGTTTTACTTAAAATTTACATATTCAATTTAAAACCTTGGTTTTTAGAGAACTCAAGTTTTCCATAAATAAGGAATTCAGAATGACACCTCAATTAAACCTCATATTAAGACCATAGCTCAGAATCATGTAACATGTACTACTTTATTATCGGGTCACTTTTAAACTTGTCAAAATTTTGGAAGCATATCTGACTATTAAATAATGAAGTGATTTTTTTTTCTTTTAAATCTAATAAATTCTTAAGAATCATGTTAAACTTCTTTCGGAAATAGATTTAATTTGAATGTAATTTTATAACTAAAGTTTATATTTATGCATTCAGTTTACATAAAATTTGACTTAACCAAGCATTTCCATGCTGTACAGACAAACGTTTTGCTCATAAGCCAAAGGTGTTTACAAGAGGTGATCTTTGCCACTTTTGAAATCCTTTGACTATTTTAAACTTTGATACTGAGTAATACAAGATGTAGAAATCTTTTTCGTTGAATGCTTTTGTCTGCCAGAAGTATAAGTTGGTTAATATGCTTCATAACTAGTGACATGAACTACTTATATAACTAGCATCCAAATTAGCTATTATTCTGATCAGAGATACTGCTTAGGAACAAAACAGCATTTTCTTTGTTATAAAAAAAAAAAAAAAAGCAGTAGTGTCCTGCCATGTTATACAAATACTACCTAGTCATACAGAAGTAATCTCACTCTGATTTGGACTTCAACATTTACCAGAAACGTGCTTTATAGCACCTATGTAACTTTTTGTTTTTTCTTATTTTTGTCCCTTCTTTGTAGTTGTTTGAAATTACAGTGCCTCTCTCACAAGGCCCCAAACCAGTGACAATCAGTTTTGCCAATCATACTTCGTGCCGATGCATGTCCAAACTGGATGTTTACAGACAAGTTCATTCAATTATTAGACGTTCCCTGCCAGCAGCATTACCACAGTGAGTATAAATTAAGTCTATTTTTCTGCATCCTCTACTAATATAAAATTATTTCAAGTATACACAAGTTTATTATTAGAAGTTTTGTGAAGATTGTATCGATACAAAAGTGGAACAAGAAAGCCTGTTCCATAGGCAAAGTAGTTCATTCTATAAATGGTATTATGTGGAATAATGCTTATCCCATCATTGTCCATAAAATTAATGTGGTAACCACAATGGTTTGAATGTATACATACTCACTTACAGTGATCTCATAATTTAAAACATTTAAGCTAAGCTTTAGTAAGATTTGTCCAAAATCAACTTAAGTATATGTACAATATTATGCATCTACTAACATAGTGATGATATAATTGAAATGGCTTTTTATTTTAGAAAGATTAATTATTGAAATACAGCCTAATTACCTGGATGTTCTGTTTGTATTAATTCAAAGTTAATGTTAAACCTGTCATTTGTCATTCAAGTTATCTTCCTATATTAACTTTAACTTGACTAAGAGCAGTATTTGGTCGTAGGGAAGACAGATCATGAACCTTAGGCCTATGACTATCTTATCAGGTAATATTCATTATCCTTACTGATCTAGGAATTTCTGACCATCCCCAACAATTTGTTCTTTGGCATTTCCAGTGGCTATGGAATATGAGTAGGAAAGAACCACACATAATTAAAGCATTTGTGAAAAAAGTATAAATACATGGAAAATATATACATATTGTAAGAAAAATAAGAAATAAAAAGAAACCCTTGCACTTAGAATACTAACATTAAATGTACTGTGTCAGTAATCGTTTGTATTGGTATTCTTCTGTGGCAGGTAATAAGCCCTGTGCAGGGACAATTGGAAAGAAAGTTAATAGGCTAATTTGAATAACAGAGTCTGGTCTTCTTTGACATGAAAAAGAAAGGATCTCATAGGTATCTGCAAAGAATTTTATACAAATAGAAAAGGCAATGTGACCACCTGAACCAAAGAGAATGTCCTATGTGCCACTTCTTTCTGATGGCACTCAGATCACTGTTTACTTTCTTGGTGTTGTTCCCTGGAGCAAACCATACATCTGAGAAATTCACCCATTATCTGTATGCTCATGGTTCCCAAAATTTCATTTGAAACTCAGACCATATTTTTGGCTTCTACTATTATGTCTAAATTTTCTTAAAGTTCTGGGTCATTAGATTAGCCATAAGAACAAATCCCTGTTTATTAAAATTGCTATTATTTATGGCAGCACTTGCTCATGTTCTTTGAAGCTCTGAAATCAAACAGTTGTCATTAGTTATTTCTTCTTATATTCCACAGAAGAATGCTTAATAATTGGGAGAAAGGGAGTGAGGGAAGTATCTTTTTCAACTTTTCATATCTAGCGTGTACATCCTTCTTCCATTTCATTCTGTGTGCATGTCTGAATCAATGCAGCAGTGTCAAACTAGTTTCTTAGTACCAAGTCTTTTTTCTACTCCTCTGTAGTGTCACATATGCTGTAAAAGACATCATTCCATTCATCTGACCAGAAATAATGACTGTCAATTGCTCAAAGAATTGAGCACACATTTCTCACAATCCTTTTCTGCTAATGGCCTTTCTCATTTTGTGTCCCATTAGTTACCGAGTCTGTATTTCACAAGGTCTGATTCTCTGAACACTAAGCTCATTTCCTGCTTTGTATCTTGTTTCAATTCTGAAACTGGCTTGAAATAAATTCTCTTTCTTTTCTGCCTTTCCAACGCCATATCCATTTCTCAGAGTTCAGGTAAAGGTCTTTCTCTTGAATTTGTCTCATCCAAATACCACAGCAACCTTTGCTTCTTGAATCCCTAGAGAAATTACTGTATTTACTTTGTCCTTGCATGGCCTTAACAGGCCTGTAAATATTGTGAAGGGAACTCGGTTATGAGCATGTTTCATGTAGTAGGCTTCTCTTCTGAATGATATCCAGCTAATCACACTCAAAAATAATTGAGCCATTGTCATGTTCTTGTTATGTTACATAAATTGTCTCATGTCTCCTCACCAAAAAAAAAAAAAAAAAACCTATTTATTTGCAGTGTCAAGTGGCCCTGGTGCACCCATTCTGTCTCTCTCTCTCTCTCACTCTCACTCCCTCAAATAAATAAATAAATAAGTTAATTAAATATTTTTATAAATGTAAAATCATATCACCACACAATCTTACTTACACTATCTTGTACATAAATGTGTTTTATTAGACCATGACTCCATCAAAAATTAGTGGATAAATAAATTATAGCATATATGTAGTATATGTAATAAAATGTTACTGAATCTTTAAACTTGAAATCAACCCTTTTCTCTCCCCCAAAATATTACTGAGCAATATAAAAAAAAACTGAAATGTTGACATTCAGAAGAGGAGTGGATCTCAACATCCTTAAGCTGAGAAAAATATGGTAGATTAAAAAGAGATCATACTGTTTTCTTGGGTTTACACGATACCTTAGAAATTACAAATACAGTCTTCATTTAGAGAAAGCAATTTAGTGGGTACTTATGTTTGTACTAATGAGGATGACAGACAGGAAAAAGCAACATTGGTGGGTGATGGAAATATTCTGAATTTAATGTATGGATGGATGTACATATATAATTGTGGGTGGGTTTCATATGTACCTGCATGTGCTTATGGGGGCCAGAAGAAAATCTCAGGTGTCATTCCTCAGTAATACAGTCCTCCATTATTGAGACAGGCTCTCTCACTGTCTTCAAAATTGAAAATTAGGCTACAATGGCTGACCAGTAGGCCCCAGAGAGCTGCCTGTCTCTGCTTTGTTCTGGGATCACAAGCACTAACAAGACCACCTGGCATTTTTCCAAGGGTTTGGAGGTTCAAACTCAGTGCTCATTCCTGATAAGCAATTGCTTTACTGAGTTATTTCTGCAGCCTGTTTTGTTTGATTGAGATGGTGGTTACACTAATGCAAATTAGTTCCTATTAAAATCAATTTTTAAGAAGTCACAGGGATAAAGACCCCTTTTATTTATTAACTATAAATTTGAAACAAATTTATGTATAAAGTTGTAGGTTTTTTAAAGTCTTTATGTCGGAAATCCTTATGACTTGAAGTGTAGTCTTTATGATCCTTGTGATTCCTTGGGTGAGAAGGTGGTTCCCCAAAGACCTTTATTGAGGCTCAATTTGCCATGGCAGAGTCCCAGTTCTAGTACATCACTCTTTTCCACCCATTGACATTTTCTTTATATTGCTGTGAAATTAAATATATAGTGTGCCATTTATTGTGTATTAGTTATGAAGCAGCATGTAGTAATAGAGTTATTCTCAGAAATGGGTCATATGTAAAATATTTGTACTCACTTAAATGTACAAAGGATAGGTCTGGATTTTATGAGAGAGAATAGAGTTGTGTTGGGATGCTTCTAAATTCAGAGCAATGATGGCAGTAATTTTATTGGTATAATTATTGTTTTATTACATAAAGAATTATTATGTACCAAGCATCTTCAGGCTCATATGAGTGCTGCTGGTGGCTTCATTCATGACTCATATCAAAAAAAAGTTTTAAAGGCTGGAGAGATGGCTTAGCAGTTAAGCACTTGCCTGTGACCCCAGTTCAAGGTTCGATTCCCCAGGACCCACCTTAGCCAGATGCACAAGGGGGTGCACACATCTGGAATTTGTCTGCAGTGGCTGGAAGCCCTGGCACACCCATTCTCTCTCTCTCTCTCTCTCTCTCTCTCTCTCTCTCTCTCTCTGACTCTTTCTCTGTCTGTCACTCTCAAATAAATAAATAAAAATAAACCAAAAAAATTATAAAAATGTTTTAAGCATATGGGTACTGTAGCAATTTCCTGATTTGAAAGTCCAGTTTTAAATTACTAGTACTTAGGGTCTATGTTCTATAAACTTTCTTCTAATGAATTTTCTTAACAAATAAAACTGATAAGTAAAAGTTTGATAACATAATTTAAGTTAAATTTTCCTATAGTGAATTTTAACTTGCTTATATAAACAGTATAAAAATACTACACATATCATAAGGGATGTTATGGTGCATAGATTTTGGCACAGTGACTGACACACAGCAAGCATCCCATAAAAGATGGCTCTGTGCTTACTAAAATTTTATAAATGAAATGTTTGAGTTTTACAAGTTAACTTGCATAATGATATCCAGGCTTAGAAAATGGAATTAAAAAAAAAAAGTTCAAGTCACTCTGTCTCTGAAACACATACTTTACTCAATATCATATATTTTGTATTTATTGAAAAACTGCTAATCTCAAATTGGCAGCACCAAAATAGGTCATAAAATCCAAATATAGTACCAGATATCTCTCATAGAGCAATTAGATATCAATATTCACAAAGATGTTACCAAACATTTTTCTTTCCAATTATTTCTTCATATTTTTCTCTGAACTGAACTCTATCCCCACAGCACTCAATGCACAGACTCTCCTGATATAGAAGGAGCCATTTGTGGTGAAGTATTAGTACCTCTTTTCATAGAAGGAATATTGACCGACACATTAGACATTGGTATCAGGTCTATCTGCATACCACTATGCTAGGAAATGTACAGTGTTTAAAATTAAACAATGTAATTCCTTAAGTGACTAACTTGTGCACCAGAGTACAAACACATGTTTCCAATTGTAATGAGCATATCAATCATTATTTTGTGTTCTTTATTTAGTCAGTTAACAATGTTTTTAAACAAAAAAGACATGCCTCTGAGCACATTTAAAAAATAATATAAAACTATAAAATGGAGACAGGAGTTTATCTATCATCATGGTCAAAAGTGGGAAGAGAGTTCATTCCTCCCTTCTTGATGTCAACATTATGATTTATAGAAGAGATAGAACAAAGGTGAACAATACATATTTGCAGATCTATCCATAGGCCTCAATGAGTTAAATTGAATGATATGTTCTCTTCATACCAAGGGCTAGGGCTTGCATGCAAGAAGGCTGTCTCCACCTTCAGCATGGTATTTCCTTCAAGAAGCTGGAAACTGGAAACAAAAATTTTAAAGGTCCTAATTTTGGTGGAGCCATATTCTAAGATTGATTTAGACTTCTCACGTACTAGGCCTTTGAGATGGAAATAAAGATGGGATGTTAGAAAGTTACTCTAGAATAAACCCTATTCATGAATGAGCAATGAGAACACGTTACTCTTATGCATGTGGTGGAGGAGGAAAGCTGCATGTATGAATGTGATAGGAAGAAGGTGCATGAATCTTGGCACTGTCAGAAAGATCAAATACCATGCCAAAGAAAAGCCTTCTCTTAAGGTATTTTGGAGCCATGGCAAAACCCATGTGAGGGTATAGTATGTTTCATGTGTGAGTTTTCATATTCAAGATAGCCCAGCAACAACATCATTGGTATGTGTGGTAAAAAAATCAGGAAGTACAAAAATTGGGATGGGAGCTTTTAAAATATTCTACAAAAAAGAAATAAGAACAGAGACCAAGACAATAGAACTGGGAACTGAAAGAAAAGAGATGGAAAAGATATCTGAAATATCAAGAAACATGTGTCTTGTGAACTGATGTTGGGACCATAAAGAGGTAAAAGTCGAAGGTGAAACTCTTTGATATTAAACAAGAAGGTGGATACTATTCACAGGAAAAACCAATTTAAAAAGCATAATGAAGTATTTATATACATAGATGGGTGGTCCTGTAAAGAAGTCACTGAGGTGGAAGAAGAACCTAGAAATTAAGAGAAGAAATCAATAAGAAATGAAACCATGGGAAATCAGAATCAAAGAAACTTGGAGAAACAGTAATCTGTGTAGCAGACTGAGTAAGAACAGTTAAGAGAGGTAAGACAGCATATAGAGATAAGGAAATTGGAAATTCAAGGAAAAAGGAAGTGGTAAGAGTCAAATGCTAGAAATGTTCAAAAATAGCTAGAACTGGCTTCATTAGCTTCAAGGCATGAAGCGGAAAGATGTTTATTTACAAATGAGTGTCCAAATACTTGACACAGAAAAGGAGTATGTCTTGAAGAAAGAAGAGACAAACAAGTGTGAGAATCTGAATCAGAATCAATGTATTTTCCCAACATCACTGTACAGAATTTGTTTAGATGTAATCAACTCTTCTTGTGATGCAATTATTATAATATTTTTAACTTCTATAAGTTAAAAATGGTGAATCTATAAGGGCAAAAAAATCTCTCTCCACTCTAATTTTGAACAATTAAGTAATATTGTATCATATTTACTTATGGTATAACCCCCAACCCTGATCTTTGTTTTGCATATCCCAATTCAGAGGTCTTCATCTATGATATCAAGCTATATTCATTTCTTCCTTTTCTGCGTTTGTGACCTACAAATATATTTGCTTGCCACAAGAGATTATGTAGTACAGTTTAGAATTTTTCATATTAAATTACTGATGTTCCCTTTATCTCTTGACATGATGTTTTAGAGATGTAATCATATCACTATATGTAGATCAAGTTTATTCATTTAGTAGCTATTAATATTCCATTTAATTGATAAATAATTATGTTTTATTGTTTTTGCTATGGCAGTGTGCCATAAGGGAGTCAGTATAATACAGCATAGAAAGAGAAAGGTGCTCCATCCAAAGAAATGAGAGATAGATGGAGCAAGAGAATTCACGTGGACAGAGACAGTATCCTGAAAGCAAATAGTGGCACATTTATTGGTAAATTAATTGGTTAATGCCTACAGTGTCCATAAGATGAAAAGAAAAAAGCACATTCTAAAGACAGTAAAAATAGTGGAATAATTTAATGGAGTTTTTATCTGTGAACTCCATCAGGTATTAAGCTGAGAAGAATCTTCATTCTTCTGAACTAGCACTGTGCATGTATGTAAGAGGATTGGGGTAGAACTGGGGGACTGACCAATGGCAAGCCAAGAGTCATCACAGTCAAAGATTCTTGAGCTGGTGGTAAAGCAATATTAAGTGGAAGTTATGTTTTTGCCAACTTATCAAAACACTGTCAGGATGTGGAGGAGAGTCAAGTCCAGTGATTTTAAAAAGGTAAAAGAGAAGCCAAAGATGGCGGCATAGGTACCACACCAAAGCAGTTTGGGGGGATAAAAGACCAAAAAAAACTCAGCAAAATACACAGTTTTACTAAAAAGTGAGGTGTATAGGAAACTGAAGCAGCAGCGGAGAAGTAGAAGAGATCCAGATCATCCAGAGCCCACACAGGCCAGCAAAAGTGGCCCTAGCAGCTCTACCAGCTGTGGCGGCGGCACACCAGAAAGCCGACAGACTCGACTCCAGCCGCAAGAAAAGCCAGTTGAGGGAGCTTCCACTCACACCGGTGCTCTCCGTAACTCAGAAAACATGAAGGGAGAGCGGCAGTGAGCAATGGAGGAGCAGACCACGAGGTAGAAGAACATGTGGAATAGCAAGAGAACCAGAGCAGCTGCGGCTCCCTCCCCTCCCCCACCACCAGAGCCCAGCTCCAGCAAACAGAGCAGCGGTCCCAGGACCTGGCCACACCAACTTGGGCTGACAGCGGGATCCAAGCAGGAGCAGAGTCTGGCAGCAATGGCAGCGGCTCCGGCACCGGTAACGGAGGCCCCAACAGCAGCAGATCCAGGAGTGGCAGCAGCGGCAGACCCAGCAGTAGCAGCTTCAGTGGCAGCAGCAGCAGTGGACCCAGCAGCAGCAGCTACAGCAACAGCAGTGGCTCCAGAAGTGGCAGCAACAGCAGCAGCAGAAGAAGAAGCAGCAGCAGCAGTAGGCCCAGCAGCAGCAGCTTCAGCTGCTAACAGACCCAGCAGCGGGAGCTTTAACAGCAGCAGTTCCAGCAGTGGGGGTGCTGATCTGCAGGGCCACAGTTGCCAGGCTTGGTTTCCCCTACAGGAAAAGCCAGTGCCCAGCTCTAGAAATCAGAGGAGCAGCCCGACAACCAGGCAGCAACTTGACTGAGACCAAACTCATCCAAGGTAACTGGGATTGCACCAGGGAAGGGTCTCACTTGGTCACCAGCTGACTTGGATCCCTCAACAGACCAGAAATCTTAACCTCTATGTTGATAGAGGATGTGGTTATTATAATAACTACTCTGGCATACATACTTGGGGCTGTTTTTGATTGAATGGGTACAGTGTTTAGTTAACTTATAGAATCTACCTGTATTTTATTCCACTCAGCCTACTTGAATACTCCCATAGCAGGGAAACTCAACCCCTAGGAGCACCTTTGTAGATACTCTGAGAGTCGTAAGAGCCACACCTAACACCTTAAGTTCCTACCCAGAAAATATATAACATAACATCAATTGACACAGCTAAGAATACCCAGCTAGCTAGAAAATCCAAGCATTAACTTAATCCAAGATGCAAAAATATATACATTATAACACAAGAAACACTAAAAAGCAGGATGATATAAATCCACCTAAAAGAATTAATGCATCGGAAATGACCTCCAGTGAGAACGAGTTAGAGGAAATACCTGAGAAAGATTTCAAAAGAATGATTGTAAATATGTTCAAAGAAGTCAGAGAACAAATCAAAGGAGTCAAAGAGGAACTTAAAGAGGAAATCAAAGGAATCAAAGGAGATGCAGGACACCAATTTAATGAAATAAATAAGGCAATACAAGACACAAATAAGGAAACAGAAAT